>NC_134870.1:66426524-66730690 GCF_049852395.1 Peromyscus maniculatus bairdii
GATAGATCCCAGAAAGACACGTAACCCCTAAACTACACAATGGCGGTAATAAGCCTGTATTTATTATATTTTGATTTGTAGATAGCTGAATATGCTGGGGTAGAAGTCTAAGACGTGCGAGCATACTTACAGTGTGTGCTTGTCATTTGGAGCTGCAGGACCAAATAGCCCCTCGCTGTGTATCGCTCTGTCATTTGCTTGCTTGTTTCTCAGGCC
This sequence comes from Peromyscus maniculatus bairdii, assembly GCF_049852395.1. Classification (NCBI taxonomy): domain Eukaryota; kingdom Metazoa; phylum Chordata; class Mammalia; order Rodentia; family Cricetidae; genus Peromyscus; species Peromyscus maniculatus. Next base: position 66,426,741 of record NC_134870.1, read on the forward strand.
AGATGGTGAACTAAGAAGATGATACCATGTGCTCTCACAGGGTTTATTATATGGAATGAAGCATGATAAAGGCTGTATGAAAGTACAGGGAGCCTGCCCGTTCCAGGAACATCACACTCCCTAGAAGAACATGAAGAACTGAGAAGCGGTGAGGGGAGGAAGTTGGGAAGATTTGAGAGATTTTACAGAATGCTAAAGTTGTTTAGGTTTTGTCCTAATATCTCTTGAAGGACTTTAACCAGGAAGGGCATGAGCATGCTTTCATCTGATTTGACATTCTGAGTACATCACTTGGTAATGCTTTGTCATTCAGGAAAAATTCCTCGTTGACAAGAAAGTTTTTATTGTTCTGTAACAACACAGTCTAAACAAATAAAGAAGAGTGGACAACGGCTCTGATGTAGAGTTAGATATGCACGCTGCAGACAGGTGGGGGAGAGGCAGTGGGGGTATGCTGGGTGGACGGCGACGATTCCAGAAGGTTCTGGAAGAAACTGGAAGGAGCCAGAATAAGAACAGCTCCAAAGAAGGTGGATGGTGCAGGTGCCTCCGGTCTAGGGCCTGTGGGTTGCATGTGCAGAGGGTGGTTATAGCTGTGACTCAAGGCAAAGTTACAGATGTGGTTGAACGTGAGATCTTTGTTGTGTTGTTTTGTAACTTGATTGTAGAAGGTTGAACATACACATCAGGAATGGAGACGAGGATCCTCCCAGCATTGACTGTGGTGTCTGTAGATGGAACTAAAAAATTACAATTTTACGTATTTGTTTGCTAAAACGTGTATTTTTTTTTTTTTAAGATTTATTTATGTACACAGAAGAGGGTGCCAGATCTCATTACAGGTGGTTTTGAGCCGCCACGTGGGTGCTGGGAATTGAACTCAGGACCTCTGGAAGAGCAGTCGATGCTCTTAACCTCTGAGCCATCTCTCTAGCCCTAAAACGTGTATTTTTGTGGTTTAAACTCTGAAGGATATGAAAGTTACAAAAATCGAAATCTGCCTTCTCATGTCTAGAAAGTGAAAATCCTACATTTCCATGAAAAATGACTCCCCAAGTAACAACATTGTATAGAATCGTCTATTTGTTTATTTAGACATGGTCTCATTTTGTACCCCAAACGGGCTGTGACCTTCCAATCCTCCTGCCCTAGCCTCCTAAGTGCTGGGGTTACAGGTGTGTGCCACCAAGCCTAGCTTGGATTGAGCATTAAAACTTAAAGTTTCAGACTGGAGAGCAGAGCCGAGCAACACAGGAACAGCTGTGTCTCCTACTGGGGTCGCCTTATGCACAGCAGAGTGATCGAGAGCAGGGCAGTGAGGCAAGGCTTAGGTCTGGGCCAGACTGACCTTGGTGCAGCTCAGCTCTGCCGCGTGCTAGCTTTGTGCACTGTAGCGTGCTGCCTAAGTTCATCGAGGCCGCTACTGCCTGTGTGAAGTGGAAATAGTGATCCTGACCTCATAGGTTTGTAGGATACCCTAGAACAGTGGTTCTCAACAATCCTAGTGCTGCGACTCTTTAATACAGTTTCTCACGTTGTGGTGACCCCCAACCAGAAAATTGTTTTCGTTGCAACTTCATAACTATAATTTTGCTACTGTTATGAATCATAATGTAAACATCTGATATGTGTGATAGTTAATATACCATCCCCAAAGGGGTTACTACCCACAGGTTGAGAACCACTGCTATAGAGTATGGAGGGTTGGTTGCATTCTCCTTTTCTTCAAGGAAGTTAATATTAGTTCAGAAATAGCAAAGGCTGTCTTAAAAGTGGAAACTGAAGAATGAACAGAAATTGAACTAATTTTCTGATGAACACTTTCTATTGGAAGCCATACAACTTTCTCTTTTTTAAAGACAAAGGATCTTGCTGTGTAGCTCAGGCTGGCCTGGAACTCTCCATCCTCCTGCTTCCACTTCCCAAGTGTTAAGATCATAGGCATGAGCCAGTGTGCCTGTTGGCCATATGGTTGTTGAGCTGTTTGGAACATGAGCTCAGACCTGGAGTGTGAGCAAGGTGCTTTCCGGTCATCTACCACATCATGAGAACTGTTCCACGCACTGGGCACTAGGTGGTGCTGAGATAAGGTAGAACAGCAGCTTCTGACCCGGTCACTTAAGACTCACTCAGACCAAGGGACTGCATGTTCACGTTTAAAACTTAAATACCGAGAGGAAGAACCCTAAGCAAGGAAAAAACCTGCAACCAAGAGTAACTAGGGCTGACATGGGTTGTGTGTGCTTTTAGTGTGCCGTTAAAACGCTTTCGTCATATTCCATAGTTTACAGTGTTTCCCCTTTCAATGGTTTTGTCTCTCAATGAATAACCTTAAATTATTTAACTAGCATTGACCACTTCAGTGGTTTCTCACTTTTCATTAATAAAAATAGAAGTATGATAAATTTCCTTGTAACCAAGTCTTTATGCATTTCTCATTGTGTAAGTAGATAACTTCTTTATGGTTGCTTTTACCAATAAAATGATCCTTTAAAATATTTAATCTTTTTTTATTAAGAAAAAATTTTCATTCACTTTACAAAGATTCCCCTCTTTCCCCCTCCTACCCCCTAGCCTTCCCCGCAACCCACCCCCCATTCCCCCCAACAAGAAGACAAGGCCTCCCCATGGGGAGGCACATCCAGTAGAGGCAAGTCCAAGCCCTTCCCCCTGCCTTAAGGCTGCACGAGGTGTCCCATCATAGGTAGTGGGCTCCACAAAGCCCCCTCATGCACCAGGGATGGATTCTAAACTATCGCCAGGGGGCCCCCCAAGCAGATCAAGCTACAAAATATTTGATCTTTTTTTTTTTGAGATTTTTATTTTATTTACTTGCATATATGTCTGTGTGAGGTTATCAGATCCTCCTGAAACTGGAGTTACCAGGCAGTTGTGAGCTGCCATGTGGGTGCTGGGAATTGAACCTGGGTCCTCTGAAAGAGCAGCTGGTGCTGTTAACCGTGGAGCCATCTCTCCAGCCCCAATATTTAATCTTTAATTATAGAAAAGTTATAAAATATAGAAGCAAAAGTTAAAGTAACCATGTCTATTTACAAATACCACATGTCCCTTTTAATATTTTGTATATATTTTTTACAGAACGTGATGTGGTGTTACTGGTATATAAATTAGTTGCATTAATGTATTGGTGTAACTACCTCCAAGCCTTCATTTCCAGGAGACAGAAGTGCCTCGTCCATTAAATAGCACGGACTCCCCTCGCTGCTCCCCATGCCCCCTGGTAACCTCTGCGCTACTTTCTGTCTGTGAGTTTGCCCGTCCTGTGGATCTTATGTAGCCGGAACAGCCGGAGTCATATAATGTGTGCCTTTTATGAATGGCTTCTCTCACTTAGCATACTGTTTTCAGGTTACACACTTACTGTAGCGCCTGTCAGATTTAAAGACTGTATAATACCCATTGTATGTCTCTACCTCACTACACACCATTTTTAAAACTTCACTTTGTTATACACACAGAGAGCTTCCATTTCTCTTAGCATTGTTAAGTTCCAGTTACCACTTGGGTTTTTCTTTCAGGGTTTTCCTTGTATTATAAAAACGAAGAACATTTGCTATGAGTCTTTGCTAGTGTAGACATTATCAATGTATTAGTTATTTATGAGGTCTTTCACATTTCCAAGTGCTGGACTGATTGCCGTCTGTGTCTTCAGTTAGTTCACATCTGTTCTCATGTCTGTGACCGAGCCCTTAGGAGGCTGTGCATGGTTGCAGTGACTAGTTGGTAAGGACCACATTGAAACCCGGTTTCTAGAACTTCAGAGGTGATGTCTGTTGATCGTCACATGCCACCAGCTCCTTCGGAAGCGTGGACTCATCAAACTGAGCTTCAAATAATGGCCGGAGTGCTGCATTATAAAATGATCTGGCGATCTTCGAGAAGAGGATTGTTGTAGCAGGAATCTTAAAAGTTCTTATTAATAAAATCAAACCTGAGGCGAGTTATTGGGGTCCATGCTGGTAGATCAGAGAGACAGAACAAGCCACAGCTAACCTCACCTCGCCGGGTCCTCAGCTGGTGTTGTCTCCTCAGACTGGAGGCCTCTGAGTCCTCATCCCAATGACTCTCAGCTGAATTACCGCTAAAAAGCCTGAATGCTTAACCAGCCAAAACGCTTCTAGTTTCTCATCTTCACACCTTATATACCTTTCTGCTTTCTACCACCACTCCCTGGGATTAAAGGCTTGCTTTCTGGGATTAAAGGTGTGAGTCACCATGCCTGGCTATTTCCAATGTGGCCTTGAACTCAAAGAGATCCAGAGGGATTTCTATCTCTGGAATGCTAGGATTAAAGGTGTGAGTGCCACCATTTTCTAGCCTTTGTATCTAGTGGCTGTCTGTTCTCTGACCACAGATAAATTTATTAGGGTACACAATATTTTGGGGAACACAATACCACCACAGATTGTGAGGTTACATATTCACATTTCAAGCTTGTCCAAAGCTGTGGGTCATACTCCCAGACATCCCGTGCTTGAGTGTTGTTGTGGGCAGTCCTGCTGGGAGGTAGAGGCGGTCTTCCCTGTGCTTCTACCTTGCCTGAGGGGAGTGTGTCCTCTCTGGTCAGGTTACCTGGCCCAGTGATCTTTCCTTAGAGTTTTTAAATGTGTTTCTTCACTTGAGAAACAGCAGAGGCTTGAATTAGCTCAGGAGTGTCTGACTGAAAGAAACCCGTGTTGGGGAAAGTGTTGTCTTCCTTGAGTTGCTCCTGTCCCGTGTTTTCATTCTGGGCACACATCTGCACGGTATATGGGACAGGCTGCCTGGCTGAGGTGCCATGGGTAGCTCCTACACTGGTTTCTGGCTTCTCTTCATTTCTTTCATCAGAGGTTTGTTCTGATGGCAACAAGAGATGGTAACGCGTCAAGCTGTTTGGTTAACAGTAAACAGCGTGCGCTTTCCTCGTCTCTCACTCGCTCAGGTTGAGGAAGTTCAGCGTTCACACATTGCGTCAAAACTTTGATTCCCTCCTTCATTCATACTCTTCAGTGCACAGGTTTTGGAAGCTGAGTGGGTTTATCTAGGACTGATTACTCCCTTAAACTGAACACTTAAATGGGGGACAACAGGAATTGTCACAGCGCTGGGGGGAGGGGCCAGGCCAGCCTTTACCACTGCTCCCTCGGCTGCATTCTCGTGGTGTTGAAATTTTAAAGCCGTTAATTTCTCTTATTTTCCTGAGAAAATAAATGCGGTGTGTTCCCAGTATGGTGGTGGTTGCAGTTTTGACAGTTTAATAGTTCCAGGCCTTTGATTTTGGCAGCTGAATGGCAGCGTATAGATTGTCTGTGAATCACATGAATACAGACACCTTTTTGGTTTGCCTGATGCATTAAACATTTCTGCAGCGAATTTATATGCAGTTTTAGCTTTTGAAATTTTACTATGAATAGGTTCTTTGAAAACATTAGCCTTCCTACAGTTTAACCACTGAATGGGTTGATTCTTGTTAGTTTTGTGAATGATTTCTGTAATTTCTTCCGTAGTAATGCCTCCGTGTTTTTCTGAATGGTCACTTGTTGATTTACTTAGGCCCGTGTGTACACTGACAGAGACTGAGTATTTGTTAGAATGGGCACATTGCAGGCTGGAAATGACATTGGTGTGAAGTGTCAGTTTTGAAGACATTCTGTGACAATTTTCAGTGAAAGGGCTGAGAACAGTTTTAGTATTTGTTTTATAAACATTATAATTGTGGTTTGTTCAGCAAATCTGTGTTCAGAATTCTCTTCTAATTTCCGTCAACAGCTTTTTTTTGCACATCTGCTTTCTCTAAGATATTTGAACTATGAGCTTTTCATCTTTTACCATTTGTAAGGGACTGGTGTGCCTTAAAAGTGAAATACAGCCAGTCTGATTTGCTGGAAGCCATGAGTGAAAGGATGTGTATGATTTAGAGGTTTGCTTCCTGAATACACGGTAGTTGACGGTTTTATACAGTTAGGGAATAGTCACTTGTCTACCTGTCATTTCCCTTGCCGTGTTGAAATTCATTTTTAAAAAATTCTTTATCTTTTGCATTGTTTGTGTGATTGTAATTATGACCTAGATACAATTTTTTAAAAATATTTATTTTTTTAAATTTATTATGTATAATGTTCTGTCTGCATGTCATGCCAGAAGAGGGCATCAGATCTTATTATAAATGGTTGTGAGCCACCACCATGTGGTTGCTGGGAATTGAACTCAGGACCTCTGGAAGAGCAGTCAGTGCTCTTAACCTCTGAGTCATCTCTCCAGCCCCAAGTTACAATTTTGATAACATGTTATATGCATGATACATTTTTTTTGTTTTAAAAGATATTTTTAAATGCATTCTTATGGGTTTGAGTGCCTTGCCTGCATGCATGTATGTATATACCTTCACCACAGATGTACCTGCTGCCCTTGGAGGCCAGAGGGTGTCAGAGCGCCTGTGTCTGGAGTTTCAGATGGGCGTGAGCTGCCACGTGGGTGCTGGGAACCAACTGCAAATGCTCTCAGCCATGGAGCCATCATTGCAGACCCCGTGATACGGTTTCTTCTACAGGTATACAGTCACTGTGTGCTTGGTAGTGTTTCTGTGTTGGTGTTGTGAGGATCTACTTGAACAAGAAAGTGTCTGGGGGCTGGTGGCTCACAACCATCTGTAATGGGACCTGATGCCCTCTTCTGGCCTGCAGGGATACATACAGGGCACTCATACATTTAAAAAAAAAAGTAAAGAAAACGTCAAAGAAAATAGAAATCGTTTTTAAAAAAAAAAGGCATCTGAGTGCTTTTCATGCGGGTGCTGCCTTGGCCCTGTGTGCTCTGACACCGCGGCCCCCGGCGCTGCTGAGCTTCGTTTCTGCCACCCGGGCACCAGCTACGCCCGCTCCTTAGGCACCTTTATTTTAAATGAAAGAGTCAGGGTGACAGAACTTTGAATAACATACATAAAGATAAATACAATGTAAGGGTTTTTTTCTTTTAAACAGATTCGTTTGCATGTCAACATTATGTGTTGGTTTTTTTTTTTTTTTTTTTTTTTTTTACTTATTGCTGTAGACCTGGAGATTGAACTCAGGGTTTTTTGGTTTTTCGAGACTGGTTTTCTCTGGGTATCCCTGACTGTCCTGGAACTCTCTCTGTAGCCCAGGCTGACCTAGAACTCAACAGAGATCCGCCTGCCTCTGCCTCTTGAGTGCTGGGGTTAAAGGTGTGTGCCGCTACCGCCTGACTGAGAACATGAGACTTTTAAAAGGTTGCAGTGTTATTTGTTTTTAAAAAGGTATTCTTTGTGTGTGTGTGTGTGCGCGCACACATATGAGCACATGAGCATCATGTGTGTGTGGTGTTCATGGAGACCAGAAGAGGGCAACCCTAAAATAAGCCATCAAAAGTTCATGCTGGGAGCTGAACCCGGATCCTTGGGCAGGGCAGCAAGCACTCTTCACCGCTGAGTCATTCCTCCAACATTTAATGGTATTTTGTCACAAACGGGTACCAATCCTTTCCAAGATTGTTATTCCATCTCCCTTTCCCTTCTGTAATTCTTCAGGGCCAACACTGAGGCCCGGTGAGGACGGGTTGGTGGAAAAGGAGAGCTTGAGTGGACAAAGGGAAGGGTGTCGGGTGCTAGAAATCACTAACGGGGCACAAACACTTGCTTCGGGGGCTGCATTTGGCATATGTTCCTTTAAGTCCCCAGTTCAGTGTGCTGCCTGCGTTAACTCTACTTGTGTTTTATTTACAAACTCATCTGTCTGACCCGTTAACACCAGTTGACTAAAAAATATTGTAAATAATTTTTGCAAATCTTCATATATGACAGTTAAAGGGAATATTTGGTTTATTCAATGACCCATGTTATATGTTTACTTTGGTGGTAGAAACTTGAATTCTTGAACTACAGGCTTTATATAAAAGTATGATTTTTCCTCCTCACCAAAAATACTCTTTTTGTTTTCTCAGTTTTGGAAAGCTGCTTGACATTCATCAGTTGCACTAAAGTAAGCCATCTGTGGGCTGATGGCAATGGGTGGCCTAACACTGAGCTCTGGCCTTTTTATTTCTTCAAGCTTGAGCTGAAGGCAGACTTGCCCCTGAGGCCGCAGGGGACCAGCAGATCCATCTACTCAGGCCTTGTCTGGAGTTGTGGCTGATGACATTTGGAAACATTTCTTCCTTTAGTGGCTAACATGGTTGATAATCCATCTCTATAATGAAACATTTCTTACAACTTTTCACTTTCTATTGGTCAGATTTTTACTTTTTCTGTCACATTTTAATGTTCTGCTCTCTAGATCATTCTTGTAGAAAAGGGTAAAGATGTTTGTCATGCCTGAGGATGGTAACATGGGATTTAAAACAGAAGAGGATTAAAGTATACAGAGTGATGTGCTCGGCCTTGGTCTTATTTAATTTCTTCTTTTTGTTTTTGTATATATATGTTCACATGTGTGAGTTTGTTTGTTTTTGTTTTGTTATTTTGAGACAAGGTTGCACTATGTAGCCCTGGTTGTCTCCTAACTCATTATGTAGAAGACTAGGTTGAGAACTCAGAGATCTGCCAGCCTCTGCCTCTCCAGTGCTGGGAATAAAGGCCTGTGCCACCACACCTGGCTGTGTGTGGATTTTTTGTCTTGTTTTGTTTTGTTTTTTTTGAGGCAGGATTTCTCTGTGTAGCCCTGGATGACCTGGAACTCACTCTGTAGACCAGACTGGCCTCCAACTCATAGAGATCTGCCTGTCTCTGCCTCCTCAGTGTTGGGATTAAAGTTGTGTGCCAACACTGGATTTCATTTTTATTTTAAGATTTTAAAATTATGTTTATGTGAGTCTGTGTGACGATATATGCACTTGAGTGCAGGTGCTCACAGTGGCCGGAATTCATGGTTCTTCAGACTATCTCCTAAGTGCTAGGATTATAGGTGTGGGCCACTAACCATGCCTTGCCTATAGTTGTTTGATACGATTTTCAAAATGTTTGAACACTTCAAGATTATTAAAATGATGTGATATACTTCCCTCTTCTCCAGTGGGAGAAGACAGTGTAGCATTGGTAAGGTATCTGTGAGTGTATGAGGAATACATGTTGGAATTTGATGTTGACTTGTGAGTACCCTTTGTAGTTGAGGATTAGGAGTTTGACATTGAGTTGTGTGCTGGGTCCTTTTTACATGTTGCGTTGTGGTTTGTGTAGCTGTACTGTTGATGGTGGCGTCCTTGCTTGGCTTTAAGGACACCGAGACTCCCAGACTAGGGCATGCAGGTAGATAAACAACCCTGACACTGAGATGTGGCTTCAGAGTGACCCTCCCTTATGTCAGGGTCCACTTTGCTTCCTCCTAACTGGGCAGTGATTAGAAATCCATGTGCAGTGTGGTCGCTCTGTTCATTGATGGTAGTAGTTAAGTTATGAGGCGGTATGCTTGGTGAACATGCGTTGATGGTGACCACTCTGGAATCCAGGTCTGCAGAGACATCCATATTCTTGCTGTTGGAATTCCTTCCTACAGTTTTAGTGGAGTGTTATTAGATTTTTTTTTTTTTTTTTTTTTTTTTTTTTTTTTATTTTCGAGACAGGGTTTCTCCCTGTGGTTTTGGTGCCTGTCCTGGATCTGGCTCTGTAGACCAGGCTGGCCTCGAACACACAGAGATCCGCCTGGCTCTGCCTCCTGAGTGCTGGGATTAAAGGCGTGTGCCACCACCGCCCGGCTACACTCAGCAGCTCAGCTGTTCTGGCAGGAGACAACCAACAGATCATATTCGAAGTAAATACAACTAAAATGGTACTTCAGAAATATGCTAGTGTTTCCAAGACAATTACAATTACAATCAGAAACCAAATGTGTCCGAAGTCAGCTCTGAGACACTGGAAATATGCAAAAAGGGACAAGAGGCAGCAAATCCTGACTCAGATCACTTCAGACTTACTCTGTACATGAACTCCATATAAGGAGCCAACCGCGAAACCTAATTGATGGATGAGAAATAAACATTTAAAATTCACAATCTCACAATCCGTTTTCCTACCAAGCTGAACTCTAGATGAGCAGCCATACTGGGTCCTGAAGCAATCCTTGTCTGTGAAGCCATCAGTCCGACAGCAGCAGTTACGGAACAGAACGGTCCGAATAAAGCAGACACAAAGCACGTTGTTCCTAAATGCCCGAGAAGTTTACACAACTGGACTGTGGCTGGATGAGAGGAAAGAAGTTCTACTACAGCAGTCAGTGTGCCCGTTTGAGTTCCTGAACAGCCGTGGTTCCCAACCTTCTTAACGCTACGACCCTTTAATAGTTTCTCATGTGGCGACCCCGAGCCATAAGACTATTTCGTTGCTACTTCATAACTAAAATCTTGCTACTGTTACAAATCATAATAAGAATATCCAAAGGGGTCATGACCCACAGGTTGAGAACTGCTGCTTTACAGACACTAAAAGTAACATTCAGAACCTAGAAACTGCAGGCCTCCTGCAGGAGAGCTCTGTGACTCTCACTGGGTGAATAACGGTCAGGTATTCTCTTCAGGTGGACAGGCAAGGTGGAGGTGCATGATGAATAAACCTTGTTTTCATGGAGCATAAGTGTGGGCACCAAGGATACTTTCACCCAGAAGTGATTGCTCAGAGGGGAGCCAGGACAGCTGTGTGTAAGGAGAGCCAGGCTTCCTGAGCCTTATCACAGAGAGGCAGGTGTTAGCTGCCTGGCTAGCCACAAAGAGCAGCTTTGCAAAGGAGGTGGAATCATTCTGAGGAGAGGAATCAGAGCTTCAGAGGATACATTCTTGGGGCTGGAGAGATGGCCCAGTCGTTAAGCACAGATCCTGTTCTTCTAGAGGACCCGAGACTGAGTCCCAGCACTCACACCAGGCAGTTCACAACCACCTGTAACACCAACTCCAGGAGGATCTGACACCTGGCTTCTGTGGGTACCTGCACACACACACTATATAAAATAATAACAACAGATTAAAAAAGATAGATTCTGGGGCTGGAGAGATGGCTCAGAGGTTAGGAACACTGGCTGTTCTTCCAGAGGTCCTGAGTTCAATTCCCAGCACCCATATGGTGGCTCACAACCATCTGTGGTGAGATCTGGCTCCCTCTTCTGGCCTGCAGGGATACATGCAAACAGAACACTGTATACATAATAAATAAATAAATAAATAAATAAATAAATAAATAAATAAATAAATAAATAAATATAAAAAAAGAGATAGATTCTTTACCTTTACATTTGCAAACAAACACCTTTGAAACATTTAACACATGTTTAAACTTAGATCACTTCTTGACCTGGTGGCCAGAGAGATAGCTCAGTGGTTAAGATCACTAACTACAGCTCTTGAAGATGACCTGTGTTGATTGGCCTCCATATCCCAAAACATGGCAAGGTCTCTGTGCCTGCCATGTCTCTGAATTCCTATATTTTAATAGTTTCTTTTTTTGAGACAGGGTCTTACCATGCTGCCTTGGTTGTCCTGGAACTCTGTGTAGATCCAGCTGGCCTTGAACTCTGCTAGAGAGATCTGCCAGTCTCCCAAGTGCTGGGATTAAAGGCATGTGTCACTGCAACAAACCATTGCATTCCCGTTTAAAAAAAAATACTGGGCGTGGTTGTGTCCACCTTTAATCCCAGCACTATAGAGGCAGAGCAGACTGTTCTCTGTGTGGGCTGTGTATAGAGACTCTGTTTCAAAATAAACAAGTAAACAAAAGATTTATTTTTGTGGCTGTGAGCTGACATGTGGGTACTGGGAACCAGTACATGGTCTTCTGTAAGAACAGCTAGTAATCTTAGTCTTTAATCCATCTCTCTTTTTCTGCTGTACACCCCCTAACCCCATTTTTTTTGAGACAGCATCTCTATGTAGTCTTGGCTGTCTTTTGCACAGCCATGCCCAGCCTAGCCTTATCCTTTGCCCATTTTTAAATTTAAATTTTGGGGTTATTTTTACTTTTGAGTTGTAGAGTTAAAACAAAACAAAACAAACAAAAAAACCGAGCTGGGCAGTAGTGTTGCACACCTTTAATTCCAGCACTCTAGAAGCAGAGGCAGGTGGATCTCTGAGTTCGAGACCAGACTGGTCTGCAAAGCTAGTTCCATGTCTCGGGGGGAAAAAAAAACCCAAAACCAAACTTTTCACTACTGTATGTGTGTGTGTTTGCTTTTTGGAGATTATTATATCATTATTATTATATTACTCTGGCTGGCCTGGAGCTTGTTATGTAGACCAGGCTGGCCTCAAACTCTTAGAGATCCCCCTGCCTCTGCCTGCCAGAGTGCTGGTGTTTAAGGTGTGTGCCACCATGCCTGGCTTTTGTTTTTCTCTGTGTCTGTGGACCACTGAAGCTTGTATTCCTTCTTTTCTTGCTTTGTTTCACTTTTTGTTTCATTTATTTATTTTTTGTTATTGTTTGAGACAGCCAGTCTGTCTTGAAATTCACTGTGTAGCTCACGTAGTCCAGGTTAGCCTTGAACTCATGGCCGTCCTGCCTCAGCCTCCTGAATTCTGGGAACTCCAGGCACACACCTCTCCTGTCCTGTGCTCAGCCATTTGACAGTGTTGAGATTCCGCGCCTCACTCATCTCCTAAGCACGATGTCAGTTCTCTGAGTGACCACTGTAAGGGCGCGGTCAGTGCTGCTTTGGAACCTGGGCCTTGTATTCTGTTTTAAATTACCCACCCCAGGTCCTGAAAGGTAGGTCGCCCCAAGCTCTTCTCTCTAATTCCTAACCACACTGAAAGTGAAAGCTTTATTTTATATTGCTGATTTTATTGTGTGCCTTGTTTACCATATGCTTGTTCTAGTTTATTTTTTCAGTTGATACATTCCATTCCATTAGTGTGTACATTTTAGCATTGTGTAATAAACTACCTTTCTTCTTTTGTCTCTACAGTTCTGAGTTGAAGCTGTTGGAAGAGGCAACCATTTCAGTTTGCAAGTCTTTGGGTAAGGTGGGAGGGGAGAGAGAAACAGGCAGGTTTTCAGAATTCCTGTTAAAATTATGATAGTATGAGATGAATTAATGAAGTGACATTCTTGATTGTGACTATGACAGTAGTCATTATTTGACTCATGGGTCCTTTGTACCACTGGGTCAGTGCACCTTGTCTATGTCTGTGGTGGTGGTAGGGACCCTGCTAGGATTTCAGGCATGTGCCCCACACCTGGCTTCCCTTGTACAGTTTTTTGTTTTTTGGTTTTTTTTGTTTTGTTTTTTCGAGACAGGGTTTCTCTGTGTAGCTTTGCGCCTTTCCTGGAACTCGCTTTGGAGACCAGGCTGGCCTCGAACTCACAGAGATCCACCTGGCTCTGCTTCCCAAGTGCTGGGATTAAAGGCGTGCGCCACCACCGCCCGGCTCCTTGTACAGTCTTTTACAGTGTGTGTCTGCAGAGCTGCATTTATTTTTTAGAAGTGTTTCCTGAAGAACTCCATCTTTGATACCCTTCGGCATGTTAAGAAGGCTCCCATAGATACACAGTTCCCAGATCTTCATGGAAATGAATCCTGCAGCTCAGGCCAGTGTGCTTCCGTGTCTGCACTTCTGGTCCAGCAGCATCCATGGCTCTTGAATTTACATTTACATTGAAAATCAGGGGTCAAGGAAATGACCGTGTGCTGGTCACTGCCGTGGATTTTACTTTGCACCCAGACTTAAACCCTGTGAGCTTTCTTTAGCAGGAGAAGTAGACTGTGGACTAAGTGGTCTCCTGTCCCATCCTTAGTGTCCTGCTTCAGACTTGCCATGCTGCCCGACAGTGGCTTCGTAATCCAGTTCCTTCATCATAGCTCAGGATTTGAGCCAGTGGAAAGGATGTGTCCTTGAGCAAGGAACAGCCTATAGATAAGAATATGTAACATTGGGCTGGAGCGATGGCTCAGTGGTTAAGAGCACTGGCTGCTCTTCCAGAGCACACAACAGTCCACAATTCCAGTTACAGGGGACCCAATGCTCTCTTCTGGCCTTCTCAGGTACGCACATGATGTATAGATATATGTGCAGGCCAACCAACCATACATATGTAAAATAAAACAATACTTTTTTAAAAATTCAAAAGGAATGAAAACTTATAGTAATAGTGGTTCTTACCTCCTTTGAGATTGCACTTTCTTCTGCTGTTTAGCTCATAAGTAAATTTTGATATTTGTAATTGAGACTGTGTCTTAGTCACTGTTCTATTGCTGTGATGAAACACCATGACCAAAAGCAAGTTGGGGAGGAAAGGGTTTATTTGGCTTACACTTAACTGCTCATCACTGAAGGAAGCCAGGGCAAAAACTTCAACCGCAGGAACCTGGAGGCAGGAGCTGATGCAGAGGCCATGGAGGGGAGCTGCTTACTGGCTTGCTCCTCATGGCTTGCTCAGCCTGCTTTCCTATAGAACCCAGGACCACCTGCTGGGGGGATGGCACCACCCACAGTGGGCTGGGCCCTCCCCATCAGTCACTAATTAAGAAAATGCTCTATAGGCTTCCCTACAGCCAGGTCTTATGGAGGCATTTTCCTCAACTGAGGCTCCCTCCTCTCAGAGGACACTCATCTGTGTCAAGCTGACACGAAACTAGCCAGCATAGACCAAGAGCAGCATTTTCGCTCCTTGCTTATTTTCTGAGTTATATGTGAAATTGTCAGTAAGTGTGGTCAGTGGGCAGTTTCAATTTGACGTTCTATAAATGGTATGATATGCTCAGTGTTAACTATTTAAATGCCTTTCTTGTCTCTTGCAGTTGAAAACAACCCTCGAACGGGAAATCTTGGCGCCTTAACTAAGGTCTTCCTTTCCAGAACGAGAGAGCTCAGGCTTTCAGCGGAGTGCCAGAAGTAAGCTGCCGTTGAACCGGCACCGCGGCCGGCGTACTCAGCGCTAGGAGGGGCAGTTTTTATTTGGTCGGGGAGTAGGTTATGATCTTTTAAAAATCCCTGTGAAGGAATTATGCTCTTTATGAAGAGGGGAAAAAAAGTACAAGTTTTTATTTTAGTGTCTTAAATTGTTGGTGTGAGATTCAGGAATTTGATTTCAGCATTTTGGTTAATTATTAAAATTAGATCTTTAGAAAAGTTTAGTAATGATGTAATTATTCTTTGAATTCAGTTTTAAAAATTAATTAATTTTAATGAATTCTTGTTGTGGTTAGCATATAAAGTGGCCTTATGGTGACATTTTCATAGACGGTGTCATTTACTTGCTCATATTCATCCGTCATTGTCCTCCTCTGCCGTGGTGTGTTAGCATAAAAGGTGGTTCCCTTCCATCATCGTTTTTCATTATCGTTATAATATCTAGTTTAAATGATGACTTAGACCGATGGGATCTCATTCTACATCTAATGCTTTTCTGTCCTAAATACTGGATCAGGGGAAGCCTCTTGTTTATGACTAGGGCACTGACTTTGTGTGTTTGTTTGTTTGAGACAAAGTCTCACTCTGTAGCCCAGGCTGGACCTTGATGTCATGGCATGCTGGTGCTATAAGCCTCCAAGTGCTAAGGTAACAGGTGTGAGCCACCATGCTGCCTCTTATAAAACTGTTTCAGAAGGATAGTATTTTTAAGATTATTCATTGCCCCGCTTATAAACAAATATATCAAATCCAGTTAAAGTTTTCCTGTTACTAATGCAAATAACAGCACTGTGTTGTGTTGCCACTGATGGCTCCTTTTGTTACATTGTGTATTTGTGAGTATTCTCTTTATGCTACCATGGTTTTAGCTCTCTTTTGTCTCAGTTGCTTTCATGTGGTAGAGTTGTACAGTTAAGGACAAAGCAGTTATACAAGTGCCTGTAACTGTTTTAATTAAGTAGATTTCACTATGTACAGAAGGCCATCTAAGAGAAATGCAGTAGCTGCCACTGGCTGGGTATAATTATAAACCTTTGAAAGATACAGACATTATCTTAATGTTTTAAGCAGGCTGTGCAAAACCATTCATAAATTATGAAGACATCATGCCCTAGAAACAAACTGACCTTGTTTGTGATTAAATACTGAGTCTTAGGTGATTCTCCTTTTCTCTCCAGCCACATCTTCATTTGGCAGACGCATAATGCTTTGTTTATTATTTGCTGCTTGCTGAAAGTGTTCATCTGTGAGATGTCTGAGGAGGAGCTACAGCTTCATTTTATGTATGAAGAAAAGTCTCCGGGCAGTTACAGTAAGTAACGGATACACTGCAGATTTTACGATTCCCAGGAGAGTTGGGGGCCAGTGAGATGGCTTAGTGGTAAAGGCACTGCCTCCGAGAGTGGAAGCCTGACACCCAAGTTCAGCCTTGGAACCAACGCATGGAAAGGTGAAAGCCTCTCACTCCAGGCTGTCTTCTGACTCTCCATGTGCGCTGTGGCACACGTGCCCACACACACACACGATACATACCCAGTATTTTAAATATTAACTTAGAGAATTCGGGTTCTCCTGTAGTAACTCCTATGTTTCTTTCTTAAAAAGGCCGACAGGAATAAGATCTCCCTCATCTGACTTTTTTATTACTTTAAACACCTGACCGGACAGGGACGGGAGCCTTTATTTTGCCAGAGTTTGAGAGGACATTGCATCATGTGGGGGAGTTCTGGCGACAGGAGCCTGAGGCAGCTGTCACATTGCATCTGCAATAAGGAAGCAATAAGGCGCTCAGCTGCCTTTTGCCTTTTCATTTGATCTGGTCCCGCAGCCTGTGGAATGGTGCCACCCACTTACCAAACCTAATCTAGAAACTCTATCACAGACGTGCCCGGAAGTTTGTCTGCTGGGTGATTCCTGTCAAGTCCTATCAGTATTACGTATCAGAAAGTCCAGGCCGGGCGGTGGTGGAACACGCCTTTAATCCCAGCACTTGGGAGGCAGAGGCAGGCGGATCTCTGTGAGTTCGAGGCCAGCCTGGGCTACCAAGTGAGTTCCAGGAAAGGCGCAAAGCTACACAAGAGAAACCCTGTCTCAAAAAACCAAAAAAAAAACCAAAAACGTATCAGAAAGTCCACTCCTTGTCAGCTTGAACATATCACTTAACAGGTATTATTATAATTTTAGACTTACTTATTTTATGTGTATGTGTTTTGCCTCTGTGAATGTACGTGCACCACGTGCCTGGAAGATCAGAGGGCGCTGATTTCCTTGGACCTGGAGTTACGGATGGTTGTGAGCCACCGTGCGCATTCAGGTCCTCTGCAAGGGCAACAAGTGCTCTTAACCACTGCGCCATCTCTCCAGCCCGTCACTGTGTGCGTGCGTGCGTGCGTGCGTGCGTGCGTGCGTGCGTACATGCCGTGCCACGGCATGCAGGTGGAGATCAGAGGACGACTTTGGGGGGTCATTTTTTTCCTTCCCCGTGGGATCTGGGGATCTGACTCGGGTTGTCAGGTTTT
Organism: Peromyscus maniculatus bairdii; assembly: GCF_049852395.1. Taxonomy (NCBI): domain Eukaryota; kingdom Metazoa; phylum Chordata; class Mammalia; order Rodentia; family Cricetidae; genus Peromyscus; species Peromyscus maniculatus. The sequence goes on from NC_134870.1 coordinate 66,444,098, forward strand.
TGTGGCAAGCGCCTTTACATGTAAAACAACCTTACCTGCCTTCAAACACAGAACTTCTTTTGCCACAAACTTCACCTCTTATCTCCATAGACTCAAAGCCATTTCACAATGCAGAGTGCATTCAGCCCATCCTAAAAGGTCTAAATTGTCTTTAGTAGTTTCAGCATGTCTAAAACTCCCAAGTTTCTTTTGAGACTCAAGGGGATACCTTAGCTATAAGCTCCTATGAATCAAAGCAAGTTACTTAATGCAAATAATTCCAGTACATATTGATACAAAGTAAACATTCCCATTCAAACAGTGAGGAACGACTGGCCACATAGCAAGGACAGATTGGACCAAGGTTAGACCAAAATCAAGCAAGGCAAACACCAAATCTGTGTCTCTGTGCCTAGCATCGAGGGCTTATGATGGAATCATCAGAGATTCACCTGCCTCTGCCTTCTAAGTGCTGAGATAAAAGGCTTGCACCATCACACCTGGCTTAAAATCCTTTTTAAAAATTACATTCACTCTTGTGTGTATGCGTCTGGGTTTTCGAGTGTGCTCGGCATGCAGGTGAAGGTCAGAGGACAGCTTGCTGGAGTGTTTCTCCTCCTGCCACCACATAGGTCCCAGGGGATTGAGCGCCAGTCACCACGCATAGGTCCCAGGGGATTGAGCGCCAGTCACCGCGCTCGGCACCAGTGCCCTTCCCTGCAGCGCCATCTCACCAGCCCCCCATAACTTAGAATTCACCCCCAACCAAGTTCGTAGGACAGAGGCAAAATGAAGCCAGATCCTTTGCTAGACTATGACTTGACTGTCCTGAAGCCCGCTTCCTGAAACAGTCTGTGTTCCTATCTGAAACTTCACGAGCTGCATCCATGGTCTACATCTGCCTCGGCATCTCCAAAGAATAACCTCTGCTTACGCTAATCAAGGGCTTTTTGGGCCCAGGGTGCCCCTCCTGAGACGGGTTCCAAGAGCCCACGACCACGTGGTTGAGCTTGTCACAGCAGCGGTCCAGTCACCGTGCCGTTTGTCTGCATTGCTTCCTTGTCTTGTTACTGTCACCAAAGACCCGACAGAGCAGTGTGAGGAGGGACGGGCTGTTTGGGCCGGCACTTTAGGAGTGCCACCCAGGACAGGAAGGCAGGGATGGGGCTGCCTGCATCGAGGGCTAGACCTCCTTCCCCTCCCCTCCCAGTTAACACAGTCTCCAGTCTTAAAAACATGCTGCATTTCTGTATTTCTTTACTATGCACTGAGGTATGAATAGGGCTTCTATTCAGGATTTCGTACTTCAGTGTTTTTATGCTAATCTTCATGTTTTGAGATCCATAATACTCACAACACAGTTCTACTGGGTATGAAAAAGACCTCCCCCTCACCCCCATGGGGGCTGCAGACATGGCTCAGTGGTTAAGAGTAGGTACTGCTTTTGCAGAGGACTGTACCAGGCTTTTTCTCTTGGGCCAGCAACCAGCTCCCAAATCACGACAGGGAGACTGCTCATTACTTTGGAATGCTCGGCCTCGTCCTGTGCTTGTCCCACCAGCTTTTGTAACTTAACCTGTTTCTCTTCATCAGTGTTTTGCCGCAGGGCTTTTTACTTTTCTTTCCTTCTGTGTATCTTACTTTCACTGCTTCTCATGTCTGTCTGTCTGGCAGCTGCCTGGCTTCTGGCCCTGGGAATGTCTCTCCTTCTCCCTCATTCTCTCTTCTCTCGAGCCTAGATTTCGCCTCCTATTTATTCTATCTGCCTGCCAGCCCCATCTATCCCTTTCCTGCCTGTTGGCCATTCAGTTTATTAGACCATTCAGGTCTGATGCCTTAGCCAGGCAAGGTGAAACAAATGCAACACATCTTTACATAGTTAAACAAATGTAGCACAAACAAATATAACACATCTTTACATGGTTAATTGTGGGAACCCATTTTCAGGTTCCTTGTGGCTTTACCCAGCAGGTCTGCATAGAGAGGATGATTAGGACCACGGGCCTGAGTGCAGGTGTCTGAGATGGTCTGCACTTGGCTGTGCTGGGGGGAGGTCTTTTGCTCCACCCATTGGTGTCTCTATAAATACTGTAGGGCAGAAACAGGGCTCCTTGGAATAGGTTCCAGGCCCTCTCGAGGCTATCCTTTATTTTCTATCTGTTTATCTCCACAATCTAAATCCTTCTATCTAATATTTCCTGCTGCTTGCACTCAAGAAAACTCTGGGGGAACTGTGGGGTTGGTGGGTAGTTAATAAAGGCAGCAGAAACAAATATACCACACCTTCACATAGTCAATACTCTGCAGCAGAGGACCTAAGTTCTATTCCTAATTCCTTCAGTCAGTGACTCAGGACTGCCTTGTAACTCGTGCTCCAGGGAATCCAAAGCCCTCTTCTGGACTCCACGGGCACCTGCACTTTTGTGCATAAACACAGACACACATACATAATTAAAAATACCAGTCTTAAGAAAATACCTTTCTGTGGAGTTCTGACGTGAGAATGGAATGAATGAATGTTCATCCTCATGGCCTAAGACCATAATCACACTCAATGTAAACCCAGAACTTGTTCTGTGCATATTGTCTCTTAACAGTGTCATCTTATTTGTTAATACTCACTGGAGAGGAGATGGATACACTTGACAGATACAGTTTATTGATTTTGGAGCTAAAGTTGTTACTTGATATCCTCTGCCCCTGCATTGACCACTCTTAGCAAAGCTTGAGAAACATGGTTTTTTGTTGTACATCTGGGATGTTTAATCTAGAGACAGTATGGAAATAACATTTTTTTCCAATTATATTATCAGCACTATCAAGGTAGTTGTCGAACTGAAAGACTACATGAGTCCTCTGATAATCAGTAAAGTTGGTGTGCTCATAGATGGTAGGCTGCCCTCCACATAGACGTGTTAGAGGTCTTGCCATCGCCAAGTATCCTAGTCTTGCTCCTTTCTCCTGCCCCCATCTCTACAGTGCTGGAATTATAGGTCTGTACTTGTACCTTCTCTCATTTGGAGTTAGTCGATGATAATGACGACGACGACGATGATGATGATGACCATGATGACGATATCTCTCTTTGAGGTCCTGGCTGTCCTGGAACTCACTTTGTAGACCAGGCTGACCTTGAACTCACAGAGATCCTCCTACCTCCGCCTCCCGAGTACTGGGATTAAAGACGTTCACTACTGTGTGCAGCCATTTAGGATCTTTTGCATTGCTTTTCAGTGATACTCTGTCATGGGTCACTGATCCTGCCACTGCTCCACCAGCGTCCTTTTAGTGAATTGTCTTGTTAGGGTTAAAGACTTGCTGTTGGGGCTTGTATATATATATTTGTATTAGTCTAGTCTTATGTGTTTTGGTTTTAGGTTTCTACTTCTGATTACTAACCTAAGCCCTCTTATGATTCTTTATGAACTTTACAATTGTAATTTTACAGCCACACTAATTTCACAAGTATTAGTGAATGGGGAACAAAAGGACTCTTACCACGCAGTAGCTGAGAACATTCCTATATCAGCTGCTGTTTGAGCATGTGCGTCTGAAGGCCTGCTTGGGAACAGATAATATGCAGCAGCAGCAGCACAGGTCTGGAGAGTTTCACATAAGCAGAGGACCAGCAGAGGTGTTTTCGGCTTCGGGGCTTATTCCAGTGTGAAGCACTGTCCCTTTAGTCCAGTGTGGGGTTTCCTCCGTTGTAACTTGGACGGCATTGGTGTTGCAGTGAGACAGTCTTTAAGAGAGCAGCGTTGGCAGCTCTCAGATGAAATATTTTGTGCGGACTTTGTATTTGAGCATTCCCCCACGGGCTGTGTCTGATGTGGTAGCAGACTGTTCGAGCAAATTTAAATCATGATATGAGACTAGCTCTACTGTTCACGCCTTTCAGAATTAATGGAAGGGAACAAAGCCAGCCCGAGGCAAAACTCATGAAGCATTGCAAAATTATTCCCATTTTTCTTTTGCCTTCAGCCTGAGCTTTCCTCCCTTTCTCCTGGTATTATGCGTCATTCTTATCAGGTTAATTCTGATATTTGTCTTGTGTTTTATGTCCCATATATCAAGTACTTGATATCTTTAGAACTCTTAAGGCTGTTGCTTGCATCTGTAAGCTCTCAGGATGCGTCAGTGCTGATGTACTCATTAGATCTCAAGAGGCCTCCTCTGGGGAGCTGTGTAGGCTTCATGGAGATCCAGGGCCTGGATGCTGTAAGGCTTTGGCTTCTGTCAGGGTTCTTGGCCTGGGGTGAGGTCTTAGGTTCAGGTTCCTTCCTTCCCACTGCTAGCCCATAGTCCCCCATCGCTGGCTCCATGGATGCCGCCCTTCAGTGTGGGACTGCCTTGGGGTTTGCCTGCTACCCAGGGTTTTGCTCTGGATTCAAGTCATTTTTTTGCTTGTGGTTGCTCTATTTGATTGTGTTGGGGTCCTAGAGATTCCTGTACTTCCAGAAGTACACGAAGACGGTTATTTTAGGCCACGGTTGTGTGCAGAGGACTCCTTGTCGTAGCTGTACCGGCCCTGTGGGCTGCAGGTCGTTTCCTTACAGGTGTGTGGGCTTGTTTGTCTGTTTGATTGTTTACCCTTTCTTAGTTTTTAGAGGAGAGGAAAGCCTTTGGAGGCTGGAGATAGGACATTCATTATAAGGAGGGAGGCCGAGAGGAGGGAGGCCGAGGGGACAGGCTGAGAGGAGAGTCTAGGGGAGGAGGATCATGGAGAGAGAGTGCAGGGATGGAACTAGAGCCACCCAGGGCCAGCGGTGGACGCTGTGTGGGTGCTGAGGTAGAGGAAGAGGTGGTTTCAGCCTAGGCTAGACCAGATCCTAGAAAAGCATGAAATAGATCAACGTGAATGTGTTTGAAAATGCTTCTTTTCTTTTTCTTACTGTTTTATGAGGGTTGCTCTCAGGCACCGCAGGTTACACGTGTGCTCATCTTTGCTTTCTCTCTAAACTCTAGTCAGCACTGAGGAACTAACCGTGGATGTGCTAGGGGTATAGCTTGGTTGTGTAGAGCCACAGCCCAAGTGTTGGGGAAACAGAGGTACATCACTTACTAGGAGAGAGCATCGCGGTGACATTTCCGAAGTTAGAAAGTCAAGTGGTAAAAAACTTAGCAGGTCAGTGAGAGTTCAGGACTGAATGCTTTGTGTTGGGAGAGCACCAGAAGAAAGCCTCTTGTTCCAGAACTTTCGGAAGGCTTGGGGCCTGGAAGTGACAGGCGTCTCAGAGGCGTTCCCCAGGGCTGTTTGGAAAATGGTCAGAGGCAGAGGTTCTTCTCCAGCCTCAGTCCTGAGGCCACCCCCTCCCAGTTTAATATTGTGAGTTTATATTCTGTGCGCCACACCTGGCAAGGCCTCCCGCTAGGGGCAAAGGCTGTGAGCACGGGAGTGAGGTGCCCTGTCTTGGCTGATGGAATGCTGGCGTTGGGATTTAACTGACAGCAGGAGATGGTGGATGTTGTCATCCAAAACAGATGACAGAACCAAAACAGAAAAGAATTGTATTCGCTGTCCTCCATGAAGTGGCTGGGAGCCCTCCGGAGGGAGAAGGCCCACCGGCCCTGGGCTGCCTTTGCCTCTCTGGCAGGTGAATGGAGCCCAAGTGGTGGAGAAGATGTAAGAGAGCAGTGTAAACCAAGGGACATCCGATGTGAGACAGGAAATATTGAGAAACAGACTTCAGATCCCTGACCATTTCCTCCAACACAACCACCCCCCTTCCCCTTCTCTGCCGCCAAGTGTTTTGAACTCTGAGGCAGTCCCCGTGAAGCCCACGGTGCTAACCTGCTAACCTCCCTGGAGGGACACCTTTCTCCTCTGCAACTGGCTTTGGTTTTGCCCCGAGCTGCGCTGCTCCGGCTGCCCTGGCAGCAGGGTTTCACGGCTCACTCTTCTCTGCTTGAACTAGTCTCTGAGTGAGACTGCCGCAGGTAGGTCTGGGATTGTACAGCAAAGGCTGTTCTAAGAGTTTTCGTGTAAAATTCAATGGTGTAATTTCATTATTTATGTTTCAGCAATGCAAAAGTAAATAAGTAAACAAATCCAACAGTGGAAACATGTGACTCAGACAGTTCACATACCAGGCAGCCTGTTCACCACACAAGGCACCTTCTCAGGAACCCTGAAAACATACCAACTTAAATTGGTCTTTGCAGAAAAATCAAGGAGAACCTGTGGGCTCCTGAGCTGTTTGGTCTGTGTAGCAGGTGGTGTCTTGGGAGTCCTTTTGTAGTCACTGGAACACGATCATTCCCACCTTACTGTAAGCACACCTGGTACATAGGTGTTCTTTCTGTTTGAACACAGTATTGCAGACAGCCAGAGCCCTGGTGTAGCTGGAATGGCATAGAACACAGTGCATAAATATTGCAGTGCACCAACATGTAGATCCGCTTTATTTTTAGGAGGGAATGGCGCGTTCATTTGTCTTTCCTTTTGGGATTAACTCACAGTAGCACTTAGGATGCTAATTAGAAAGAGGTTTGGGTAACAGCATAGACTACCAAGACTTTCCGAGTGGAGATGTGTAGCAAATCTCGGGGTGTGTTGTTTTTGGGTTGAGTTGGGGTTGTGTTATGTGCTCCATTGGAACTTACTGTGTAGTCCAGGCTGGCCTTGAACTCAGCCTTTCGTGTGCCAGGCTTCTAGCTGTGCACCACCATGCCCTGCTGTGTGTATTCTGTATTGAAGAAATGAGCTTGTTCTAGCTTTCAGGCATTGTGAACTGTTTTCGAAGTATGGCTCTGTTCATGACTAAGGTTTTAGCATTTGTCTTCAGCGTGTTGTCCTTCGGGCAGCACTGAGAAACGGGCACTGACCTTCTGAATACTGAGAAATCCACAACAATTAATTCTCTCTTACCATCCCTTTTATTTTCCTTTTTAAAGATTTATTTTTATTCCATGTACCTGAGTGTTCTGTCTGCTGTATATATATATATATGTGTGTGTGCCATGTGCATACTTGGTGTCTGCAGAGGTCAGAGAGGGTGATGGATCCCCTGGAACTGGAATTAAACAGCGGTGAATATCCTTGCAATGCTGGAAACTGAACCCGAGTCCTCTGCAAGAGCATCCATAGCTTATAACTGCTGAGCGTCTCTCCAGCCTCCAGCCATTCCTTTTAATGAATGGTCCATATGTGTTTTGTTTTCATTATCGCTTTGCTTCTAGTGATCAGTGAGGATCTCCATTTTTTGATAGATAATCATTAGCTTAAAGTAATAAAAATGACCTACGCCAAAAAAGTGCAAGGAAGGAGTTCAGTTGGCTACCTCTAAGAGCAGCCTGGAGTTGGGGCAGAAATTGGAGGATAAATGCTACACCAGAGGGCTTAAAGGATGTCTAGGAGGAAGTTTGAATGTGGTAAAGTTGCATAACTGAACTGAGTTGATGAAATAATGAACAAAAACATGGCAGAAAAAGCTTCTGGGTCTCGAGGCAGAGGCAGGTAGCTGGGTATGGTGATGTGCACCTGCAATGCCAGGCTGAGGTGGGTGGAACTCCAGTTCAAGGTTATCCATGTTACATAGTGAGATCCTGACTCAACAAACCCAAAAGGACTGTATTGAGAGGAGGTCTGTGTGGTCAGGAGGACTCAGATAATTGCTTATGGAAGGGTGAGTAAGTATGTTTTAGCACTGGGCTGCTGATGCAGTCAAAGTTGAAAATAACGAAGAACCAAATGGGGTGAGAGAGACGACGATTCAGTGGTCAAGAGCACTGGCCGCTCTTCCAGAGGACCTGGGTTTGGTTCCCAGCACCCACAGGGCAGTTTACAACCATACTCCAGTTTCGGGGGATCCAGCTCCCTCTCCTGGGTTCTGTATATGTAACACACACACACACACACACACACACACACACACACACACACACACACACACACACATATACACACACACACGGTGCCCATATACATGCAGACAAAACACCCATGCATGTGAAATAAAAAAGAGAAACAAGGGAAATGCTAGAAATATTGAGCTGAGCTCATTTTTGAACATGTTGAGTCTGAGGTGCTGGTCACTCATCTCAGTGGACACACTAGACCACCAGACGGTTGGTCCGAGTCTGTGGCCATGTCTCTCTGATTGCTCTAGGTCTTGTCTGATTTGGGAACTGATCAGAGTCCAGTCTGGTTAGTGCTTGGATGAGGGACAGTTTGATAGAAAACAGGATGGTCGGTGAGAGGCTGGAAGGCAAACTATGGACTCAGGATTCATAGCATGTAATGGTGATGGCTGAGAGAATGAGTAAAGGGTGAGAAAACAGCCCGTGGGGACCTTTGGAAGGTGTTCTGGAGGAGGGCTGGGAGGAAGAAGAGAGGAAGCTGCACCGAGACTACAGGAATCGAGGAATCACTTCGTGAAGGGGTCGATGTCACTAGTGTCCACAACCACAAGTCACAGGGTGTCATCTGGCTTAAGCTAAGGTCCCTCAGCTCTGGGGGTTTGGGACAGAAATGCTTGTGTTGGGATGGCAGTTTGCACCCTGTCCCTGACACGTAACTGATCCTCTGATCGGGAAAGCCATCTCATCTCCTCTTTGGCTCTTATTTGTCAGGAGGTGGTTAGCTTCTTGTCGGGATTCATTCTGTCAGTGTGGATCACCAGAGGTTCAGAAAAGGTGCCTCGAGGTCCATCAGGGTCAAAGGCAAGGTCATATGAATATGGTGAGGGGAGGGTACAGGTCTAAATATCTTTGCTTCAAGTCAGTCAGCTAAAGCATCTTTGTAAAAAAGTTATTTTGCATATTTGACTTAAATATAAAAATTCATCAAAGGAAACTGCAAAGTGTAAAAAATTTGAAAATTACTGGCCTGTAGGGGCCTTAAGAATATTCAAGCAGCTAGGGGTGGCAGTACATCCTTGTAATCTCAGAATTTTGGGGGAGGCTGAGGCAAAGGCCTGACCAGTTGAGGCCTACATAATAAGACCCCAACCTTAAAGAAAACCAAAATAGGGCCAGTGGGACAGTTGAGCAGGAAAAACTGCTTGGCATCACCATGCACGCCTGATGAGCCCGAAACTCACCTAAAGGCAGAAAGGCAAAACCAATGCCAGAGTGGTCCTCTTACATCCACACAAGTGCTGTGGCATGCACACACACAATAATACGAAGGGAAAAACCCCTTATATGTGGTGTTGTTAAGGTTGTATTAGGTGCTGACTTGCTCATGATCTGGAATTTATTTAGAGGTCAAGATAGTGTTTGGATATATGTAATAATATTTTTCTTACTTATTAGAAATGCAAACTTTCCATCTAAGTAATTGCATCTGTGGTCTACCTCGTCAAATGAAGTTTTGTGTGTCTTCCTAGGTTCTAACTCTGAAGATCTTCTGGAAGAATTGCTCTGCAGCTTGGTGCAGTTAATCACTGACACTCCACTCTTGTAAGTTCTGCCTAAGCCAGGCGTCATCTTCATGGTGGACTGAAAATGACAATTGATTGTGCTGAAGAGGGTGTGTGTGTGTGTGTGTGTGTGTGTGTGTGTGTGTGTGTGTGTGTGTGATGTGCGTGCGATGTGCAGAGGCCACTAGTCAATGTTGGGTGTCTTCCTCAATCACTCTCCCCTCATCTTCTTTTCTTTTTTCTTTCTTGAGACAGGGTCTCACCTTGTAACTCTGGTTAGCCTAAAACTTTCTGTGTGGACCAGGCTGGCTTCAAACTCACAGAGATCTGCTTGCCTCTGCCTCCCGCGTGCTGGGATTAGAGGTGGGCGCCACTCTGCCCGGCTCCCCTTGTTTTCTGAAACAGAGTCTTTTAAGGAACCTGAACGTCTTTGTCATGGCTATACTGGCTGGCCAGCAAGCCCCCGGGATCTGTGCTAGCACTGGGGTTGAAGGCTTGTGCCACCACACTGGGATTTGATGTGGGTGCTGAGGATCCTAATCCAGGATCTGCTAACTTTTCCCAAGCCTCGCGTTGAAGAGCTTGTGCCTTCTTGTATTTTGTTTAAGGATTATACACCCAGCCGGGCGGTGGTGGCGCACGCCTTTAATCCCAGCACTCGGGAGGTAGAGCCAGGTGGATCTCTGTGAGTTCAAGGCCAGCCTGGACTACCAAGTGAGTCCCAGGAAAGGCGCAAAGCTACACAGAGAAACCCTGTCTCGAAAAAAAAAAAAAAAAACAAAACAAAACAAAACAAAAAAAAGGATTATACACCCATGTAATTCTTTTATCTCTGTTCCCTGGCAATATGTAGACTGTGTCCACCTGTCTTGCTTACTTTTCTGTTGCTGTGATAAAACACCATCAGCAAGGCAATGTATTAGAAGAAAAGCATTTCATTTTGGGGCCATGGTTCCAGAGGTTAGTAGTGCTCATAACCATCCAGGCAGGGAGTGTGGGAGCAGCCAGGCATGGTGCTGGAGCAGGAGCTGGGAGCTCACATGTTAAGACAACAACTACAAGGTAGAGAGAGAACTAACTGGGAATGGTGTGGGCTTTTCAAAGCTCGAAGCTCCCTCCCAGCAACACATCTCTTCCAACAAGGCTATACCTCCCGACCCTTCCCAAACAGTTCCAGCAACTGGGGACAAAGCATTCTGATATATTTGAGGTTAGGGAGGGGTGCTTTCTCATTCAAACCACCACCATCAAACACGAATTTCATGTTAAAGGAGGATGAATAAGTCCTTCAGTACTGTTAACACTTGGCTGGTCCAGAATTCCATTAACTCGGTAAGAAGAGATCTCCAGGGTCGCTGGAAGCAGTCTGAGAGAAGCGAGTAGAATCCAGTCTGTGTGGTGGGGAAAGTGAACTGACTGCAGAGCATTCTCTTTCCCCCTGGCTTCTCGGTTTTGTTTTGTGACTGTTTAGACAGGGTAGATTTCTTTCCAGTGTTCCCTGAAGCTAGGTGAGTTCCTTGAGATGTAGTTGGGAAGGTCCTCCAGTGAGACTCCCGAGTAAAGTTCTTCACAGGGAACTTACTCAATGAAGAAGTGTCTGGTTTTCCTTTCGACAGCTTTTTCCTGTATCCTGGGCTGCAGACAAGGTCTTTGAGTTGCGTGCCCGTCCCGGCACCATGGGCCAATTGTCTCATAGGAAGTTTGCTTTGATGTCACTGAGCTGCTGAACCGAAGTCAACAACTGCCGTTCCCCTTCCCCCACCCTGGACTTCTCATGATGAAAATAGACTGGGTTTCAATCAGTGCAGCTCAGTGCTGTTCCTATGTGTATAAAAAGTACTTGTTTACCACCCCTATCAACACTGATGCCCCCCCAGAATCCTTCGTTAGGCATCTCTTTCCTCATTGTCTTCCTTCACATGCTGACTGCCTATTTATGTACTGTGGCCCCTTGGAAGGCCATGAACCTTTGTAATATCTATGACATTCTTCCACCCCTGAAGAAGCAATTTTATTACTTTTGAGGATTTACAAAATTGGTTGATGTTTGAGACAAAATCTTTTTTGTTTTTTGAGATAGTGTTTCTCTGTGTAGCCCTGGCTGTCATGGAACTTGCTTTGTAGACCAGGCTGGCCTCAAACTCAGAGAGATCCACCTGCCTCTGCCTCCCAAGTGCTGGGATTAAAGGTGTGTGCCCCACTCGCCCACCCCCAAACCCCCACCCCATGGCTGAGACAAAATCTCCCCGCTCCCCAAGCTGAGAACCGAACCCAGGGCCTTGCGCTTGCTAGCCAAACGCTCTACCACTGAGCTAAATCCTCAACCCCGAGACAAAATCTTTTATGTTTGCCTTGCTGGTGTCAAATCTCAGTCCTCTAACTTCATCTGTGTTGAGTAGCTGGGATGAGAATGTATAATTGATTATTATTACTATTTTTTTTAGATTTATTTTTTATGTATACAGTGTTCTGCCTGCATTTTTGCCTACACACCAGAAGAGGGCACCAGATTTCATTACAGATGGTTGTGAGTCACCATGTGGTTGCTAGGAATTGAACTCAGGACCTCCGGAAGAGCAGCCAGTGCTCTTAACCTCTGAGCCATTGCTCCAGCCCCTGATTATTTTTTAAAATACACGTGTCCACTTATTTATTGTGTGTGTGTGTATTTACATGCTCATGCATCCATGTGTGTGGGCATGTATGTACCATAGCGCATGTGTGGAAGTCAGAGGATAACCATGGGAGTAAGTTCTCTCCGTTTACCATGAGGTCCTGGGGATTGAACTCAGGTCATCAGGCTAGTGGTAAGCCCCTTCACCTGATTCATCTCTGGTCCCAGAGAACATATTTTAAAGGAATTACATTTATTGATTAGACAGGGTCTCGTGTATCCCAGGCTGCCCTTGAACTCACTGTGTAGCTGAAGATGACCTTGAACTTTATTAAAAAAAAATTTTTTATTTTATATGTATGAGTGTGTTGCCTGCATGTATGTCTGTGTACCATGTGTGTGTGTTGCCTGAGGAGACTGGAAGAGGATGTTGGATTCCCTGGAACTAGAGTTCTAGGAGGTTGTGAGCCGCTAAGGTGGGTGCTAGGTATTGAACCTGAATCCTCTGGAAGAACAGCCAGTGCTCTTAACTGCTGAGCTGTCTCTGCGGCCCTGACCTGGAACATTTCCCCTTGCTTCTGCCTCTGCGTGCCGAGACCACACGTCTGTGTTACCACACCCAGCTGTGTGGTCCTGGAGACGGACGCAGGCGTGCTAAGTGTGCACTCTCCCAGCTGGCCTGTACCTCCAGCCGGTGAAGGAATTCGTTTTTAGATAAAGAACTTCCTCCGGCTTGTCTGAAACACAGAGGGATGTGGTCAGAAACGGGTCCTTTGCCTCTGGCTGGGAAAGAAAAGACAAGTATTTGGGAGCAGATAGGCTCCTGGGGATAGTGTACGTGAATCCATAGTTTGATTAGAGATGGAGAAGTGAGATGCGCCACGCCTCGTCATGCTCTGGTGTTCACTTGTGCAGCCTAGAAGGCGAGCTGAGACAAGTAGACTTCCTGCCAGGGAAGGACACGGGGGATGCTTCCCACCAGAATGTCTCGTGATACACAGCACTGCTCACACGTCTGCCGGTCCTCTCTCTCCTTTTTGTTTTGAATAGACCTTTGATGTTGCTTAGGGTGGCAGTGTAAGCCCAGCTTACAGTTCCCAGATGTGTCGGTAACTCTGTACCCTGCAGTGACACGTGAGCAGGCCTTGTCACCTCACAGAGCATGTGCATTTCAAGTCCTTTGTTTTGTGCACTGCCCTGAACTATGGATAAGAGTGTCACTTGCAAAGACTAGTGTCCTAGGAACAGGGGCTATTAGGAATATTGCTATGAGTCCTCGGTGTCTCGTCTGTAATTCTTCTTACACGACAAAACAAATTCCTGTCCTGGTTAAGCTGCTGTGGTTAGGCTTCTGTTATGTATATTACCATGAAGGTAGGGAACCCATATAGTGTCTGCTCCTTCCTAATCATGTTAAGCTAGATGTTTTTATGTTTCTGATCTAATTTTTAAAATTATATTTTAACGAGGTCTGGTGACATATGCCTATAACCCTAGCACTTGGGAGGCTAAGGCAAGAAGATGATGAATTTATGGTCAGCCCGAGCTACATAATGAGTTCCAGACCAACCTAGGCTACGTAGTGAGACTCAGTCTGAAACAACCAAAAAATTTGGCTTTTAATAGCATTTGTTTTCATTGCCAAGTACCAACAGTCGAATGTACACAGTCCTTGGGCCTTTATTGATCAGGTTATGTCGAAGTTACGGAGATGGAAGTAGTCGGTATGTTTAGATAACAAATAGGCTGTGACTACAGTGACTGCAACAGCTGTGGAGGGGAGCAAGCAGACAGTGTTGCAGTCTATCAAACATTCAGTGTTTTAATGTGTTTATACTTTTTAAATGAACTGAAAATGCACAGGCAGCCAGATGTCTTGTGTTATGTATACTCAGCTCTAACCAGCTGCTGAAACAATTTCTTATGATTTAATGTCCTTGGAACTCCATCTTACAGGAAAGTTTGTCTTGGTTACAGTTGCCATGTGGAAGCAACTACTCTGTGTTTCTTCTACCCCAACCGAGCTGCAGAGTCTGAGACCAGCTTGCAACTTAAGGTGGATACTGAGATGAAAACGGGAAGAGCCCTCAACCCCCGAGCATCATCAGTTTAGCTGTAATGCTCTACAGTTGCTTACCTGTGTTGGATTAGCAGGAGAACCATTAGAAATCTAATTTTAGTAGCCATGTAGAGTAATTCAAACTAGCTTACATCTTTTCTTATGAGACTCTATTAAATCGCTCTACTATTAAAATTGAAAGCAAAGCCTGGAAAATTGGAGCTGGAAGAGCTGTGTCGTTTGAAAGACAGGCGTGTTAGAGGACTAGCCTGAGTTGTGTTTCCGAGTCCGGATCAAGATACAACAAAGTGTAGGCTTTTCCTCTCAGCCCCACTTTGGGATTTAAGGAAGTTTGAAACTGACCGTCTAGACTGTAAAATCCAGTACACCAACAGGATTTCTGCAGTGTGATATTTGCCCAGATATATTGTCTTTAGATATATTGAATTATGAAAATCTGAGTATTGCAGATGTTTTCTGCTGACAGTGAAAATAATGGATAGGTTTCTTTGTTTTTGAGGCAGGGACTTACTGTGTAGCCCTGGCTAGCCTGAAACTGTTGTATAGACCAGGCTAGCCTAGAATTCAAAGAGGTCCTCTTGCTTTTGCCTTTCAGTTGATGGGATTAAAGGCATGAGGTACTGGGCCTGGCTTGTAAGTGGTTCCCTCATGAAGTCTCTAGTTGTCAATAAGAATGAAGGCATTGAGACGCCCATGGTTGGGGTGAAGGAGGTAACTCTGGGGATAATGGCTTGAGCCCTGCATGTTGATTCACAAACACTTGTAAAGCCAGCTTTGGTGGAGAGCAGGGACTGGCTTAAGCAAATCAGCCTTTAAATCTTAAGTGCTATACATTTTTTTTTTTAAATTTTTCTTTATTTTTTAAAATGTGTAGCCCAGGCTGGCCTCGAATTCGTGATCCTCCTGCCTCTGCCTCCTTCAGCAAATCCTACCGGCGTGCGCCACCACAACCAGCTTAAGTGCTACACATTAAAACCTAGCATGGCTTTCTGGATGAATTAAGGATTTAAGACATTAAAAGCATAATAATCATAATCATAAGCAAACTTGAGATTTTATATATATATATCAGATGGTGCATAGACATATATGCAGACAAACCACTTATACACACAAAAATAAATGAATAAGAAAAGAGATTTATTCCTTTAATATGTGTGTTGGGTATGTGTGCCTGTGTCCAGGCACCATGGAGTGTAGAAGAAAGTGTTGGGTTGGATTCGGTGGAGCTGGCGTTAGAGGTGGTTGGGAGCTGCTCAACATGGGTCCTGGGGACCGGACTCAGCCCTTCTGCACAAGCAGCACTTAGCTGCTGATCCATCTCTGTAGCCCACAGGAGGGTTTTGTTGTTGTTGTTAGAAAATTTATGATGGCAAGTTGGGTTAGGGAATCCCAGTTAAAAATTTTAGTATGTAAAATTTAAGACCTGTTATTGAAAAAAAAAATCTGACCAAAGTATAGTATTGGTTTTGCAAGATAGATGTTTAACTCCCCCCCCCCCAAATGCTTTAAATGATTATTGTTAAGAGGTATGGGATATATTTTGTAGCAGAAAAAAAAATCACTATTTCTGGACCCAGGAATAAGTTTTAAATCCGTTCTCTTGCTGGCTGCTGTCAGTGTGACCCCAGGCCTCAGTAGAGCTGAGAGTGTAGCTAGTGATCCTGTGCATACTGAGCATGCTCCTGGGGTCCATCTTCACAACTCTTGATTTCACAAATAAGATAGCAGCTAATAGAGGTGATCTGCCACTTGGAAAAGACCTCCAAATGCATGTAGTTCACTTTGCAAATGGTTCAGCCCAGGGTCGAGTTGCCTGGGTCTAGAGAGTAGCTCTCCAAGCTGTTCATTGCAGGGATTCTCGGGGAGCCGATTGTTCATTATCCAGTAGTTTCTTCTTACCTGTGGCTTTGCTCTCTCTGTTCTTAATTAGTGCAGTCAGTCGAGCCCATCCATCAATGTTGTGGTTCTTTTTCATAGTACATATTCTGTTAGGTTTATACCCAAGCATTTCTTTTTTTATGTGTACTAATGGAAACGCACACCAGGATTTCTTAATTCACTGAGCTTTTTATTTATGTCTGCCCAGATGACTGTCTCTTTCCTTCTGCCTCCTTGTAGTTCCCCTGCTGTACCTTTTTGCTGTTTAAATTATTATTCTTAAATTGCTCTTACACAATTAGAGAGCAGTGGGGCTGGGGAGATGGCTCAGAGGTTAAGAGCACTGGCTGCTCTTCCAGAGGTCCTGAGTTCAATTCCCAGCAACCACATGGTGGTTTACAACCATTTACAATGAGATCTGGTGCCCTTTTGTAGCATGCAGGCAGAACACTGTGTACATAGTAAATAAATAAGTCTTTTTTTTAAAAAAATGAGAGAGTAGTGATTCCCAGAGGCTAGGAGGGAGGGGGCAGGGAAGAGTGAAGAAGCTAAGGAGTGAAAACATACAGTGGTCTGTCCTAGTATTCTTTAGCATAGTGAGGAAGAGGCAATTTTAATGTTTCTAGGAAGTAATAAATGTCTGAGGTGATACAGTAATCATTTGATCATTACACATTTTCTACATGTCAAAAATATCACCACATCCCATGAATCTGTACGAACTTTATGAGCCCATTAAAAATCCAAAAGAGACTATCCAGGAAATGACTCTCTTCAGTTCCTCAAGTCAGAAGGAGAAGTAATTCTGGCCAAGAGGTGTCCCTTTGTATTTGGTTGTGAGTAGTGAGGTTGAGATCTCTTTACCTCATCTCCGTTTCCAACAAGACTGTGTTTCACTGTGTGGCTCAGCCTGGCCTGGAATTTGTGATCTTCCTTTCTCAGCTTCCTAATAGATAGGTTTTTAGAAGATGCCTCCAAGGCCAGCTAGATCTGCTTTAGTGTGAGTGTTGAACTTTGTTTTAAGATGATTGGTGGCTGTATTTTAAACATTCAGTGGAGTTACATCTATATAGTAGTAGTTCTTTGAAAAACTGTAAAAATTGTAGAATAAATGCTTGTGTTTCTGAGGCTTGTCCCCTAAATTTTTGTGGGGTATAGAGATAACGTCTAAGGTGGTTGATGAAGGTAATGAATGGCAGTTCTGAAACCAGGTTAGATCTAACTCCTGATGAGACTGTTATATAGGGTCTGGAGACTTAGTTCACGGCAGAGTACACACTTAAGAGAGATGACCCTGGGTTTAATCCCTGGCACAAAGTATTACCACCATGCCAGCATCTGAATTATATAATACCATTTTTTATTCTCTCCTTTTGAAATATCCTTGTTGGCTCAAATAGCTATTTCTACATTTTCATCTTAATCATTTGAACTTGTCAGTTGTTTTTATTAAACTTATGTTCCATTTACCGTACCATCAGGTTTCTTACCAACAGTAAGTCCAAGGAGCATGTTTTTCCTTCTGTGTTCATTAACTTTGCCCTGAGCCAACACTAACACCATTTCATGATGGCTTTTGTCTATGTCCAAGTGCCCCACTCTGCCCAGCAGAGCAGTACAAGGTCATGGCTCCTGTCTTCTCTTTCTCACATGAAATTAGTAACTTGCTCCAGCAGTAGTTTGTTCTCGGACGTTTCCAGACCAGATGGTGGAAAGTTCTTGGGAAAATATGGCAGCCCAAGTAGTGCTTCCTTCGGCTCTCTAAAGTTGACTTTGCTTTGGCAATTGTGTGATGAAAATCTTCTGAAGATTATACAAGGACTCAAAACAAGAAAGAGCTGTTGGCATAAAGCATTTTTCAATTTTGAAAAATCATTCCACTCAGCATGGTAGAATTTTGGTTTCTTTCAAGTATTGGCCTCTTGGACTCATTTCCCTGGTGATTTGTCCTTTAAAATAGCTCAATTAATATTTTAAATTTTGTTACCATAGAAATTTAGCATTACCTCAAGTTCCTTTTTTTTTCTTTTTGGCATTATCTAAAGTTAAAGTAGGAAATGACATCAGAGCAGTTTAATCTATGGAGTTAGTTAACCACATTTGTATCAGGATTGTTATTACTTTTTTAAAAAACAAGCTTTGAACTCACTGTGTAGCTCATTGCTTAGTTTGAGTTCACAATTATCCTCCCTTTTCTCTCCTAGTGTGGATTTGTAGGTGTGTGTCACCATGCCAAACTTGTATTAGGATATCTACATACATATGTACACACACATACAGAGAGAGAGAGAGGGAGGGAGGGAGGGAGGGAGGGAGGGAGAGAGAGAGAGAGAGAGAGAGAGAGAGAGAGAGAGAGAGAGAGAGAGAGAGAGAGAGAAAGAATATCTGATTCTTAAATGTGAATGGAAAGGCAAAGATCCTAGACCATTAAAAAAATAAGAGAGATTCCCTGTAGTTGGACTTTCTTTGTACTGCCAGCTCCCAAACAACCCGGACATTTATAGTAATTATGAAAGCTGGGCCTTAGCTTAGGCTTGTTCCCAACTAGCTTTTAAAACTTAAATTAACCCATTTATAGTGATCTACATTCCGCCACATGGCTCTTTACCGCTGCTTAGGACCATGTATCCCACTTCCTCTGTGTCTGGCTGGTGAATTCTGCCTGTTTTCTTCCCAGAGTTCCTATCTCTTCCCGGAAGTCCTGCCTATCAGCTCCTGCCTATCTATTGGCCATTCAGCTCTTTATTAAACCAATGACAAGGTGCCTTGGCAGAGAAACATCTTTATAGTATACAAAAAGATTATCCCACAACAATTCTCTCTGCATTGCTAGGAAGACTCCTGGCTGCCTCGGGTAGGTTTTCTAGCATTCTGAAGATAGTAGAAAGTGGCAAATACACAAATGCAATATTTTATCTGTCCCCAAACTGGCAACTGCTAATTGTTTGAACTGACAGCACATTTTGTTGTGGTGTAGTGTGTTTTTTCACCTTTAGCACAAGCTGTGGTCTCAATACCGAGCAGCCGGTATAAGCAGCCCATTAACATCACACTTTTTGCTTTCATTATCTCTGTTTTGACACAGTTGAAGGTACCTGTAGTTGGCCCTCTTACTAACAGCCCTTGCTGTCTTGTGCACACCAGCATCATGTTTTATCTTCTAACTATCCAGTAAAGTGAGTGGGAAAGAAAAGAAGAAATCTTACACTAACTCGTTTTCATTGTGTCCAGTTAGGATGCTGCTTTCAAGACACTGTGGCAGCAGCCTAGCTAAAGTGATTCCCAGGAAAGAGCCAACATGTGATCAGCTGGCTTTTGAGTGGTTGCAAAGTCAGACATCTGGGGCCAGCGGCAAGTTCTTGTCCATTAATGGACTTGGAGGCTCCTCAAAGCTTTGGGAGAAGCAGGGGAACATGTGACTAGGAAGCAGTAATTGACATCGTTGCATTTTGGCTGTATGTATTCTTAAATCCTGTTTCTTTAATGGCTGTTCTAAAGATTTTTCTGTTTGCTCCAGAGATTTTTTTTCCCCCACTAGCTGGGCAAAACTTAGATTTGGACTAATTATTTTGATGCAGAGTTAAAACAAAAACAAAAAAAAAGCAAACAAACAAACAAACAAAAAACTAGTCCAGTGGCTCTCAACCTGTGGGTTGTGACCCCTTTGGGGGTGGACGACCCTTTCACAGGGGTGCATATTAGATATTTACATTATAATTCATAACAGTGGCTAAATTACAGTTATGAAATAGCAACAAAAATAATTTTATGGTTTAGGGCACCACAGCATGAGGAACTAATTGTATTAAAGGCTTTCAGCATCAGGAAGGTTGAGAATCTCTGCTTTAGTCCTTTTTAGTACTATTTATGGTAAAAAATGGATTAAATGAGGGCATAGGCTGCCTTGCCTCAGCCTTGCTTCATGGAATAAATTATTTTTGCTGTTGCTGTTAGTTCTGTTACTGTGTCCCCAGGAGTCTAGTGAATTTTTATACAGAATGCTGGATTATGAAATAGTATTTGGAAGCTGAGAGTTTGAGATATTTTTTGTTCACCAGTGAAATTTTGTTTTGGTAACACAAAATCGTAATAATTTGTCTCTCTAACTGTGAGCATACTAGAGATGACCATTCAACAAACCCATGATCACTTCTTGTCAGCTCTTTTTGTGTACTGGGGATAAAATACTAACAGGACATAAAGTTCTAGCTGTAGGCTAGGACTGAGGAGAAGAGTGGATACATAATGATGCTAGGATATAAAAGCCAGCGCAGAAGGAGTAATGTGGTTGTGGTGCATTGGCCCAGAGTACACGGGTGTGTTTCTTATATATCAGCCATTTAAATGCAAACCTCATTGGAATCGGAGGTGGAGCCCTGTTGCCTCCCGTCTGATGGAGAGCAGTCTCAGCAGGAAAGGGCAGATGTGAGGCCCTGAGCTGGGCACGTGCTTAGGTATCCAAGTGGGCCTCTCAAGCTGGCTTCAGTGAAGGGGCAAGAACAGAGGCGATGCTGCAGGAAGGAAGTTAGGGCGCTCTGTTACAAGTCTTGGGGTGCTGGAGGGTCAGTTAGGGACTCTCTCCTAAATACGGTGAGTAGCCACTGGTAGTCTTTGTTTAAGTACTTTTCCTCTGGGAGTGGTGGCAGTTTTTTAATTCCATCATAGTGAGGTGGGGAGAGGAGGGCGGAGGCAGGATTATGAGCTGGAGGCTCTCTTGGGTTCCATAGAGAATTCAACAGCTATAGATTTTGCTGTGTTCAATCATTCTTTTCTCTTTTGCTCTGTACCAGCACATGCTAGGTCTTTTTTTTTTGTTGTTGTTGTTGTTTTTTGTTTTAAAAGAGTGTGTTGCCGTATAGCCCTGGATGGCCTGGAACTTTCTATGAAGATCAAGCTGGCATCACATTTGGAGTGGTACTCTTGTCTCCCCCTTATGAGAGCTGAGCTACCTAAGGGTTTTTCTGACCTACCCAGATGGGGTAGTGGGCAGGCAAGCTAAGATACTCCAGCAGCCTTGGTTCCTGTCCCTCTGTGTGACAGCAGCAGGTGGCAATTTCAGGCCGATGGAAGCAGTGGCAGGTGGCGCCCTCTAGTGTCACAGCCCCATGCCAGTCTTGTGTAGAGGGACCCTTAGCCTTACAAATGTCCTGGGCTGGCAGTGGTATCAGAACCTTGGTTCCTGGCAGACACCAGTATTAAAGCTTCCCTGAAATCTGAGGACCTTTGCTCTGATACCTGTCAGCTTTCTGGAATTCCTTTGGCAAGTAGGGACTTCAGGTTCTATTCACGTCTCTGCTGTCTCCTCCCCCCACCCCACTTCCCTTCGTGCCCTGGCTGCATTGGAATTGTTCAGTGCACCTTTAGCTGACGATTTGACTTCTGTTGGGGCACCATTCAGTGGAGAACTGGAGCCCATTAAGGGTGGTTCAGGGACTGGGTGAGACCTATGCAGGGACAGCTCAGGTGCAGGGACCCCCCCCCCCCCCACACACACACTTCAGGGATGTCAGTGGGGGTCTGCAGGTAGATCAGGCCTGGGGTCACCCTGTGTCTTCAGCCTTAGAGCAGCTGCTGCAAGGTCTCTAGAGCTTCTTCAGACAGGTTTGAGCAACTTAAATAATGATTACTGTGAGTAGAATCCTATCTGGTCACCTGTGCCTTCACAAGTGAGTTGTTTGTGTTCAACTTGTTTTTCATCCAATTCCAGGAATGAGAAATAGCCTGGCATGGTGGTACACACCTTTAATCCCAGCCCTGGGAGGCAGAGGCAGGCGGATCTCTGAGTTCAAGGCCAGCCTGGTCCACAGAGTGAATTTCAGGACAGCCAGGGATACGCAGAGAAACCTTGTCTCAAAAAGGTGGGCGGGGGGATTAAGAAATACACACAAGATAATTTATAGCAGTAATTCAGGAAATGTCATTGTTGAGAGTATAGATGTGGACAACCGTGCTTTTTTATACTATTTATTTATTTGCTCCCCTCCACGCCCCCCTGGGTGTGTGTATGTGCCTCGTGTCTGTATGCGTGTTAGGGATAAGCATAGAGGGTAAAGCAGAACCCTGTTCTTCTTACCATACACCAAGACTAGTAGGACATGGAAACTGGAAAGGAGGAAAATAATGGGATACCAGGTCTACATATAAGAACTAATGACTGCGAATGAATGGGCTTAATATGTTGGCTTGACTTAATTAATTAATTAATTAACTTTAGTTTTTTAGTTTATTTGAGACAGGGTTTCTTTTTGTAGCCTTGGCTGTCCTAGAACTGGCTATGTAGACCAGGCTGGTCTGAAACTCATAGAGATCCACCTGCCTCTGTCTCCTGAGTGCTGGGATTCAAGGCATGCCTAACTTGACTTAAGTTTTGTGCTGTGTTTTTTTTTTTTCCAATAACTTGAAAAATTTGAAGCTGTAGACTTGACTTTTTAAATGTACAGTTGATGTGGAAAGAGCAGTGTTTTAGTCTTCCAGACTGATGATGATTCTGTTTCCCCCGTCTTCAGAGACATCACGTACGAGATATCAGTGGAGGCCATCTCAGCAATGGTCGTCTTCCTTTCCTGCCAGCTCTTCCACAAGGAGGTTTTGCGACAGAGCATCAGTCACAAGTATTTGATGCAAGGTCCATGGTATGTTGTTTTACAAACCACTGTGATGCCTGCTCCGTTATTTCTAGCATTGTCTTCTCACCTGACGTTTCTCTTGGTTGTGCTGCTGTTGTGATCCCACACAACACAAGGCCAGATTCTGGCTCTTGTCCACTCTGTCCTGTCTGTCTGTCCACTTGGTCCTGCCTGTCTGTCTTGTCCCCCAGATTCAATAGTGCCTCTAATTGTTGCCTTGTAGACTAGCGTGATATCTTCTCTCTTTTTCTTATCCTTTCTCTGTGAACAGTTATCAAGTCCTCTTTGCTTATTCAAATTGTTCCTGAACCATCATCTTCTTTTTACTAGTTCCTTTAAATCTACAATTGTCCCTTAGTATCAGCAGGGAGCCGACTAAGGATACCAAACCCCGCAAGACCCTAAAACATACAGTACATAACCTGGGTACATCCTCCTGTGTACTCTAGATGCTGTCTAGATGATGTATAGTTCCTAATGCAATGTGAATGCTTTGTAAATAACTGATATACTGCATTGTTTGGAGAATAATAAGGAGTAAAGTTCAGTATAGATAAGATTTTTATTTTCTTGGGTATTTTCAATTTGTGACTGGCTGAAATAGTGGATACAGACTCTGAGGATGTGGTGCTTTCGAATTCGAAGGACCGACTTCTGTGATCTGTGTCCTGTCACGTTTTGTTTAGACTATTCCAGCAGTCTCTCCACTGTGCTCATTTAGTAAGTATCTACTTATTATATGCTAAACACGTGCTGGGCTTCGGGGCTGTGCCCCTTAGCAGACACTTAGGGGAATATGGATAAAAATACTTGGAGTAAACACAGCATCCTACCTTCTGTTGACATCATTTTCAGAAAGCTTTTTTTTTTTTTTTTTGGTTTTTTTGGTTTTTTGGTTTTTCGAGACAGGGTTTCTCTGTGTAGCTTTGCGCCTTTCCTGGAACTCACTTGGTAGCCCAGGCTGGCCTCGAACTCACAGAGATCCACCGGGCTCTGCCTCCCGAGTGCTGGGACTAAAGGCGTGCGCCGCCACCACCACCCGGCTCAGAAAGCTTTAAATCAAGCAAGTCCTTGAAATAAGTTAGTTTTGGTGAAGTTATGCAGTAGTTCTGGGAACATGGCTGTGGGTAGAGTGTTTGCCGAGTGGGATGAGTGGAGGATGTGGCCGGCAGAGAAGAGTGTGGTCTTCACTGTGCTCCTCCCCCTGCCATGGTTGCCATGGTTACACCTGGAGCATCATCTCAGGCTCCTTCAAGCGCCTGCTGTACTGTTTTATCCACTGCAGTTCTATGTAAACTACAAACAAGGTAACAGGTGCTTGCATTGTGATGATTTGATTCGTGCCTTCTGGCGTGGTAAGAGGCAACGCTAAGGTCGAGGCTTGAGTCGCGTGCTCAGTGATGCTGCCGTATTCCTTGGGGAGTATTAATGACGTGTACTCCCGTGATGTTATGCAGGATTGGGTGACTCTCGTGCACAGGAGTCTGATTGTTTTCTCTCCTTTCTGTATAGTCTTCCCTACACCAGCAAACTTGTGAAAACCTTACTTTACAACTTCATCAGACAAGAAAAGCCACCTCCGCCCGGAACCCACGTTTTCCCTCCGCAGTCGGATGGGGGAGGACTGCTGTACGGACTGGCGTCAGGAGTAGCAAGTAAGTCCTTCCAGGCTCCCCACTCCTCTCCTTATCCACATACATTTGGTCTAATTAGGCTAAGAAATCTTGTTCGCTTGGCTGACACATTATCCACTCTGTTGGATCTGTGCAGCTGGCTAAATGTAAATACTGAAAGAAATTAAAACTTTTTAAAATAAAATATTCATCCTTCCATTCTCTGTGGTGGATCATGTTAAATGTATACAAATAATGAATGGATTATTTAGCTATAGAACATAATTTTTCAAGAAGGAAGTTTACACGTGAATATGCATATGGTACAAGTTCTGGATATGAAGAGAGTCAAGGTGGGCTGTTGGAAGCTCTTTACTCCTTGTGTTCTAGGAGCGTCTTTCTGCTGAGAGTCTCTGTTGGTTAGGATTTCATTGTGTAATCTCAGTGCTTCGTTCAGTGACAAATGGGGAGGTTGAGAAGAGTTTGTAATGAACTTTACAGTGGCATGGTGTTGAGTTGTAGGTGTCCTAGCTGAGGAACAGCCCTTTCCCCCCCTCCCAGGCATCATTTCTGCTAGAGATGTGGCCAGCACACAGTGCCTTTGGACCTCCCTTTTTAGAGTGGTGGCCCTGCCTGTGTGCACTAACATGGCTGAGAACTTGGCCTTCATTTTAAAGAAGTAGCTTGACACCTGGGCATTCTCCCGCCGGCATGTGAGCTCTTACTAGGCTTACTAAGTTAGTAGTATGTGGTGCAGAATTACAGAGTGCTGGGTCCCAACAGAGTTCCCAACGGAATATGACTGTGGTACATTGTCCATGAACAACCAGCAGCATGGGATGGGAGGGGCCAGCACAGTGCAACAGTCTACCCTACCATCAGGCTTGCAAGCTTCTCACTAAAGCGGCAGCTTTGGTCTGTGATTTCAGCAGCTGATCAGTAAGACATACTTCCTAGATTGGCCTGCCTTTGCTTTCTCCGGGGGTCGTAAATTTAAATCCGTCTGGCATCACTCACACCCTTGGCTGTGGTGCTAAGGAGCCAGCCTAGAATGTCACCTTGCATTGCTTCTTCCTTTCCTGCCCCCGACCCCCAGCACCCGACTGTTCAGGTGGCATGCAGCTCCCTTGTGACCTGGAGACAGCGTAGGAATGACTTTCCAGTCTCCAGGAGGACCGAGCTGTCTGTTAGTGTTTTCTTTCTTTCCGTTATCATCTAAGTGCCGTGAGTACTTGAAAACTGGGTGTTGCCCAATATTCTAATGTAATTAGCGATTTTTCCCCCTCCAGGAAGCAAGTTCATTAATTACTTTCTTTAAAACAGTGGTCATACCTGACAGTTTTTTTTTTCCAAACAAATTTGTATACAGTTTAAAATTTTTCTTTCATTTACATGTTATAGCAGGTGTCTTTGGTGTTATTAGTTTGCTGAGTGTCAGCAAACTTGAATTTTAAAATTTATATCTGTTAACTAGCTGACAGAATACTACAAGAAAGTGCCTTAACTCTTGTTTTCTTGCCCATTGAATGAGAAGGTTGGGATAGTGATCTCTGAGATTTTTTCTGAAATCACTTTTAATAATTCCTACAGTCCTGTTTTCATTGTCTTAAAAATTAAGTATTTCATTTAAGACATTAAAATACTTTTTTTTACTTTAAAATGTTTTTGTTGAATATCAATCCATTATGAGTATTATAAGTTAGATATTAAACCAAAGCACAATTACAGGTTAAATGATGTTTTAATTTAATCACAGAGATGTTTTAAATAGAAACCCACCATGTAGGCTGGTTAAGTTCCTTGGTGCCCTCTTTTAGAAATAAGTAGGTGAGAGGAAAAAAAAAAAAGGCCTTCCATTCCCCGTGAACGCTATAAAGACCAGCACGTTTGCATGCTGTGAGCATCCTCTTGAGATCAAACGGTAGGCCTAGGAGACTTAGAAAAACTACATGTATTTGTGTGTCTTTTTGTGTGTGATGTATAAGCCAGAGGAAGTGTTGGATGTCCTGGAGCTAGAGTTAACAGGTGTTGCGAGCCACCAGGTGTGGGTGCTGGGAACCAAACTCTGCTGCTCTAGAAGAGCAGCGAGTGCTGCTGACCCCTGACCCCCTCTCCAGCTCTGGTCCCTGTCTGTTAAGATCTCATTACTTGATTTAACACTGATAAATAGAGCTTTTGTTCAGGGTTTGTGAAGAATAAAAGAGACAGTGTGTATAAAATCTCCTCTAAAACTATGTATTATCTGCCCTTATGCAAATAACTTTTGCTGTACGTCCTGAAGCACTGTGGAGCTTAGTAATTAAAATAATTAGAATGACATAAAAATAGTAATGAAAGTAAGTTTAATTAGAAAAATAACCAGTGATCAGAAAATCCTAGGGACATTTATAACAATGTAAAAACTCAGAACTTCTATCATTTTGGTTTGCTTAAACTTTAAATCATATAAAAAAAAGTTTTAAAAAACTGAGTAAATTGAATATGCCTGCCACATTCTTTCTTTGTGTCCAACTGGCTTTTTATTTTATGTGGTGCAAAATTTGTCAGTGACAAAAAGGAAAATTTGATTGTTAAATAGATATTTCCGCAAGAAATTTCAAATTTCTTCCTTCCTAAATGAACTTACCTTGACAACAGTTGCCATGGTACCATTTCTTAGGAACTAACTCATCTGAGAGGTTTTATATTTGCTTCTTTTAAGAGTGTGTGTGTGTGTGTGTGTGTGTGTGTGTGTGTGTGTGTGTATGGAGGCTGGAGGAAACCCTTGGATGTCATCCTCAGGAACACCTTAGGCTAGACTGGCTGGCTAGTGCATCCCGGGGATCCTTTGTGTCTGTGCTGGGATTCCAAGCGTGTGCCACCATGCCAGCCTTTATGTGGTTTGGGGATGGAGCTCAGGGCCCTGTGCTTGCAAGGAAAGAAAGCCCTTTGTTGACCAAACTCTCCTGCAAGTCCCTATGTGTGCTTTTGACTGTTTATCAAATTAGCCCGAGAATTTAATAGATGCTGACTTAATTTGAATTAGAAATATTTCAAAGATTCACTTAATCAAAGATATCAGAAGTATCGGTAGTCCTAGTAGTAATCAGTGATTGATGATTCTTACTATGCTGGCATGCTCAGGATGTGAATCATCCCTTCCTCCAGTGTATCTGCTGTATGTGTTACACCCCATTCATCCTTCCTCCAGTGTATCTGCTGTATGTGTTACACCCCATTCATCCTTCCTCCAGTGTATCTGCTGTATATGCTACACCCCATTCACCCTTCCTCCAGTGTATCTGCTGTATATGCTACACCCCATTCACCCTTCCTCCATTGTACCTGCTGTATATGCTACACCCCATTCATCCTTCCTCCAGTGTATCTGCTGTATATGCTACACCCCATTCACCCTTCCTCCATTGTATCTGCTGTATATGCTACTTCATTCATCCTTCCTCCAGTGTATCTGCTGTATATGCTACACTCCATTCATCCTTCCTCCAGTGTATCTGTGCTGTATATGCTACACTCCATTCACCCTTCCTCCATTGTATCTGCTGTATATGCTACTTCATTCATCCTTCCTCCAGTGTATCTGCTTTACAGTTAGAAGTTGCTGACAAATGTTAAATTATAAAAGACGTTATCTTACTCATTTTGGGAGTGTCACTAGGGACAACATCTTTAGAAAACTGTCTGTTATTTATCAAATTGAGTATATTTATGCCCTTTAGTCCAGCAATCCAGCTACTAGGTGTATTGCTTACAAGAGCGTGCTCATAGGTTTGTGGAGATGCAGATACATTTGTAAGGCCATGCGTGGTGATGCAAACCTGTATTCTTGGCACTGGGGAGATGGTGGCAGGAGGGTCATGAGTTCACAACCTGGGCCATATAATGAGACCCTGTCTCAAAATAGAAAAACACAAACAACAAAAGACAAAGTTTACCACCAACAGAGAAGCCAACATCAAAGAAATTATTATCATTAACTTGTAATATTTGCTTTTTTTCTTCAATTAAAAAAGTATTACCATGTGTACAGGATGTGTGTGAATGTGCATGCCATGGCATGCATGTAAAGGTCAGAGGAAAAGTCTGTGGAGTTGATTTCCTGCTTTTACCCTTATGTGAGTTCCAGGAATTGAACTGAGGTCCTCAAGTGCCTTTACCTGCTGAGCCATCTCACTGGCTTGGAAATAGTGTTTTATTAAGGAGGAAACAACTTTCCCTGACCGTAGTTTACAGTGAGTGACGAAAGCAGTGAATTATGACAAGGTACTCTGTCACTCTGTTGGGGAGTTTGAGGACCAGTGAAGAAAGGTGCAGTCAGTCCAAGTGTAGGTGACTTTTCTGTGTGTCCCTGCAGCTGCTCCTAAATGACCACACAGAGACTTAATATTAATTATAAATGCTTGGCTGAAAGCTTAGGCTTGTTTTTAGCTAGCTCTTATAACTTAAATTAACCCATTTCTTTTCATCTCTGTGCTGCCTCGAGGCTCATTTACCTCACGTACAGACTTCCCATCCTGCTCGCTCTGCGTCTGATGGCGTCTCCTCCGACTTCTCCTCCTCCTCCCCAGCATTCTCTTAGTCTAGTTCTTCTGCCTAACCTTATCCTGCCTAACCACGGACCAGTCACCTTTTTATTAAGAACTGGAGTAACACATATTTACAGTGTACAAAGATTGCTCCGTAGCATTCCAAACTATTGACCTTCATTGAGTTCGGCTCCCGACTCAGATTCCTGCTGCACACTGAGGTCCTTTTGTCTCTCTATGATTGGAAGCACATTCTGACCTCTGCTACTGGCGTTTAGAGGCACTCGTACTCCTAGTACCTCAGTCAGTTCTCAGGTAGTTACTATAGCTTGTCGTCAACGTGGGCGGTCTCCCCTGTACCAGTTGAGGGGAAGGACAGGTTATGAAAGCCACCTGTATGTCCTTCATCTCAAGTAAAGAGGGCATATTTTGGGGCTGCTACAGAATTTTCTCTTGAATGTGCTGTTTGTAACAGTGACTAGTTGCACGCTCCCATGTAATATCCCACATTTTAGCTGAGGACATGAGTGCCAGGCTTAGAAAGCGTAAGCGGGTCTCTCTTGCAACCAAGCGCAGCCTGTTCTTTGGCCAAAGGGATGTGTGTAGAAGTGCCACAGGCCAAGTGGCAGGGGCATCTTTAAAGAGAGTTCCTGTGCTTGTCCTTCCCTGTTGACTCGAACGTAAAGGTGTTCTTGGTGCTTGCTTTAGACATCATGGACCATGCGGACCCCAAGAGTGGCAGCTACATATGTGGGGTCTGCAGAGGCTCTCTAGTGGGACCTTTCTCAGGGTCAGAGACTCTGAGCTTGCTTTACCCAGCAGGGCTGCATAATGGGATGATTTGGCCACAGGCGTGGTTACCGGGTGTTTGGAAGGGTCTGCGCTTGGCTGTACGTTGTGCTTTGATCTTGGAAGGGGGAGGTCTTTTGTCTCTCCCCTTGGCATTGTATAAAAAGCCCTTTGGAATAAATCTCAAAGCAACTGGGTATTGACCCAGGGCCCTCTCAAAGCTATCGAATGTCTCTGTCTTTCTCTCCATCTCCGTCTATATTTCTATCTAATACTTCCTCATTCCCCTCTCCTCCCCACAAGAACCCTTCGAGAGGTCGGAGCTGGACTCTGATGGGCTCCCACACATATAACAGAGAAGCCGAAAGGAGAGCTACCTGACACTCGAGTGTTGTGAAGGAGCACACACCTGCACTGCAGCTTCTCACAGCCTCCTTTGCACAGCTCTCCTCAGTCCCGATAGTTAGGTAATAAAAGACAAGATGGCAGCGTGGGTGTGATGAATACCTCTCTAGGATGGCAAGTGTGTGGAAGTCCTCATTAGAACTGTATCGCAGTGGAAGAGAGTGGGATGAGACGGGACCAAGTCCACCTTCCCTAGGCTGCTGTTCTCAGTTCCCTGGTACCTTGTCATATTCTTCACAGGATAAATGAAAGACACAAAAACAGTGGTTTACTCAGACTTTTTTCTTCTCTTTCTTTTCTTTTTTTCTGTGGTGATATTGTGTTCCCCAAAATATTGTGCACCCTAATAAACTTATCTGGGGTCAGAGAACAGAACAACCACTAGACATAGAGGCCAGAAAATGGTGGCACACACGCCTTTAATCCTGTCACTTGGGAGGCAGAGATCCATCGGGATCTCTGTGAGTTTAAAGCCACACTGGAAACAGCCAGGCATGGTGGCTCATGCCTTTAATCCCAGGAAGTGATGGCAGGGAGCAGAAAGGTATTTAAGGTGTGTGGATGAGGAGCTAGAGCTTAGTTAAGCTTTTAGGCTTTTAGCAGCAGTTCAGCTGAGATCCATTTGGATGAGGACACAAAGGCTTCCAGTCTGAGGAAACAGGATCAGCTGAGGAATTGGCAAGGTGAGATGGCTGTGGTTTGTTCTGCTTCTCTGATCTTTCAGCATTCACCCCCAATAACTGGAGCCTGTCCTGGAACTCACTCTGTAGACCAGACAGGCTTCAAACTCACAGATAACCTGCCTGCTTTTGCCTCCCAAGTGCTGGGACTACAAGGCATGCACCGCCCACCCCCCTCCCACCTCCCCACCCCCACCCCCCACTTCCCATTCAGACTTTTTTTCATTGTTCACAGACAATGAATTATGAGCATCATTGTAATCCACCCACTCTTGAGGAAACCATGAGAGCTGTTCACAGTGAACAGCTGAGCAGAAATCATGTGCAACCAGTGAACACTTCTAAGTTCTTGCGTTCTGCTTTGGCAAATGTCTTACCTCTCATCCCCCTTTTCCCCAAAAGAGATAATTATATGCAAGTTTAGTTACTCTATTAGTTTCCTCCCCTCCCCTCCCCTCCCCTCCCCTCCCCTCCCCTCCCCTCCCCTCCTCTCCCTTCCCTTCCCTTCTCCTCCCCTTCCCTTCTTTCCTTCCCTTTCCTCCCTTTTTTCCTCCCTTCTTTCCTTCCCTTTCCTTCCCCTTCCTCCTTCCTTCCTTCCTTCCTTCCTTCCTTCCTTCCTTCCTTCCTTCCTTCCTTCCTTCCTTCTTTCCTTCCCTTTCCTTCCCTTTCCCTCCCCTTCCTCCTCCCTTCCTCCCTTCCTCCCTTCCTCCCTTCCTCCCTTCCTCCCTCCCTCCCTCCCTCCCTCCCTCCCTCCCTCCCTCCCTCCCTCCCTCCCTCCCTCCCTCCCTTCCTTCCTTCCTTCCTGTTTTTTTGTTTGTTTTAGTTTGGTTTCTGGAACTGTCTCACTATGTAGCTCTGGCTGGCCTGGAATTCACAGACATCCACTTGCCCCTGCATCATGCGTGTTAGGATTAAAGGTATGTGCCACCTCGCCTAACTGTTAACTTCATGAAAGCCTTTGTAAACGATTAGTGCTGCAACAAAATGTACCATATTGGTTGGATGGCTTTGATTGTTAATGACGTGTCATGGACTCTCTAAGAACTTATACTTCTGATTTGAAGAAGCTGGATATGTGTGATCTGCTGGAGGTGTGTGTCTGTGTGTGTGTGTGTGTGTCTGTCTGTCTGTCTGTCTGTCTGTCTTCCAGCCTCACTGTATAGCCAGCCCTTGGCTGGCCTGGAACACACTCTGGGCTGAGAGGCCCCGACTTGGAGTGGTCCTCTCTGCCGCAGTCTTCTGAGCACTGCAGTCCCAGGCTTGAGCCACCACGCTTGGCTGCTTTTTCCTCTAATTTTAGAGTGATGTAATATATTTTTGGAAGCCCAAATCTTGTACTTAAGCCTGCTTGTTTTGTGACCTTAGAGGGGGTAATGTCACCAAATTTGCTTTCTGTTAACTTTTGTGGCTTGAAATTTTAATTCTTGTGTTTTCTCTTTGCTATTTTCTTTACTTCTGAAATCCCTGTCAGATGTAATAGAACATCGATTCTATTCTTCATGTTTTTTTAAAAATAAAAATCAATAAATCTTAACAACAACAACAACAAACCCGTGAAGTATGTTGGGAAGTGTTGTTCTAGAGGCTAATTAGTGTAGACTAAGGGGAGAATGGTGTCAGAGTGTGATGGCTAATCCTGATTATCAGTTTGAATGGGAGACACCTGGATGTGTTGACAGGGCATCTCCAGAGGGGATCACTCGGGTGGGGAAGACCTGTCCTGAACATGGATGGCACCATCTCCTAGGGGCCTGGACGGAATGAAGTGGAAAGAGGAAGGAAGCCGACAGGTGCAGGAATGCTCCTCCTGCTTCTGACACTGTGGCATGATCCTCCCTCCCTCCATGTCCTCTCAGCTTGAGGGACCGTGACTCAGCCCTGAGAAGTCTTCCCTTTTGTCACAGAAAACTGACCAACACACAGGACATAGGCAGCAAAGATAGGGTGCTTTAGATTATCTAGAGACATTTGTGAAATGCTTGCATTTTGTGGGCTTATAGTTACTGATAAAGAAATGATGCCCAAGATAAGAAAGGATATCCTGCCTCTTTTATAATAAGAGTGAGTGCAGAGACTGTGGATCATAAAGGAGCAAGTTCTCTTTAAATTCAGGTTAAGACAAGTGAGCGCCACTGAGCCTGGATTAGCTTGGAAGTTGAGAGAGAGCAATAGGAGAATCAGTGGCCTGGAGCCAGGGACCCAGTGGAAATGCAGGAGGCACTTAAAGTAGAGTAAGCAGATGTTTGTCGGCTCGTTCTTCAGCTTTGTGTAATTCCTATGGGACATAGGATGTAGATGGAGTATTGCGTTTAGTCAGGGTGCAAGTTTTGCCAGGAAAACATTATGGACACAAAAGAGAGTGAAGACTTGGAAGGGAATGCATAAGGAGATCTGATGCTGAGCTGGAGAGGCCTAGATGGTTGAGGAGAGAAGAACACAGTGAGGCTAGTGATGGGTAGTGGAGAAATGAGCAGGGCTAAATCATTTGCCCCCAAATTATTTGAGTCAGGGACTAGAGAAACACCCCGGCTGCTGGTAGGTGGTCATCAGAGAGAGGAAGTCCTGGATTCAGAACTGTAGTGTAAGTACAGCTGTTAGTAAGCCGTGTGTGTAGGCGGCCTGTGGCCGTGGGGTTGCCGAAATAGATGGAGGACCAGGGCCACATTTGGGGTGAGCTGTTTGAGGGTGTGTTGAAGTCTTTGAAATGAGGACAGGTAGTGTGGAGGGGAAGACAGTGACGTACGTAGTGCTGACTGAGCAGGGGTGCTGGTCTGTCAGTGACTGAGCAGGGATGGGTAGGGTAGTCTGATGGGATTCACAAGTAGTTGTGTCAAATCTGCCTGAGGGAGAGAGCAAACTTCACTTCCTGAGAGGGCTTCTGAGAAAGAACTGTCTTTGGGGGCCTTTCAGGAGACACTCAGGTCTCAAAGAAACAGGGGTGGAAAGTACAAGGGTTTCTGGTGAAAGATGTGTGTCTCAGAAGGCATCAAAAGGCCGAGATGGGGAGATGTGTGGGGCATGTTCATGCCATATGGCTCTGAGTGCCGGTGTGATGTACCTTAGGCCTCTGTTGATCCAGGTAAATGGGAAGATAAGGCAGAAGGGGGTGGTCTTTCAGGGGAGAGTGAATAATAAGTGCAGTTCTAGTATATGACAGTTTGTCTTGGGGTTGTTGATCTCTTAGCCAGGGAAGTATGCAGACCTCTGGGAGCCTGTCTTGTCTTGTGGTCGGATATGTTGTCTAGTGGAAGAAGACCTGGCCTTACCAGTTATGAATCACTATATTCTTGTAGGTTGGCCAGAAAACCCACAGCCACCTTCATTTATCATGTTTAAACTCGCTTAGCAGATTTATACATTAAAAAGCTAGAGATGCATCATTTGAGGACCATGACCAATTCAAAAGCAAATGGATAGTGTGCCAATAACAGCTCCCCCTCCTACTGCAGAAATGCCCGGTGCCAGGGTTATGTCCACAGGTCTGTATGTACATATCCATGCAGTCAGTTCCACAGCAGCCTGGCTTTCTGCAGCTAGAAGACTTAGGGCCTCCTGCAAAATGATAATTTTCCTGGAGAGTTATGAAAACAAAATACAGCATGCTACAATTTGTTCAGTAACTTAGTATAGGTCAGCATGGATCACAGGTTAACATTAACGTTACACACCTCTGTGCCATTCGTTTACAGAAGAGTGAAACGGGACTTGAGTCTGTGGCCTGCTTGTCCTTCAGGTTGTTCAGGCACTGTAAACTGCCCCTCCTTTCTTCCCTTCTGTCATGCACAGCTGTAGCTGAAAGTCCAGGTACATCTGGGTGGGGGTGGGGGGTGGGGGCACTTGCAGATCTCCCCCCCCCCCCCCCCCCCCCCGCCCTGCCCACACTAGGTCACAAGCAGCTCTCTGAGGAACACTCTTAGGCAGAGATCGAGCTTACTATGACTTGCTGTTTTGCTATAGTGGCATTACTTTCTGTATTTATTCTTCAAAATTCTAGGCACCGTGGGGTTTGAGAGATATAGCTCAGTGGTTAAGATCACTTGCTGCTCTTCCAAAGGACCCAGGTTTGATTCTCAGCATCCACAAGGTGGCTCACAGTCATCTGGAACTCCAGTTTCAGGGCACAGACATACAGACATACATACATACAGAATACCCATATATGTATAATACTTTTTAAAATTATAGGCATCTTGACTATAGTGTCGGCAATTTATTATATCATGGAACAGTCTGAGCAAGACCTACACGTGGATAATTTAGTAAGTGCTAATTGAAGGAATGAAGCACAAAGGGGCAGAATGCCTGGTAAGATCTGTTGATTAGGTGAAATCAAGAAACACAGATGCAGAGCCACAGTGGGCAGATGGGGGGCCAACGAAAAGAACAAGCCACTTGCGTCTTCTTGAGGAGTCGCCCTTTCCTTTCGGATGTGGGGAAGGAGTCTGCAAAGACACTTTGGGACTAGCTATGTGCTAAACCACAAACTGTTCTTCCCTGTCGCAGACAGATTGAGTTCAGGACTGCTGAAGGCCAGGAGCTGAAGATCTCCTCTGTGGTGGGCGTCACACTGTTGTAAATGCCCACTGGGGTGGGTCCTGTGCTGTGGAGCAGGAAGGGCCCGGAGGGAGGATCGTAGCTGAGGGCACCTACTTTAGAGTCTGAACATGAGTGCAGGTCTGCAGGGTGCTGTTGTGTGAGTAAGAGCACAACCTCTATGGATTTGAATGCTTTGCCTGCCAAGCTGGGAGAATGCTAATGTTTGGGGAGCGTCTTTGGTAATTTGTGGGGGTCATCATTAGCTGTCAGGCCGCTGTTCATCTTCACCTTAACTTTCCTTCTTTCTGCTCACTATCCCCAACCTGGTCCCTTGAGTGTGGTGGTCTTTGACCTTTATCGATTATCTATGCCATCAACGTAATCTTTTAAAGCTAACCTCTGATTTAAGTGAATGGTTTATAAACTTTGTAGTGCTCTATTATGCTGATATATAAGACATGCATGATGACGTTTTTTCAAAGTATTTAAAATGGTGCTATTAACAATCAAACCATCTTTTGATATAAAATATTAGCAAAAACAATAAGTTTTTAAGTGCTCGCTGATTGTGGTGACTTTTTAGTGTCGTTTGTGTCCGGAGAAGCCCTGCCATGCAGGACTGCTTCTTGTTAATAAAGGTGGCTAAGTCTAGTTTGAGGTCTTGGAAACGGATGGGAAACAGAACTGATCATATTTTCTTTGTTTTTAGCTGATAAGAAAGAGGACAAGGAGCCCTCATTGGTAGCCAGAGGGTCAGCCCTGCAGTCTCTTGTGCCCTGTGTTCACTTGTACTTAAATGACTAACCTTTTAAAATCTTTGATTTCGGTGTGAGACATTTTTAGAAAAATTGTGTGGTTCCATTGTTTTTAGGTAGATTTTTGTGAGAGCCGGTTAAGCCTGGGCAGCATTACAAACTCACTCAACCGCGGTGTGTTTCTTTATGCTGAAAGAGAAGGAAGGAGGGGAACGCCACCCTCCCCGTGCGTGGCGGGGCTCCCACTCTTCTCTCAGGAAACCTGGGGTACCACCCAGCAATGACTTTCTGACAGATGGACTGAGGGCGGGTGCCACCGTCAGCCTTGGTGATGATGCTTTCTGCTTCCGTGATCCTCGGATAAGAGACAAGCCTCCTCACCCACCCTGGTGGTGTCTGCGTATGAACCTGCTTGTTGAATTGAGTGCTCTCAGGGTAGGTTTTCAATCCCGTGAGCACTTTTAGGGCCTTCCTAAGCCTCACATTCACTCTCTTCCACATCACTCATTTACTACACATTCCTTTCATTTTCTGATTGTTCATGTCTTGGTAACCTCTGAATTCATTACTTTTAAATTTTCTTTTTCAAGTGTCTATTCGCATCTTCCCATTTCAGAGCTTCTAGTTCTCAGGGCCTCTCAGGCCTCTTCTTACTTCTGCCTTCTGGAAGCAATGGCATGGCAGCTGCCTTTGTTAAGGCCTGGTACAGCACCCTCCACAACGTAGGCTGGCCTCTGGCTGTTACCAGCATAGTGGAAATGCTTTGGAAGAAACTCCAGCCTTCTTTCTCAGAATGTCCCTTTAAGCCAGGGAGCAATAGTTACTCAGGGATCCTCCTACCTTTGCCCACAGTGGTCTCACAGGGAACCCGTTCTTACTGATCAGTGTAAGTGTACCACATTTTCTTTATCCATTCGTCGGTTGAGGACATCTAGTTTCTGGCTATTATGAATAAAGCTGCTATGAAAAGAGTTAAGGAAGTGTGTGGTGATATGTTGTGTATCATATAAAGCTTGCCTGAAGATCAGAGAACAGATTCAATATAGAGGCAAGGCAGTGGTGGCACATACCTTTAATACTAGTACTTGAGATCTCATTCCTTTGATGGAAGCACACACACCATTAATCCCAGCACTAGGAAGGAAGTGATGACTGGGCGGATAAAGGCATATAAGGAACTAGAGCCCTTTCAGTGGAGGATCAGAGGCTTTCAGTCAGAGGGTTCGTGGAGATAGGATCTCACCTTCCATTCCGCCTGAGGATTGGTGGAGATAGATAGGATCTTGCCTTTGATTCAGCATGAGGATTCGGTAGTGGTGAGAAGTTTCTCTTATCACTTTGTCTCTCTGATCTTTCAGCATTTACCCCAAATATCTGGCTCTGGGTTTGGTTTTTTTTTTTTTTTTTTTTTTTTTTTTTTTTTTTTTTTTTTTAAATTGAAGACCATTTAAGATTCTTGCAACACAAGTGTCCTTGTGGTATGATTGAGCATCCCTTGGTTATATTCCCAAGAGTAGTATAGCTGGGTCTTGAGGTAGAGTGATTCCCAATTTTCTGAGAAACCGCCATACTGATTTCCAGAGTGGCTGTACAAGTTTGCACTCCTACCAACAATGGAGGAGTGTTCCCCTTGCTCCACATCCTCTCCAGCATGAGCTGTCATTTGTGGTTTTAATCTTAGCCATTCTGACAGGTGTAAAACGGAATTTCAGAGTTGTTTTGATTTGTATTTCCCTAATGGTTAAGGATGTTAAACAGGGAAAGACTTTTTTAAGTGTAACACATGAATGAGAATACAGGCAACTTAATATTTAGCTCAGTTAATTATCATAAAATGAACATACAAAGTTAAATCAAATGGTTCTAGTGTACTCATAATCTTTTCTTACTCGTTTTCCTAATGATTTTTCTTTCCACCAGCAAATAAACCACAATCCTTACTTCTAAAGCTCTTGTTATTTATTTTAATGAACATACAAAGAATTGGGCTTCATCACGACGTCTTTACACATGCATATGAAGCTCTTGTTCTATATCCTTCTTCCTCCCAGTAACCTGATACTGCAGATTAGTTTTGCCCATGTTTGCGCTTTATGTTCACAGACTCATATGGATGCATTTTGTATTTGTCCTTTCTTCTGTTTATTTGTAAAATCCACACTTTGGGTGAAGCATAGTCCCTTCATTTTTTATTTTTTATTGCAATGTATTACCCCAGTTTGAGACCATTCAAATCTTATTCATTCTTTATGTTGCAATGTGTATTTGATTTATATCTGAATTTTGGCTGTTAGATAATGAGACCAAAAATAATTACGGTCTCTGCTTTTCATGCTGGTCTCATCTCCTCCTTTCCTTCAGTATAAGCCCTGCTGCTGTTTTCCTCTTCAAACTAGAGTCTGTATTTCTTTCTGCCCCACTTGCTCCTTTTCATTGCAGACCTGCACGAGGGGGATTACTAAGAACCATGCAGCAGAGTCAGTATTAAGCTGTCTTGACATCTCCTCTGCCAAAGAAATTAGGCATATTTAGCTTTAGGCAAGTTCTTTGGGACAAGGTCAGAAAGCAGCCATATTCTTTGCCAAAGTATCACCATCTTTAACCTACTTGCTAACATTGTTTCCCTCTGAAACCCCATGAGCTGGGCCTCCAGGGTCTACAGAGCTCTTGGCACCATTGTCTCAAGCGCCTATCAGGATGGCTCACTAAGTTCTTCGCACAGCATTCAGCTGTTTCTCTAGTCCACAGTGCCAAAGCCTTCCGCATTCTGACGACAACATGGTCAGGCTCGTCCCAGCAGCGGGCCTGTCTCAGGACCTGCTTCTGTCCTGGTTACCTTCCCACTGCTGTATTAAAACACAATGACCAAGGCAACTCAGAGCTAAGAGGCCATCACTGTCGCCGTGGGGAAGTGTGGCAGCAGGCACACGTGGTGACCAGTGCTGGAAACCGAGAGCCGAGTGTTCACGTCTCAACCACAAACAGGAAGCGGAGAGCGCCACCTCAGAATGACTCAAGTATGTGAACTATCAGAGTCCACCCCAGTGACCTTCTTCCCCCAGCAAGGCCACACCTCCTAATCCTGCCCTGTCTGTCTGGGGCCCAAACTGTGAGAGACCAGCCTCTCATTCAAACAACCACACATCCCTCTGAGCAGTGTTTCCAAGTGAGCCAGGAGTGCTAGCACTGCGTAGACAGGCAGCTCTCTGTAACTGTCTTCACCATCAGAACCTCCTGTGCACTGATTTCCTCCCTGGAGGTAGCAGGCTGTGGAAGTCCAGGAGTCTCCTGGAGCTTCCGAGGTCTCAGACCCTGCAGTCACCTCCTGGAGATGGCCTTTCCCGAGCCTGACCCACCGGCCCTGAGTGCAGGCCTCCCGTGGCTGCATACTTCCTTGTGACCCTCCTGCCACGTGCACCTTTCTCCCCATCAGGCTTTGCTTCCTCGGCTGCCTCCCCGGGCCCATTTTCACCTGCGGCTGTGCGACTCTGATTTATGATTGTTCCTCTGTCGGGCCCCAGGGCAGCTCAGTTGCGAGTAATAGATTTCCTCTCAAGATGGCACTCAGCTGCCGCTCACTGATTCAGGGAACTCCTCTGGTCTGCTCACCCATCCCTCCTCACCTCCAGGAGGTACGGCTTCAGCTCCGCCTGCAACTCGATTTGAGGTCTGTGAGAACTGTGGGCCCGTGCTGGGACTGGGACTGTTAGTGACTTCTCCAGGGTCTCCCGGCTGGCCCTGGGGATGAAGTCTGTGCTTCCTTGACCCCCACCGTGGAGCCGTCCAGCTGGAGCTGCGTTGGGTGTGCCTTGCTTCTTTTTGCTCTTTGCCCATCATATTTTCCCTCTCGCCCCTCTGGTGAATTTCCAGTGCTTTTTTTTCTTTTGGAATACTGCCTGTTTTTACTCGTGGCGACAC
The DNA here is from genome assembly GCF_049852395.1 of Peromyscus maniculatus bairdii. Lineage (NCBI taxonomy): Eukaryota > Metazoa > Chordata > Mammalia > Rodentia > Cricetidae > Peromyscus > Peromyscus maniculatus. The sequence goes on from NC_134870.1 coordinate 66,483,862, forward strand.
TTCTTCACGGATCCACAGAGGCAGCTCCCAGGCTACCTCTTACCCGGTAGCTGCCAAACTCAATGCTTTTTAAGTGAAAGATCCCCTTTTCCTTAATGGTTATTACATTCACAATGTTTCAGTTTGTCATGCTTTGTGTGTGCATCACATTTGCATGAGAGTATATATATTTGAGTTAAAACTTTAAAAATGGTATCAATAATAGATTCCTTTTTTAAAGATTTATTTTCTTCCTTTCATATGTTTGTGTGTCTGTGAGTGTGTGTATCTCTCTCTCTCTCTCTCTTTCTGTGTGTGTGTGTGTGTGTGTGTGTGTGTGTGTGTGTGTGTGTGTGTGTGTACCCACAGAGGCCAGAAGAGTGTGTTAGATCTGGAACTGGAGTTAGGGGCAGTTGTGAGTTGGGGGGGCTCAGAAGTGAACCCTGAGAGCTCCTAACCGCTGAGCTGCCTCTCCAGCCCCGGAGTTACTTGTTTAGTTAACTTGAATTCTTTTTTACTTTTTGTTAGCTTAATTTTACTTCAGAGCTTATTTGGAAGACCCAAGGAGTATAATTAAAAAGCACTGGGAACCTTCCTTAATTTGGCCTTACGAACAGAAGGAAATATACTGTAACTTTCCTTTATTTTTCTGGTAAAGAGAATTTTCTCTTTTTCTCTTTGCCAACAGGAAAATGCAATTCCATTAAGGTTCTTGGGTCATAGATCAGAGGCTTGGATCTACAAAAAGTGAACTTTTGGAAGAAGTATGGTCCAATGTCATGGGCCAGTTCAAATGACAATGTGGGCAATGACAGGCTACCTCCTCCTCCCTCTGAGGAAAGGCAGCTGTGAGTGCAGGTTACCAGAGACTGGGGAGAGGGAGAGAGGGAGGGGAGGGGGGGGGAGAGAGAGAGAGAGAGAGAGAGAGAGAGAGAGAGAGAGAGAGAGAGAGAGAGAGAGAGAGAGAGAGAGAGCTGTGAGTGCAGGTTACCAGAGATGGGAAGCAGAGAGGGATTGTGGAGTGTGTGTGTGTGTCTGTGTATGTCTGTGTGTGTGTGTGTGTGTGTGTGTGTTTGTGTGTGTGCGTGTCCCCTCTTCTATAAGAAGCTCAGGTTCCTGGGAACAGTTTGAAAGTATGAAAGGGGGAGTGAAGAAGCCATCCTGAAGAGAATATGTATTTTCTTTGTGCAGTTCATCCCAGGAAAATTCGCTTGTTTCTCCTTATAATGAAGATGGACAGCTATGAGGGAAATCTGAAAACAGCACTTACATTTTATCCTGGAGAGCCTTTGGAGTTATTTTTGCTGTGGGTTGGATTTTTGAGTTATGTTTTCTCTGCCTACAATCCTGGTCCAAACAGTGGTGAATACATTGGCAAACAGTCTTGGGACAAACTCTGGGTGGACGGGAGTGACCTAAGCTTCACAGATAGGTTTAGGTAAACAACTAGCTTCAAAGAAGAAATAGTTTTGCTTCTGACTGTAGTTTTAGTTTTTTACTATTAAAGTTTTTAAAACTACATTTATTTGTCTATCTGCGTGTCAACGTATGTGTATGTACATATCTGTCTCTCTGTGTGTTTCTCTCTCTGTCAGGCTTGGCAGTAAGCATGGGTAAAATTCACCGAACCGTCTCATGGCCCTCCACTTTTCCTACAGCTGTGTCATGAATGGTACAGAGCAAAGCTCGGAGTACATTAAACTTGTGATCTGTGGTTGTCAGTTAGTGGATGAGTTTTACCCAAAATTTCCTAATGAGAACTAGGGAGTACCCTACTCATCAGAAATGCTCCTGCAGTAAACGGAGGGGGAGCTCTGGATGAGCCCCAGCTTTCTCTGCGGACACCGAGGCTTTACCGGGAATGTGGGTGGAGGCTCCCTCCACACTCCTGGAACCTCTGAAATTCGGGGGTGGGGGTTGTGCACCACCCTCATAAAAATCGTCACAAGTTAGTAGTTAGAACCATTGAAATGAGTTGTGGAGTAAGTTAGAGGGGACGGGAGAGATGGCTAAGCAGTCAGTCCCAGTCCGGTCCCAAGCAGCCCTGTCAGGCGGCTCACGAATGCCTGTAACACTTCTCTGGGTGAGCCAACACCCTCTGGCTCCCGGCGGCACCTGCAGACATGTGCACGCAGTCACAGGCTGATACACACACGTAAGCATAGTTTAAATCTTTAGACAACTAAAAGTTTGTGATGTATATGACCACAACTTGGTAAGAAATGGCATACATATCATGTAATATTTATATCAACATAAAATTTTAGATGCACGTATGTGAGTATTGCCTGTGTGTATGTGCACCACATTCATGCTCGCTGCCTGTGGAGGTCAGAAGAGGGCATCTGATCCCTTGAACTGCAGTTACATACAGGCAGTTATGAGCTGCCACATGGGTGCAGGGCATCAAACCCGGGTCCTCTGAGAGAATAAGTGCTCTTACCTGCCGAGCCATCTCTCTTGCCCTCAACGGGCATAATAAGAGATAGTTTATATTGTATGTTCCATCAAAGTGTAAAATACAAAAAATAATAGATCTCTACATCGAACAGTGTATAGTGAAAAGGATTAAAATTGCTTGCCATACCAAGTTTAGAGAAATAAAGTTTATCAATTGCTTGTTTTGCTATACAATATTCCAAGGATTTGTTAATGGTGTAATCTCTGCCCCTTGTAATAAGTAACTTTAATCATAGACATGTACAAAGATAAAGGTACGAAATCACTTACTTATATCACATAGATAGAATCAATGATAACATGTTAGTGGGTTTTTGTCATCACCCCCCACCCACCCACCCAGACAAGCTGTAGCCCTGGCTGTCCTAGAACTTGCTCTATAGACCAGGTTGTCCTTGAACTCAGAGATCTGCCTGCCTCTGCCTCCACCTCCCAAGTGTAGGGTTAAAGGTGTGCACACCACTGCCCAGCTTGCTAGTGTTGTTTTTTTTTTAAAGCTTTATTTTATACCGTGTGTATGGATTTTTTGTCTGCATATATGTATTTACACCATGCTTGTGTCTGGTATTCATGGAGGCCAGAAAAGGGTGTCAGACCCTTGAATCTAGAATTACAGACAGTTGTGTGTCTTCATAGAGTTGATGGACTGAACCCTGATGTTCTGTAAGAGCAGAAAGTGCTCTAACCTCTGAGCTATCTCTCCAGCCTCTGTTGGTGACTTACCTCCCAAATCACCAGCCAGCCTCCCCTGCTTTCCCTCTGTCTTAGGGTTTCTACTGCAGAGATCAAACACCATAATCAAAGAGCAGATTGGGGAAGAAAGGGTTTATTTGGCTTATACTTTCATATTGTTGTTCATCGCTGAAGGAAATCAGGACAGGAACTCAAACAGGGCAGGAACCTGGAGACAAGAGCTGAGGTAGAAGCCATGGAGGGGTGCTGCTTACTGGCTTGCTTCCCGGGCCTTACTCAGTCTGCTTTCTTATAGGACTGGGCTGGAGAGATGACTCAACAGTTAAGAGCATTGACTAGTCTTCCAGAGGACTCGGGTTCAATTCCCAGCACCCACATGGCTGCTCACAACTGTCTGTAACTCCAAGATCTGACACCCTCACACAGACATACATGCAGGCAAAACACCAATGCACACAGAATAAAAATAAATAAATAATTTTTTAAAAAGAACCCAGGACCACCAGCCCAGGGATGGCACCACCCACAATGGGCTGGGCCCTCCGCCGTTGATCACTAATTAAGAAAATGCCCTACGGGCTTGCTTATAGCCAGCTCTTTGGGAGACATTTTCTCAGTGGGGGTTCCTTCCTTTCTGATGACTCTAGCTGTATGTCAGATTGACATAAAAGCAGCCAGCACACTCTCCCTGACTCCATCCCCTTCTCCCACATCTTCCTCCCCAACTTCTGCCAAGTCTTCCCCTCCCCCTTCCCTGCCTCCTTTCCTCCTTTTTAAAACTTGTTTGTTTAAGTAAAAACCCCGGGCCGTATCCTCAGTTCCACCGTGTATTGCATCACATTTTCTGAGTTGGCGACCAGGAATTTCCCCCCTCCTGCTGCCATCCTTGCTGATTGGTAATTGCTAAGTTCCCTTAGAATACGTCTGTGTTTTGAGTGATACTCTAGAAAGCCAGTGACTGGAAATGACCTTCCTCTGCACCCTTCTCCGTGACCTGGTGTGACCAGCTCAGCAGTGACCCTGGCACATATCACATGCACAAATGTGGGACTTGTTATTGTAGACAAGTGTTGTTTTGTGATTGGCCTTTTTTACTCAGTGATATTTGAATGAGGGTTTTCCATGTCCCACATAATGATATACCAACAAGTCTAAATTCTGTTGTTTTTAATATTTTTTTCACATTTTTAACATAAAATTTTTGAACATATTTTCCTTTCTCCCAACTCTTTCCAAATTCCCCCCCCCCACCTCTGTACCCACCCAACTTTATATTACTTCTTCACCTCCTCACAAAAACAAAAAAAACTTAAAACCAAAACACCCCACACAAATAAAAATCAAAACAAAGGAGCAAAAAACCAATAAGAAAAAAAAAATGCCCAAAACAAAACAAAAGGCCTCAAATAAACCACTGGGTTAGTTTTGTGCTGGACAATACTCCTGAGCCTGGGGTCTGCCCTGGAGTCTGATATACCCAATGACACTCCGCTGGAGAAAGCTGATTCCCCTTTGCCCATTGGTGTCAATTAAAGATAGCTCCTTGGTTAGGGGTAAGACCCAGGATTCACTTCCCCTCCCAGTGCTGGGACCCTGTCTGGCTTGAATCTGCACAGGTCTTGTGTGCACTGTCACGGTCCATTTCACATGTGTGTTGGTCCTGTTGTGTCTGGAAGAGACTTTCCTTGGAGTTCTATCATCTACCACCTCCAGCTCTTAGAATCTTTCCACCTTTTCTTCTGCATAGCTCCCTCAGCCTTGAGGGCTTTGATGAATATATCCCGGTTAGGACAGAGTGCTCTAAAGTCTGTCGCTGTCTGCACATTGTTCTGTTGTGAGTCTGTGCAAGAAGATTCTCTGATGTGTTTTCAATGAGGCACGGATCTGTTTGTATAGTATGTCTTTAGGAGTCTTTTCATTGTTATGTTTCTTCAGCAGAATAGTAGGGTCAGGTTTTCCCCCCAGGCCCAGGCCGTACCTAGTTTCAGGTTCTTGCCACTTGAGTAATGTCAAATATGGGTTCCATCTCATGCAGAGGCCTTTGGATCCAATCAAAAAGTGATGGGTTACTTCTGTACGTTTGTGCAATTGTTGCACCAGTATATCTTTGGGGAAGGTCACTGTTGTTTGTAGGTTGCAGGGTTTGTACCACGGTGCTGTGTAAAACGACCTTTCTCTTCCAGTAGCATGCAGAGTACCTTCAACACCATTAATACTGGTCAATAGGGGTGAAGCTTCTACACTTAGGTACTGGCTTGACATCTCTGTGTTTGATGACGTAAGTGTGATCTTCAGCAATAGAGCCTGTGATGTTTGGGGGATTCCGTGGGATTCATTTGGACAACATTTTTCTGGCAGTGGAAGTTTCACTCGGTGTCATGATGTCTAGAAGGCATTGTCTCCCCTATTATTAGACAGTTTTACTTCGATCACCTTCATATGGACCTTGGCTTTTCTAACTGGTGTAAGATGAAATCTCCAAGTAGTTTTAATTTGTATTTCTCTGGTGGCTAAAGCTGTTAACAGTTCTTTTAAGTGCTTCTCAGTCGCTGGAGTTTAATCTTTTGAGAATTCTGTTTAAAAATTTACCCAATTTTAATTGTTTTTTTTATGTCTGTTTTGTTGTTGTTGTTCTTTATATACTTTAGAGATTAACCCTTTATTGGATATGTAATTGGTAAAGATCTTTTCCTATTCTGTAGCCTTCCTGCCACTTTGTTCAAATGATGGTGTCCTTTGTTACACAACAGCTTTTCGGTTTCCTGAGATCCCACCTATTGTTGTTTTTAGTGCCTGTGCTATTGGTGTTCTGTTCAGCAAATCTTTTCCTGTGCCAATGAGTTCAAGGCTAGTCCTCACTTTCTCTTCTGTCGGGCTCAAAATATCTAGTTTTATGTTGAGGTCCTTGACCTGCTTGAAATTGAGTTTTGTACAGGGTGATAGATATGTATGTATTTTCATTCTTTTGCGTGTACCCATCTGTTACATTTGATGAGCACCATTTGTTGGATATGCAGTCTTTTCTGTAGTATGGAATTTTGCTTTCTTTGTTAAAAATCAAATGTCCGTAGGTGTGTAGAATTATGTGTGGGTCTTCATTGGTCCCATTGGTCAACATGTCTGTTTTAGGCCAACATCATGTTGTTGGCTTGTTACTGTCTTTCCTACTGTAGCTGTGTGACACACCTTGAAATCAGGGATGGTGGTACTCCAGTTTCAGGGGATCTGGTGCCCTCTCTGGCCTCCACAGACACCTGCATGCACACATGCACTTGCATGCGCATACTAACAGTCAGACTGACAGACACAAACAAACCAATAATAGAGGAAATCATTTTTAAATTAAGTGTCTGTAGCTGTATGCGTTTACGCCTTGGCCTTCTGTTCTGTTCCATTGATCTTCCAGTGTGTTTTTGTGCCAGTATCCAGTTTCTATTACTGTGTCTCCGTAGTACAAATTGTAATCAGGGTGCCCTCCGGCATTACTCTTTGCTTGGAGTTTCTTTGGCTGTCTGAGGTCTTTTATGTTTCTAAAAAGACAGCCATTTCCACATGGTTGATATTCCACTCCCTGTGCACGAGGGATCGTTCCATCTTCTAGTGTCTTCTTCCATTTCTGTCTGGAGTATTTTAAAGTTTTGTTACAGAGGTCGTTCACTTCTTCGGTTAGGTTTATTCCAAGGTTTTTTTTTTTTTATGATAATGCTGAAGTGATTGTTTCTCTGTTTTATTCTTTACCATGTGGTTGGTGCATAAGGACAGTATAGATTTTGTGTGCTAACTTTGTATCCTGCTGCTTGGCTGCGAGTGTTAATTAATTGTAAGAGTTTTCTGTGTGGCATACCATTGTTTGCAAAGGAAACCACTTTGACTTCTTCCTAAAACCCCTCTTTTAATTCCATGCAGTCCCATTTTTGTAGCTAGAGTTTTCCTGCCTTGCCCACAGTCAGGACAAATCTTGCTCAAAGCCAACCAAGTAAACACAGAGACTTATATTGCATACAAACTGTATGACCGTGGCAGGCTTCTTGCTAACTGTTCTTATATCTTAAATTAACCCATTTCTATAAATCTATACCTTGCCACGTGGCTGGTGGCTTACCGGCGTCTTTACATGCTGCTTCTCCTGGCCATGGCTGCAGTGTCTCTCTTCCTTCTTCCTGTTTTCCCAATTCTCCTCTCTCTTTGTCCCGCCTATACTTCCTGCCTGGTCACTGGCCATCAGTGTTTTATTCATATAGAGTGATATCCACAGCACATTTTATTCTTCATGGTGATTTCTGCCAGGAAAACACACACACACACACACACACACACACACACACACACACACAGATAAGTAGCTTGGGTGATAATTTTTAAGATTACTCAGTTTTCCTGCAAGTTGCTTTATTTTTAAGAGTATAATATAATTAGATTTCTCCCTTCCTTTTTCTCCCTCCAAACCCTCCCATATACCCTCCCTGCTCTCCTTCAAATTCATGGCCTCTCTTTTCACTAATTGTTATTGGATGCATATATGTATATACACATATTCCCAATGTAACCTGCTCAGTCTGTACACTGTGACTTGTATGCATGTTTTCAGGGCTGACTGTTTGGCATTGGCCAATCAATTGGCATGCTCTTCCCTGAGGAACAGCACCTCTCCTGCTGCCAGCCTTCCCCAGTGTTCTAGTTCTTTGTGTCGGGCTGAGGCCTCGTGGGCTTTTCCCTCTCTATCTTGACTTGTCCATGGCTGTTGTCCTGTTCAGTTCATGGTGGGTGATCATGTTGGTAAGACTTTATGGGTATAGCTTCTGATAAACTAGGAGACATGATCTAGCAGCAAACTCCTTGATCCTCTGGCTCTTACAGTCTTTCTGTCTCCCACTTCCACACTGATTCCTGAACCTTAGGTGTGGGAACGTTCTTTAGAGGTATCTGATGGGCTGGGCTCCACAGCTCTGCATTTTGATTGGCTGTGGTTTTCTGTAGTGGTTTCCATCTGTTCCAAATAAAAGTTTCCTTGATGAAGGATGAAGACTACACTTGTCTGTGGGATAAGGACAAATATTTATAGATTGTTGTTAGGGATTATGCTGTTTTAGTATATTAGTGGTTGTAGATTCTCCTCCAATAACCATAACTTCACTAGCACTGACTAGTTAACTAGGTTTCCACACCAGGTTTCCACACACATACTTCTCTAACTAAACAGTGGGTAAGTGATTACACTTTAGTGTTCCAGGGACATTTATAAGTTTTGTTATATCTTTTTCTCCCTGGTTTGAAGAAATATTTCCAAGTTATTTTTACAAAGCCACTATTCCCTGATATCACACGAAGACCCACAGATCCATGTACCGAAATCAGTTCATTTGATACTTTTGTCTACTCTGCTGCAGAATCCATCTTTTTAAATGATTGTGGCTTTCAGAGAAATGTTGCCGTGTGAATGGAGCATCCTCCTGAGACTAGTCTCTGAAGTGTCTCCTCCCTTCCTTGTTTTCTGTGCAGTAATGTTTTATTTTCACTGTGTTACTCAGTATCATGTCAGTTCCTGTTAGTATGTGTATAGATGTTGAATTGAATTTTAGATTCTCCCATTGGCAGACTTGACACTTCTGCAGCACCACATCTTCTTATTCAGAAATGTTTCCACTTCAATCCAGATTTCCCGTGGCCTTGTCAAGTTTAGTGGCTGTCAGCCCAAACATCTTGTCTATTTTAGGGTCATTGTTGAACATTTGTTACACTTATTTACTTATGTGTGTGCACCTGAACACACGGTTATGTGGAGTTCAGAGGACAGCTTGATGCAAGTTGGTTCTCTCCACTCTGTGGGCCTAGAGATGAGACTCAGTCGTCAGGCTTGGCAGCAATTCCTTCCTTTCCCTGCTGGGCCGTCTCGCTGGCTTTGTATTCCCGAACAGTTATCTGTTACTATTATAACTGGAACTAAGTCTATTCTTCATTGCCTAGTACTTGGGTATAAGAAAGCTTTAATGAAAGTAAACATTTGTTGGTTTATATTATTATACACAGTGATGCATCTCATAAAGACATTTTCATATACAGGTATTTCATGGACTTCAACCAAGTCAACCCCTATACCCTGCCCTTTCTCCCTCCCCCTTCTCATTGTTCTTATCCATCCCCCAAACAATCTAAATTCTACTCTCATGTTCCATATACATTTGTGGTTTTTCCACACCTATATAAAACTTGGAATCCTTCAGTAAGAGAAAGCATGCTGTGTTTGTCTCTCTGAGTCTGACTTCTTTTCCTAATATGATGATCTCTGCTTGCATCCATTTTCCTGCAAGTGATATTATCTTATTCTTCATGGCTGAGTTTAACTCCACTGTCTAGAGATACCTCATTTTCTTTATCGGTTTTTCTATTGATTCCATGTCTTGGCCTTGAGTCCCGCTGTAAAGAGATGCGCGCGTGTCTCTCTGGTGTCCTTTGTTCTCTCCAGAATGGTGAGCTTGGCCGTGCAGTCCCATACTGACTGCCGTGGTGCTTGGACTAATTCCCATCCCCACCAGCAGTGTACGGACTCTGTTCCCCCTTATCCCTGCCACCATTTGCTGTCCTTGTTTCCTTAGTGGAGTAAGGCTTGTGATTCTTTGTAATAGAGCTCGTCCAGCACCCATTAACTATACCATACATTTATAACGAGTGAGTGCCACAGCAGCTTTGTCCGTCCACTAGGGATATAATTGACATGTAATTTTACTATGTCTAGGAGTTATGTTTTAAAACTTCTAACAAACGGGTGGAAATAATTGTAATGATACCGTAAGCTCATATATTCAAGATATCTCATTTCAGCACGGAGACACATTAGTAAGACATTATACATTCTTTGGTGGACAGTCTATAGGAGAATCGTCAATAACGAATTGGTTTTGTTGTTAACTAAAGCTGTATTTTGAAGTTTTAAGCATAAACATACAGCTGCTCGCCATCATTGGTGTGCAGTCCTAACTCTGTGTTCTCTCCTCCAGCTGGCCTCTGGAGTGTCTTTACGCTAGGCGGGGCGGGCAGCAAAGCCGCTGCCTCTCCAGAACTCACTTCCCCTCTGGCCAACCAGAGTCTCCTGCTTCTGCTGGTGCTGGTGAACCTGACAGACGCTCCAGACACACCAAACCCCTACAGACAAGCCGTCACGTCCTTTAAGAACACACAAGGTTTGTGCTGTTTTCTGTGACCCTCTCTAGTCTATTCATCAGTGTATGTTTCTTGAGATGAGTGTCGATTAGAAAAGCTTGGAGTGTGTTTTCTACCAATTTTCTCAGGGAGGTCAAATAATTCTTGGAAGAATTCTGTGGTCCTTTATAACCATTAAATTTACATTTTTCAGATACAGTCAAAGTAGCTTGAACTTAAATGGTAGGGACGAGAATTAGCCTACGAAGCCTATATGATAGGTTGTTTTGAATTTTCAAAGTCTGCATTTTGGTTAAAGTTTTAGAGGACTAAACATTTAACAGAGATCAAGAAACTTTGTTTTTGTCCAAGTTGATGTAGTTGGGTGTGGGGTATCAGAAGTGTGTAGTCTGAAGGGAAGGTTCCTATACTTGGATGGCCAGGGAAGTGCAGTTATTGGGTACAATCATGGAGGCATCTGGTTCTCTGAGCCATGTTTCTTTGCTGACCTATTCTAATTTCTCATAGTCAGAGGATTGGGATGCCAAGGAGTCATACCATTGTTACTTTTCAAAATATCACACGCCGAGTCCTCATCCACTTGTGCTGCTGTGACGAAGTACTTAAGTCTGGGGAATTTGTTAATAGCAGAGATTTATTTCTCAGTGCTAGAGACTAGGACGTGGAAGGTCAGTGGGATCCCCAGCAAGTGTAGTGTCTGTGAGGGCCCATCTCCAGTTCTAATGTGATGCCTTGAATGCTGTATTCTCACCTAGTAGAAGGGATGGATGACTGAATGGTGAAGTTGCATGAAGTCTCTTTGATAAAGGCCAGGGAGGAGCGCTCGTGCCTGAATCACTTCCTGACAGCCCCACTGCTGCGTTGGCAGCTAAGCTTTCATGTGCATTTGCGGGGAGGCCGCAGGCATTCACACAGTAGTGCAAGTGGAGAGCCAGTAACAGGTCAGTGGTTAGGAAAAGAAAACTCGCTCGCGTGTGTGTTCGGTGGTGGTTTTCTGCTCTGCTGCTATAGTCCTTTCCTTGGTGACAGTGCTACTTAATGGCCAAGAAAGCTCATCTCGGAGCTGAGCTGACCTGGGTTCATGCCACACCCTGGTCATTTCAGAGTGAGACCTTTGGCAGTTTGTATAATCTCAGGCGTCCTCAGTGATGTTGTCTGCAATATGGAGACACCATCATACAGCACGTTACATGACTTCCAAGCAAGAATAGAGTGTAAAACATAACAAGGACTCAGTGTATGGTTTCTGCTGTTGCAGCTCTTGCCACTCAGGCCAGAGGTTCACGTGCAGTTACAATTGAGCCCTGCTGGAGACTTTAGAATCGAACCTTGTCTGAGATTAGCCTCTTTTAGGAGACCACACAGTAGCACAGTGATTCCAAGAACTGACATCAGAGACAGACTATAATCTGTCTCAGGTGATTCTTTAAGAAAGAAAGGAGCTTTTACTGTAGTGCAGATTCACCAATCGCTGCTGTTACTGAGAATCAATGTAACACAGAGGTCAGTCTGGGTTTACTCATGATGACTTGGGACATTTTATTTCATCTCTGTAAGCTTCTATTTCATCATTTCTAAAATTGGGCAGAATAATGACTCAGTTGTACAGATTAAATAAGGGATGAGAGATGAACACTTTGTATAATGGCCGATTCATGCTACCTTTGGCTAACCATGTGTAAGTATTGTGGCTACACGGAACACATTTATGTCGGGGGAGTCAAATATAACATAGGTTGGTGAGTGCTCTACTTTGCTGTCATTGTGAAGAATTGCAGTCAAGACTCTTCCTGTGAGTCTTGAAAAAATGATTTATATTTGCATATTCACTGTATTACTTACTTGTCTTTTTCTTGTGATATGCAAACAGCAGGTTAAAGCAGGAGGGTTTATTCTGCTCCTGGGTGGTTCCAGGGTCCAGTCCATTATGGAGGAACTCTGGCAGCAGCAGCTTGAGAGATGGTGGCATTGGATCTGCAGTCAAGGAGCAGAGAGTGCTGAATGCTTGTCTCAGCTTACTGTCTCCCCCTCGTGTTCACTGTGCTTTTATTTAGTCTGGGACCCTGGCCCATGAAACCTAAGACCAATGGTTAAGGTTGGGCTTCTCACCTCCATTAACCTAATCTGGATAATCCTTCACAGATGTGACCAGATGTTTTCATAGTGTTTTAAGTCTTATCAAGCTTGACCATCACAACTCCATCCCTTGTCAGCTTGGTACCTAAACACATAAATTTTAATTTTTAGCCTTCCACCCTGTTCCCCATTGGCTCATGGGCACCTCAGTGCAAAATGCATTGAGTCTCCATAGTCTCTCACAATTCCAATACTATTTACAAGTCTGAAGTTGAAGTCTCACCTGAGACTCAAGACAATCCCTTAATCGTGAGCTCCTATAAAATCTAATCCAAACTGCACACTTGGAATGTAGAATGGCATGAGTAAAAATTCCCAGCACGACAGACACTAACCCTGCAGCGCCATGTCAGCACGTGCTGCTCTCAACCAGAGGGTTTGCATGGCTCCAGCTCTGCCACCCGCAGCACGTACTCCTGTCTCTTGGGCGATCTACACTCTGTTCCTGCAGCTTTCTTTACCAGACATCTAACAGCCCTTGAATGTCCAATATTCTGGGGTATTCTAGTTTAATTCCAGAGTATTTGGTAATACTCTGACCAAAACAAGCTTGGAGAGAAAAGGGTGTGTTTGGCCTTCTCTTCCGGGTCACAATTCATCATCGAGGAAAGTCAGGACAGGAGCTCAAGGCAGGAGCCATGAAAACAGCATTGCATGCTAGCTTGTTCTCTGGTTCATTCTGGCTCACTCAGACTCACAGCTTACTAGTTTTCTTACATTTCCCAGAACCACCTGCTTAGGTATGGTGCCACTCACAGTGGACTGGGCTCTTCGGCTCCAGCTAATAGTAAAGATGGTTCCCCCCAGTTAGGTCCACAGGCCGTCCCGATGTAGGTACTTCGTCAGTCTCTAGGTACTTTACTCTCAGACGACTCCAGGCGGCATCAAGTTGCTAATTAGAGCTAGTTAGGACATGGGGTCTCTTACTGCAACCAGAAGTTACTGCAGCTTCATGCAGCGGCCTCTTAGGGCCTCCTTGCAGAAACTGCAACCTTGTCACACATTGCCTGGCCTCTCGAGAGCCATGAGTGTGTGGTTATGAGTACCATGGCCTTGGCAGTGCTTCACTCAGGCTTACACATCCAGCACAGTGTGGCTAAGCTCTCCTGCCAGCTCAGGAGGGAGCCTGGACGCCTTGGACCGCAGCTTCACTGGCCTTTGCGCTGATGCTAGGGAAACTCTTCCCTAGATGGTTGTTTTTGAGCAGAGAACTCCTTCCGTGGTGTTCTAGTTTAAGCTCCCTCCTTTCAAATGAATTTGCATGTTCACAAGTAGGAATCTTTGGTGGGTGGGTCTGGCCCTCAAGACAGCCTTCCTGATGTCCAGGTGTGGAGCAGGCACTACGGTCTTTAACAGTGACAGATGATTTGTCCTCTCTGCTCTTCTTGTGAAACTTCAGACTTACACGCTTTCCCCCCCTGCTCTCACTGTGGACCTGGATGAGAGCAGTGAGCAATCACCTTGCCACAGCCGAAATGCTATGGTGTCTTGAAATTGTCTCTGTCAAACAAATTAATCCATTATCTTTCAATTCAGCATCACTCAGGAGTGCAGGTGCTCAGTGAGTACAGGCAATTGCTGTAAAAGCAGGAGAGGCTGAGTTCACATCAGAACCTGTGCAAACCCAGGGCTCTTTAATTCACCCTTCACTCAGGTTCTTAAGATGGCTGATCCATGACTTACACTTCTTATCATTTAGAAACTTTAGTAAGTGTCTTATCAGTTGCAGTCAATTACCTTTCAAGTTTTAGTTTTTTCAAGATTGGTTTTATTTATTTTTTAAACATGTATGTATGTATGTATGTGTTTGTCTTTATATGGGTATGGACTTGAGTGCATCAGGTACTCACAGAAGCCAGAAGGTGTCGTTTCCTTAGAGCTGGAGTTACACATGGTTGTGAGCCACCAAGGCGGGTGTAGGGAACCAAACAGGTCCTCTGCCAAAGCGGTTTGCAACCCTGAGCCTTCTCTCCAATCCCTTCAATTTTCATTTATTTTTTTATTTTATTTTATTTTATTTTTTTTGGTTTTTTCGAGACAGGGTTTCTCTGTGTAGCTTTGCGCCTTTCCTGGAGCTCACTTGGTAGCCCAGGCTGGCCTCGAACTCACAGAGATCAATTTTCATTTAAATAAAACTTTTACAGAAGTTTTATGGTAGTTGCCTTAGGCTTGCTGTATTTCATATATTGATTTTTCTTTTATTTTAAAACTAAGTTATATGTTGTTATTTTGGCCATTTTTCTTAACATTGAATTACTAATTTTAGTGCATCAGCCATGGCCTACTTATTTGAAGACCCTTAACGATTTTGTATAAATACACTACTCGGAAGTCCTCACACACTCTTTTATACATTTTCCTGCTTGTTTCTGTATTTTAGACAGCAGTCCTTTCCCATCGTCAGTTCCACATGCCTTCCAGATTAACTTTAACAGTTTGTACACAGCCCTGTGTGAACAGCAGACGTCCGACCAAGCCACGCTCCTCTTGTATACTCTGCTCCATCAGAATAGCAACGTCAGGACGTACATGCTGGCTCGGACAGATATGGAAAATCTTGTAAGTATCACAAGAAACATGCCATGTGTGTCTTGCGACATTACAAAGAGTGACTTATTTTCTTTTCCAAGAGGGTAAGAGTGCTCGCCTGATGGGAGATGTCACCAATATAGCCAAACGGTCTGCACTTCATCAACACTGAAGGAGGCAGTGTCCAGCGAGCCGCTCACAGCAGAACTGAGTGAGCAGTGTCAGTCAGTGTGACACAACCCCATCCTTGAGGTCTTTAGCAGCTACCTGTTGCCCAGGGTTCTCGCCGAGCAGGTGGCCTAAGAAGCATCCTCTATAACCGTCAAGGACATTTCATTTCTTCTCGTTCCTTCCAGCTGACAAGGCCTGTCCTCGGGGTTCATGTAATTTTCTTGATTGCCACACATTACTGCTGACAGTGATGAAAGCAAGGTGATTGTTCCAGCTTAGTTCCCCAGAGTCCAGCCTTCTCACGGCCTAGATGCCAGGGTCCTCCGAATGCAGCTCCTGGACTGGCAGTCATTTTCAGGCACCTGGCCAGACACCACTTAAAGGTCCACTCCGTGAATAAAATCAGTCCCACGATTTGTCTTGGCAGACAGATCTATCTCCCTTAGGCAGTCAGTGGTTTCCATTGGAGCTAATGTTTACCATCAGTGATTCACCAAAGGGAAGAGTAGGCTACCACACCAGGGTACGGCTGAAGTACTGTGAACTGCCACTGCATTCATTACCCCATGTCCCCTCAGCCTTGGGCTCCACAGGTCAAACAGCTTCCCCAGCATTTGGTAGCTTCTTTTATTGGTTTTAAATACTATGTAAATGTTGAAGAAGCATAAAATATAGCATTTTTAGCATATTCCTTATCACAATGACATTAAGAACAAAAAGTGTGATGAATAAAAATCGGTCTCCACACCAGAAAGGTGTGTAAAACAGTGGCTTAAATAGCATAATACTGCATGAAAGTCTGATGGGGGTGGGGAGCACAGAGATGGTTGTGTGTGAGGAGTTCTGGGGGAATTTCGGCAGTCAACAGGAAGCCTGGGCATGGCTTGTAGGCCACCCATAGGGACTCCTGTAGTAGTAGTTCCTTAGATCATTAGGTGGATGTTCCAGTCTGTCCTAGTTAGAGTTAGCATGGCTGTGATGACACCATGACCAAAAGCAGCTTGGAGAAGGAAGGGTTAATTTCACTTACACTTCCAGGTGACAGTCCATCATTGAGGGACGTCAGGACAGGGACTCAGACAGGGCAGGAACATGGAGGCAGGAGCTGATGCAGAGGCCAGGGAGGAACGCTGCTCACTGGCTTGCTCAGCCTGCCTTTTTTATAGAACCCAGGACCACCAGCCCAGGGGTGGTTCCACCCACAGTGGACTAGGCCCACCCCCATTAATCACCACTAATGAAGAAAGTGCCCTACAGTCTTGCTTACAGCTGCATCTTAAGGAGGCATTTCCTCAATCAGGGGGTCTCTCATCTCTGATGACTCTAGCTTGTGTCAAGTTGACATAAAACTAGCCAGCACAGCCTGAATCCAAAGTGCCTTCTACATTATGATTTAAAGACTCGGTAGCAGCAGCAGCAGCATGTGGGGGTCTTTTTAGGTTCCTGTAGCAGGTGAATCCTGGCTGGTAGAGGTAGGTCCCACAGTGTCGGCTCTTGAAGGCTATACCCGCTCCTATTTGAGGTCCGAGAGCTCCATTTCCTGGTTTGTACCTTATAAGGAATCTTCTACTTTTGCTCCCAGTGCTATGGT
This sequence comes from Peromyscus maniculatus bairdii, assembly GCF_049852395.1. NCBI lineage: Eukaryota > Metazoa > Chordata > Mammalia > Rodentia > Cricetidae > Peromyscus > Peromyscus maniculatus. Next base: position 66,500,579 of record NC_134870.1, read on the forward strand.
CTCCACCATGTCAACCTCACTGTGGCAAGTGAGATGCTCCTGAAACCGTGAGCCAAATAAATCTTCCCTGCAGTAAGTTGAGGTATTTTTTATTTTGGGCACAGTGATTGGAAAATAATAGTTCACACTGGATAAGAGGGGACAAAGGAAGAGAGTGATTGGGGAACTAATGGATAAAGAGTCTAAGATTTCCTTTTGAAATAATGAAAATACTCTAAAATTAACTGGTGATAGTTACTCATATTTGTAAATCTAAAAACCATTTAATTACATCTTTTAATTTAATTTAATTACAGCGATTATACAATCTGTAGGTTTGCTAGCTCAGTAAAAATACTGAAAGGAAGGATTAATTTGTTACTTTGGCATAGCCCCATTGGACCTGTTAGGTATATCTAGACATATATATATACATACACATACATATATATATATACACACACACACACAAATGTTTAGTTACTTGTTTTAGGCTTTACTAAATCTGAACATATCAAAGAAGTTGATCCTTTATGAGGTGGCTGATGGTTAGCTTGTATGTCTTATAAGACTAGGATTTTATATCTTTATCCCTCTTTAAGTTTTGCCTTAGGAAATAACAATTTCTGAATTGAAGATTTTTTTAATATCAATATAAGACTTTTAATTCATAAACACAGTCCACCTGGGATCTTTCCTGATCATTTTATAGTACACCATTATAGAACACAACAGTTTCTTATATGACTTAGTTTACCAAACTAGCTACAGCTTAATAATGTTAGGAAAAGCAAAGAAGTTAGACATACATTCTTAAATCAGTCTCTGTTAGTCTGAATAGACCTTAGGTAAGGAGAGATGCTTTGCCAGACTGCTTAGGTCACTGTCTTGCTGCATCATGAGATGGGAATACATCAGTCTCTGATACTCAGCTGTGGTCTTAAGTTTTTTATTTCAAGAATAAAGACATAGAGCACAACCATAATTTGTAGAATGCAAAACCAAGTTTCAACAGTATAAACAATTTGATATCTCTAGAAGGCCAAACCAAGTTTTAACAAGGTAAACCATTCAGTGTCTCTAAAATCAATACCAAGGAGATTGTAAAATCTGGCTGCCAGCAAGATACATTCCCTGTCCATGAATGCATGGAGATGCAACCTTAATGTCTCATTAAACCAGCATTGTTTTATTTTATTATTATCTTTTTAATTTTGTTTTATTTTATTTATTTATTTATTTATTTATTTATTTATTTATTTATTTATTTATTTATTTATTTATTTATTGCTTGCTTGCTTGCCGAATGTTGTTTATTGAAGGAGGAAGGAGGTATTAAATACAGGCTTACAGCACAATGGGAGAACCCCAGAGGGCAGAAGTTTGCTACCAGATGTTTTACAATCTTGCATCTAAATTTTTAATGCCCATTATGCAGGATACACAGACAAGGAACTTCCCTTAAGCATTCAGGAGGGTGGAACCCAGCAGGGAATTAGCATAGGGAGGATATCAAGGTCAAGGTCAGCAAGCAAGGCAACAGTTACCCAAAACAGGGGCCTGGGACCTACAGGTCCCCCTTTTACTAGAAAATGAGCTTCTGACGTCAGCAGGTCACCTTATCCATTTATGGAGACACCTACCCAGGCCACACAGGTGCTCTGTCTTAGGTTGGTGAGTGCCCCCCAGGCATTACCTGTCTCTGAATACTCATTATCATACAGGCTCAATGGTGTGTGAGCTGCAGAGTTAACTGCTGCCAAAGATCTCAAAGTGGTGCTGGGCTTGCAATCTGTGTGTTTTGACACAGAAAAGACCAACAGAAGTCCTAACCCACCCATTGTTTTAAATCCTATCTTTCATAAACCTTGTTTTTAGGACAGGACAGGACAGGACAGGAATTATCATACAAAAATCCATCCTAATCCAAAGCATCTTGGAGATCTATTGTCTCCTTGATAGACCCACTCCATGTGGTCATCTTTAATCAAGATGGTGGTGAAGTCACATGACCTCTCTCTTCCCTAACCTTGTTGCCCACCTGACTGTACTTAATTAAGATGGTGGCAGACCACGTGTTGTTTCCCAGAGCAGTTCCAAGTTCTAAGTTAACTTTTTGTTACAGATTTTTACCATACCCAATTCCTTTTGGGGGTGGGGGGGCAAGGTAGACCAGCATAAAATAACTTTAGTATTATTTATATCCAAATGACATATGAATCTCTGTCATTGCATCAGATTCAGTGGCCAGAAAGCCCAGAGGCACATTCTGAGCCCAGGCAGTTACTTGCAATAGTAACAGTTGAGCTGTTACCAAGACACAGGGAAAAAAGCATGCAGTGGCCACATACAGTTGTGGTTACACACCCAACTGACCCTGAAGTAATTCCATGTGGCTCCCATATCCACAAGAATATATACAGGCACAGATCCATCCATCCATACAAAATAGACAGAACTTTACCAACAGTGAGACAAACAAAACTTTCCACAGGAAGCAGACTTTGTTTTAAATTACAGATTTTAAACCATGTCAGATGAACAACTTACAAATCCTGAAATAAGAGTTTACAGTATAGAGCAGCATGTAAGAAACCATAGGAATAAAAGATTTTTAGGAGGGAGGAAGTAGAGGTAAGAGACTTTGGGATGTGAATCTGCAGGCCAGAAGAGCCAGAGCCACATGGAAAATACAGCGGGCTAGAGCTTAAGCTGTGGGTCAGAGGGTAGCGGGTCTGCAGGCCGACTATAAGGTGAGAGGAAGCCAGGGAGGAGCAGAAGACGAGGGAGGTGTCCATGTGGGTCTGCAGGCCGAAAGAGCCAGACAAGCACACATGTCCATGTGGAAAGTAACATAGGAAGAATTGGACTGTAAAGTTTGGAATTAGATTCAGCCACAGACAGATGATCTGTACATACCCTATTGAGGGCCAGGTCAGCAGATGCTGAAAGGGAGAACAGGCATGTTCTGGGCACGAAGTAGCTGGCCTCTCGGGCTCTGACTCCAGTGTAAACTCAAGGCCGGGGCATTTATGCGGTTTAGGGTGGGAGAGCATACAGTAACAGACAAGGGGAATGGATCTGTTGTGGGTGGAGTGGGCAGGTAGAATTCCAGCATGGTAGGGTGGGAGAGCAGACAGGAACAAACAGAGAGGACAGGTCTGTTGTGGGGAGGATCCCAGCATGGCCAGACCAAGTGCCAGGAGAGCCTAGTGAGGGAAAGGCAAAGTGGGCACCTTTTGGGGGCCCTGCCAAGGAATGTCATTAAGAGAACAAACACACCAGGAACAACTGAGTTAGTGCAAGAGGTTTATTGGGGGATGGGGAGAAAGAACGAACGAAAGGCCACCTCGGAGTGGAGACAGGAGAAGCAGGTAGACAGCCGTGGAACAGAGTAACAGGAAAGAGGGCTGGGCAGGAGTGCAGGGCTCAGAAACCCTGGGGGAGGGGGCTTAAATCATGTCGTAAGGTGTGAGGCAGCCCCAGTTGGGATAAATCTTGTGGTAGACACCCCAGGGGTGACTGAAGATCTGATTTAGACCCGCAGTTGACCATTTCCACGCCTGTGCTGGGGTTACTGAAGCCTAAAGCAGTGTGTCCACTGCTCTAGCCTGGGGTGGCGATGGGGGGCGTGTGGGAGCTGCCTTCGTGTAGACATCTGTTGCACAAAAGGGTCCCAGGGGATAAAGACAGTCTTTGCTCCAGAAACAGATGAGGTTGCCTGGTGTGGCCACAGCTTGGCAGGAGCCCTGAGAGTCTTTGTCTCAGAAGGGGTCTTTACTCAGAAGAGATCCTCCACCTCTATTGGTGGTGGCTTGAGAATGGGTGACTTACCTAGGTCAAAAGTCAGTCCCATCTGGCAGAGAGAGGGAGAAAAAGAAGAGTGGTGAAGAAGAAAGAGTGGCCTCTCACGTGGCCACGGGACCGGTCCACCCTGCGGGGAAAGCTCAACTCTTCCCAGGTTTCAGGCACCAAGATGATAGATTTTCTGTAGACCGATAATAGGTTTCTCTGCCACAGCAGTTAGCCAGATCAAGCCGAATTAAAAAGTAAAAGACCCGATTTATTTGGGCAAAGCACTCCTGGGTGACTCTCCAGCCTCCAGAGGGCAAGGTGGGGGAAAGGGGCAGGAGAGAATCACGTGGCCAGTCTAAAGGAGGGGGTTTAAATGGCCAGTAGGGAAGGGACCACGCGGCATCCTCCACAAGCTGGGTTTGTGTCCAATTATAGTGCTTTGGGTGGGGACTGGGGAGCTGGCAGCTTCAGGGGAGGAGCCGCCCGCCATCCCTGAGCGTGAGAAACTGGGCTTTTTGGCAGTTCTCTGAGAGGGCAGGGTTTGGAGAAAGAGAACTGGGGCCCGAGCTGGAGATTCCAGCTGAACAGGAGCCGTCATTTTTAACTTTGGTGGTGGTGGGGGAGGTGGGGTGAGGGTGGTTCAAAACAGAAATTCTCTGTGTAACTCTGGCTGTCCTAGAACTCAATGTGTAGATCAGGCTGGCCTCAAATTCAGAGATCCTCCTGCCTCTGTCTCCCACATGCTGGTGTTAATGGCATGTACTACCACACCCAGCTCTTATAACTTTAAAAAGATTTTTTTAAAATGTCCCCTCTCGTGTGTGTGTGTGTGTGTGTGTGTGTGTGTGTGTGTGTGTGTGTGTGTGTGTGTGTGTGTTTTCGCTTGAAGGCCACAGGAGGATGTTGGATGCCCAGGTCCTTTGCAGAAACATGGTGTGGCATGGGTTCATTTCATCTCACAACCTGTAGTATACTATCCAGGGAGTCAAGGCAGAAACTGAAGAGGATGATTTTGCTCACTGGTTTGCTTTCCATGGATTCACTCAGCCTTCTTTCTTAAAACACTAGGACCCCAGCCAGGGTTGGCACCACCCACAGTGAGCTAGCTGGGCCTCCTTTATCAGTCATCGGTCAAGAAAATGCACCACAGGCTTCCTCACAGACCAATCTGGTGGGAGCATTTTCTCAGTCAAGATTTCCTCTTTGAGAAGGACTCCAGCTTGTGTCAAGTTGATATATAATATTAGCCAGCACAGTATGTGTCATAATTTCATACAAGGCATAATATACCTTTAGTGATGGTTACCCTAGTTAGTATAGAATGAGCGAATTGGCAGTGTCAAATGATTAGAAATGAAATCATGCATTTGTGAACAGAATCATAAAATGAGGTGTGTGGCTGATGCACTCACTGAGGAGTGAGTCTCAGGACACATGCCGAGAAGATGCATCATGGGCAGCAATAGTCCCTTCCACTGGTTACTGACATAGAGTGCACTTTTGTGTTATTAGCATTTACGTACAAGTGGCATGAAGCAATCCGATTAAAATGCTTTAAAATTTAGGAGCAGCCAAGCTTTTCTGAACAGATCAAGTTTCTTTTTCTTCCTTTTTTAATTAGAGGAGGTTGATCTGACTTATAACTGAGCCCGGAAGGCCTCTAGACGTTAACCTTTCTTTGGTGAGACCTTTAAGAGTTAGTTAGTGATGACCTCCCTGCTCGGGGCCTTAGGTATGTGTGTGGAGAGTACATGTAGCATGAGAGTATTAATCCTCTGTATTTACGAGAACTACATGACCTCAGAGCAAAGCATACAGAGCAGCAGTGTAAGGCTCTCATAAAGTATTGAAATTGTGTATTGTAATTTTTTATTTCCTAGGTTTTACCAATTCTTGAGATTCTGTATCATGTTGAGGAAAGAAACTCACACCACGTCTATATGGCCCTCATCATACTGTTGATCCTTACAGAAGATGACGGCTTTAACAGGTCCATTCACGAAGTGGTGAGTTCCCAGGGCCGGTGAGAGGCGCGGAACAGAACTGTTTGTCCATAGAGTGTGCTCGGCCTTAGCGCTTCGTCCGTTTCCCTTCTGGTAGAGTTTCTGGGGGGACGTGGGTTACAGATGGGGTCTTCTTCAGGTTCGTGAAGTAATGCCTTGTCTTTTACCCTCCTCAACTATTAGCCACTGTTTTTATTAGTCTATGTTGTACGTTACACTGGGTTACAAAAGGATATTTCCATATGAAGATACAATGTGTTTTGAGCATTTGACTATTTCCCTCCTTATTCCCCGGACAATTTCACTTCTGCTTTAATGTCAGATGTATGTACGTGAGTTTCTGTATTTGAAATCCAACAACCAGAAACAGGAGAAAGCATGCTGTTTATCTGAGATTGACTTCATTCACTTAATGTGATTATCTTCAGTTGTATCCATTCTCCTGAAACTGATGTCATGTTGTTCTTTTTATTGTTGTTATTTTGGGACAGCATCTCATGTAACCCAAGTTGGCTTTGAACTGTCTATGTTGGTAAGGCTTGAGTTTCTGGTCTTCGTACCTCTGCCTCCCTAATGCTGGGGGATTCACAGGTGGGGTGTATTAGCACACCTACCTAACTTTGTTCTTAAAGGCCGAAAAAAAATCCCGTTGTGTGTTTATACTACATCTTCTTCACTAATGTTACTGATGGACACGTAGGTCAGCTCCATAACTTAGCAACTGTGGTCCGTGCAGCTGTGAGCATGATGGTCAAGTGTCTTTGTGACACGCTGACTTGGAGGCCTTTGGGTAAATACCCAAAAGGGTCATAAGTTACATCTAGTTTTCGTTTTTTGAGGAACTACCATATTGATTTCTGTAGTAGCTGGACTTAGTTTACATTCCCACCAGAAGTGTTTGGGATTTCCCTTAAAAAAAAAAAAAAGTGTGCCAGACTCATTTAGGGGTCAAGCTAAATGGCCAACACTGAGCCGTCATCTCCTCTGCCTGGCTCCCGTTGCCATGCCATCAGCATCTGCTACTGTTTCTAAATGTCTGCCGTTCTGACTGGGAGGAGGTGTCATCTCTGGGTTGTTTTCATTTGAATTTCTCTGATGACTACTGAGGTTAAACATTTTTGTGTGTTTATTTCACAAATTTTAAGATAATTTTCTTAAAATTATCTACTCATATCATTAGTCCATTTATTGATTAGGTTGTTTGATTTTTTGTTATTTAGTATTTTGAGTTCCTCCTGTATTCTAGATATCAGTCTTACATGTAGATAGCAAAGATTTCCTCTTTAGGTTCTCTTCACTATATTGTTTACTTTTATGTACTCAAGTTTTTAGCTTCCTGAGATGACATTTGTCAGCTGTGATTATTTCCTGAGCAGCTGGAGTCCTATGCAGGGACTATGCCTGTATCTTGAAGTATTTTTACTCTGTCGGCTTCAGAATTTTACATCTGATCTATTTGGAGTTGATTTTTGTACAGGGTGAAAAATTGGGATCTAGTTTTATTTTACATGTGGATATCCAGTTTTCCCAGCACCATTTGTTGAAGAGACCATCTTTTGTCCCAATATATATTTTTTATTTATATTATTAGTGGATTGTAAGAATTCTTGATATATTTTTGATCTTATGCTTTTTTTAATCCAATCTGTTATATAGTGAATTATACTGATATATCTTTTAATATTAAAGCAATCTTTCCACTCTTTGGATAAACCATGATTGGTCCTGATGTATTAATTTACTGTGTGTATTCATACACAGTTTGGTTAGTCTGAGTTTTGTTAGCTGTCTCTTAGGGAATTTGTGTACTTTTTCTAAGATTCCCTTTATTGCCTTGGTACTCACTGGCAGCTCGGAATAGCCGCAGGAGGACCTGGGCTGTCTCTTCTTGAATGCTGGGCTCACGGGGTCCCTGAGCTCTCCTAATTATCCTTTGAGGTTTTTTACATTCTGTTGGGGAAGTTCTGTCTCTCAGCACCTACTCTGTATTACTTTTGCTTTCTAATTGCTAAGTTCTGTTTGCTTTTCCTGTTCCTTTTATCTTGTGTGCTATGTCTCTTTCACATACATCTCTCTGTCTACTAACGATATCAGTAGATATACACATCTCCTCTCTGTCTACTAACGATATCAGTAGATATACACATCTCCTCTCTGTCTACTAATGACATTAGTAGATATACACATCTCCTCTCTGTCTACTAATGATATCAGTAGATATACACATCTCCTCTCTGTCTACTAACGATATCAGTAGATATACACATCTCCTCTCTGTCTACTAATGATATCAGTAGATATACACATCTCCTCTCTGTCTACTAACGATATCAGTAGATATACATATCTCCTCTCTGTCTACTAATGATATCAGTAGATATACACATCTCCTCTCTGTCTACTAATGATATCAGTAGATGTATACATCTCCTCTTTGTCTACTAATGACATTAGTAGATATGCACATATCCTCTCTGTCTGCTAATGACATCAGTAGATATCGTCTTTGTCTACTGATATTATTAGATACACACATCTCCTCTCTGTCTACTAATGACATTAGTAGATAACCTCCTGATTTGCAGACTTGGTTTTCTCTCCCTCATCTGTTTAAGAGAAGAGGAGTAAACCTGTTAGTGCCCTTTGCTTGGTAGAACTGAAGCTCTCCACTCACTCTTTACTGCTTCACTTACCTTTAGAGCAAAACGAAATTTACCAGGAAATGGGTGACACACCTTCTTCCTAATGGAGTCATTTTTACTCAAACTTTTCTTCCTTATTGCAGATATTAAAAAACATTACTTGGTATTCAGAACGAGTCTTAACTGAAATTTCCCTGGGGAGTCTCCTAATTTTGGTCGTAATAAGAACCATACAATACAATATGACCAGGACTAGAGTAAGTATCCCAAAGCTGTTTCTCTGCCTTTATGTTGTTAAGACCATGTTGTGAAACATTTTAGTCCCGTGAAATGTAGTTATGAAATGTGCTAGGAAGTTTAAATTTATTCCCATAGACTATGCTAGAACACTTACCACATTGCATGACTGTACTGCTCTGTCTGCTTCTTAGTACTGGTCCTAGTTGTTTGACGCAGTGTGCTTCGTATGAAATGGAGAGCAAGCAGTGAGACAAGCAGTGACCTCACAAGCAGTGAGGTCAAAGCTGCTGATGCCCTTGCTTCACTGACAACACTGGTGTGCCCTTTTAAAGCAACAACAAAAAATATCAATAGGTGAATATGCAGAAATACAAATCCAGACCGGGAAGAAAAGTACAAGAACCGACCGGGGTTGTTGCTCAGCTGGCAGCAGCAGCTGGCACTCACAGAGCCCTGGGCTCTCGCCACAGCACTCATAAACCAAACACGGAAGTACATGCCAGGCACTTTCAAGGTCATCCTCAACTACATATAGCACTCTTGTTTGGTTGAGACAGGAAATTACTATGTAGCCCTGGCTGGCCTGTAACTGGCTATGTCGGCCTGACTGGCCTTGATTCACAGAGATTCACCTGCCTCTGCTTCCCTAGTACTGGAATTAAAGACGTGTGCCATCATGTCCAGCATACATAGCAGATTTGAGACCAGCCTGAACTACGTGAGCTCTTGTCTTCAAAACAAAGAAAAACAATCCCCCAAAGTACAAGAGTTCTTGAAAAGTTGGGAAAAAATAATTCGGCTGAATTCTGCAAAATTTCAGTCTTAGTCAGTAGAAATGTGTTACCAAGGAAAGCAATGTACAGAATCCACAGCTAAAAGGTTGTTTATTTACTTAATGTTTTCTTGTATTTCTCTCTCTGGGGCTGGGATAAATGTATACCCCATTGTTTTTTATCTGAGATCATAGTTGGCAGTTATGGTTTAGGAGGGAGAAGAACTTGTGTTTTAGAAAGATGGAAGCGTACACTCTGCTGTGTGTGGCGGAGGGGGTCCAGAGCAGCCCACGGCAGAAGCACCACTGTTTCTGCTACAGATGATCTCATTTTTACATGATGGGAATGAGCATCTGTATCATCGCATTTCATGCCCATTGCTTCTAAATGAACTGTGGGAACACTCCGACTTCTCAGTGCTTTGTCAATTTGGGAACTGGAGAATATAGATCCTGGGCACTTTTCTAACATTAGCGGGGTGTACATTTGCTTTTAGCTAGCCTTCCTTGGAGCATGAAGAAGACACGATGTGTGTTTTGAATTTGCTCTCCCCACAGGACAAGTACCTGCACACAAATTGTCTGGCAGCCTTAGCAAACATGTCTGCGCAGTTCCGCTCCCTCCATCAGTATGCCGCCCAGAGGATCATCAGGTAAATAGGAACCTGAAGGCAAACACCGAGCTTTGCCTTTTGGCTGGTCTTCTGATAAGGGTACCATCCCAGTGTCCTTTTTAAACATGCAAAACTGACTCAGTTTCCCGCTACTTTGCATGCGGTTAAGAACACCTTGTTCTGTTCTGTTTCCTAACCTACTTGTTGATTAGAGTATTTATGGTGTTTATGCTTGGTCCCTTTTATGAACTGGAGTGATAGGTCTCACCTGAGGCTGTGTGCCAGCTTTCCAGAAGCGCATACACTTTGTCAGCAATGCAAAGGAAAGCTCAACAACTGTGCTAAGTATTTTCTAGAGCATCATACTACACTGTCACAGTCATCTCTGTTTGCCTTTGAGAATTCTCATTTTTTTATTTTTATAGGGTTTTATGCAAGTGCTGTACCACTGAGCTACAGTACCCTCCGCCCAAGTATTCTCTCCATAGCTGTTTAACTTTGTCATGATCTCCTGTTATTGCCTTAGCAACTGCTGGCATGATTTACATAAATTTGTTTTATGACAGTTTGGTATGGTAAAATCACAGGTCAGCAGAGCTACATTCTCTCCCAGAGAAGGCTCTGTTGTTAGAAGCTCCTTCTTCCTTGACTCATGGCCTCTGCCACCATCAGGAGTGGGTGACTGAGTCTCTCTCATCGTTCCGGCCTCGTTTTTTGTGGTCTTCCCTTCCACGTAGATGACACCTTGGCCCTCCCTAACCCGCAGTCTCCTCTCCAGTGGTCTCAGCATCCGTACAGAACCATAAGTGCACCTTCCTTTCTGCCAAGTACAGTAACGTGTTAGCATTTCCTGAGGCGTTACGATTTGGCCTGCCCTAACCGCCGTCACCAGGCACCCCATCGTCACCCTCCTCCTTCTCTAAGCATGTGTGTGATCTTTAAAGGGAGGAAAGTTAATTATCAGATCTTAAATACCATTTGCCGGGATTTCTAATATATATATATATATATATGGGTTATTTTCCCCCCAGTAGGCTGCTCAGTGTGGTCTTAGCAGTTTTCAAGTAAAGCATGTATCAGGGATTTTTTTTTTTTTCTTTAATTCTTGCTCTTTTCTCTAACACTGGAGATCGAAACGATGGCTTTGCTCAGATTATGCATTGGTTCCACTGCTCTCCCCAGCCCTTGGTTTTTTGTTTTATTTTGTTTTGTTTTTTGACCTAGGGTCTCTGTGAATCCCAAGCTGGCCTTGAATCCACCCACAATCCTCTTGCCTCAGCTTCCTGGGTACTGGGATTTCGGGCATGCGCCATCATGCCCAGCAGCAATTAGTTTGGTTTTCCAGACACTGATGCTGAGCCCCATTCCATATGTTGTGTAAGCACCCATCTCACTCTCTACCCATTTGTCAGCTTGTTGATCTGGGCTTATTTTATTTAATAATATTTCTTGCTCGTTCTTCAAGAATTTCATACAGTGCATTTTGATCATCTTTATCTTTCTCCCCCAACTCTTCCCAGGTCGTTCTCCACCTTCCTACTCACCCAACTTCATGTTCTCTTCCCTGCCTTTTTTTGTTGTTGTTCAGAATGCTTATTTTTAAAGTTAACTGAGATGAAAATGGCTTGTATTACAAATAGTTACCATCCAAAAGCTCAAATTCCATCTTAAGCATGCATAAAAACAAACTTGTGTGTGAGTAACAATATGTACACCATACCATCGATGACAGCCTTCTCTTTTTCTCTTCTCCTCAGTCTCCTGAGGAGGTGGGGACATGCAGAAATAACAATGTTAGTTTCGTTTCTTGTAGTTGATGTTCTAGTTCATAAAATCTATAAATCCCAAATTACTTATATAAATTTTAAACATTTTCTTGTTCATAAGAACAGGAAATTGTATGGCTGATATGAAATGCGTAGAATGAAAGGTGAAAAGCTCAAGTTGCATCATTTTCACAGTGATTGCTTTGTCTTGTTTATTAAATATTTGAGGAATCTTTGTAGATACCGCTTTATCAAAAGGTTACAAATAAGTCCTAGAGTAATGTAAACACACAAAGCACAGACATGCAGGACTGTTGCTTGAACGTGAATAGCAAGCTCTGCATTATGAATATATAACTTGATATTGGAAAATAGTGCTTTAAAGCATCTATGAGCTGCATATGTAACTCGGGAGGTTGCATGTCTTTTCATGTTCCAAAGAAAAGATTTTAAGTTGCAAAGTTTCAGAGAAAAAATCTCCTGCCTTTTTAAAAACTTACTGAGTCCGGTTGTGTTGACCAGTTACTCCCGGGCCTGGGGCCTGCCCTGGAGTGTGGTCACTATACCAGGTATCACACGGTTAAAGAAAAACAACTCTACGTCTCAGTAGTGATCACATGCCAGCAGTGCCTCAGCTGGGACTGGGACTTTGTGACCACCCTCCCCTCTTCCATGTTGGGATTTCATCCGGCTTGAGTATGCATAACAAGACCTGTGCACACTGTCACAATCATTGTGAGTTCATATGTGCGTCTGCCCTGTTGTATCCAGAAGACATTGTTTCCTTGAAGTCCTCTATCACCTCTGCCCCGTCTTCTGCATAGATCCCTGAGCTTTGGGTATGAGGTAGATGTCCCGTTTAGGGCTGCACACTCCAAAGCCGCTTACTGTCTGTGCATAGACCAGCCTTGGGTCTCTGTGTTAATTGCCATCTACTGCCAGAAGAAGCATCTGTGATGAGAATTGAGCAGTGCATTGATCTATGGGTGTGGCAATAAGTCATTAGGAGTCATTTTAATGCTATGTCCATTTAGGAGAATAGTCATATGGTAGGTTTTCCTCTATGGCCGACCTATCTAGCCATTGCCTTGTTAGCAGTGTTAGGTATGGTGACCTGGGCTCGCTCATTTTTGATAATTTTTCAGAACTAGTTTCTGTTCTTTATCTGTCTTCAGAATTTAGTAGAGACTATTTTACATTGACTCACAAGTGAATTCATGCCTGCTCTCTGGACATTTTATGCATTAGAGTGGACAGTAGTAAGGGCCTGGCCAGTCCCTGCCTTTGTGCTAACATGAGCTTTATTTCTTACATATACATAGCTGTCCCCTCGGACCCTGGAGTCTTCCCGAGTGTCCAAGAGTTAACTCTGGCCCTGTGCTTGGCTCAGCTTTGCAAGGTTGATGACGTGTGCGACCTTTGAGCCTTTCCTGCCCGCACATGTGGAATTTTGCAGTGGTTTCCGAGTAGTTTTTTCTTATAGTGAATATTTCCAAGGCCTGTTCCATGTGAAAATTTCAAATGAATTAGTTCATAACTTAAGTTCTGGAAATATGTGTTAGATATTGTTAAACAAAATTTTCTAGGTGCAGTAGTTAGAAAAAAATCACAAATAGAGCAGTATGCCCAATTTTTTGTGGTTCCAAAAATAGAAAACAAACCAAGATTAGAAACATAGTTTGGATCTATGATGTGGGAACATTAGGATTTATCAATGATGAATGGCCAACTGCATGTTAATGGATTTTCATTTAGCATTATCTGAGTGAGGAATTATAGTAAGTAATGTAAGATATATCTTATGTAATATAAGATAATAAAGCTCTTGCCCTCCAATAACTTGTAACCAGTAACAGACATAAGACTCTGTCCTTGTATAGGAGAGGTATAAAGAACTTGCGTAGATCCGAATGTTGTGAACGTTGTAATGAAATAGAATTCTTCCAGCGGGGAGGTAGTCGGGTCTAAGAATGGTGAGAAGACATCTCATTGAGAGATGAGGCAAGGTGACTAGAGAGGGGAGCAGTAGATGCTGCCAGCTCAGGATAACATCAGTGACAGCCATCAAAACAGGAGGTCACGGTTAGAAGAGATCTGTGTAAAAATTATCAGTCCCTGAAGAGAAAAAGAAAGAAAGGTGGATTAGAGAGAGAGAGAGAGAGAGAGAGAGAGAGAGAGAGAGAGAGAGAATGTGTTCAATGGATAATGTGCACCTGTGTGAAAATGTCTTTATATAGCCCAGCACCGTGTGCAATGGATAGTAACAGTGAAAATAAAAAAGGAATTGTAAATCGATTTACACAGTCTGGTTCGGTTGGCCTGCTGCTGACCTAGGCAGGGGTTAAAAGGAAGAAGCAGGATAAACGGGTGACTTATTGTGGAAGGCCTTGAGAACAAAACGGGAATGAATGAGTTGGGATTGGGATTCATAGAAAGGAACTATGGATTTATTGTGTCATTCATTCAGCCAGCCACAGTGGTGTGTGCTATTGATCACATTGGAACAGGCAGATTCTAGCCAGTTCCCAGTGCTTGCTGCTGGTGCTTCTTGTCTGAGCACTTGTCTGATCAGAGCATCCTTGTCATCCAAGAGGGAGCTCGCTATGTAGCCTTCTCTCACACCATCCTCAAAAGCTCTATGTGCACGTTGAAGTCTGGGTCTGGAAACTAAGATTTATTCTCCGAGAAAAGATTTGTCTTGAATTGGAAATGGAGACCAGCGTTTGCACATTGAGAGAATTCATTTTCTACCAAATGTTTGTATCTAGGGTTGGATCGCAAAGCATGACAAGGAATGCATAGTTATTGCAGTGCAGAGGCCAAGGTTGGGGAGCCAGGCTGCTCTGGGTTTACCTGTGCTTAGTAACTCCTTTCCATGAGAAACGTTCTGTACATATTCTAAGTTCTCTTTCAGGAAAGTCTGCACAAGTTTATATATGTCAGCTGTAAAACTCAGAAGAGCCAGTATTTTATGTGATCCTCAACAAGTGTAAGAGTCAAATATTTTGTAGCTATGAGAGAGTTTTAATGAATTTCTAAAAATTTCTTAGTTGGACATAAATATAAGGAGCAATTTCTTGTGGTGCCTCGGCTATTCATATGTAATGACAATATACCTACCACAAACTCTTGGTACGCTAGAGGAATCACAAACAGATGTGATCTGTGTTTTGATCAACTTTGTAAATTCTTCTGAAAGTCTGATAGCAGTGTATATTTGATGTGCTGTTATTTGAGGTTAGTGATCCATTTGTAAAGGAGTAGGTTACATGTTAGAGATTGCTGGAAAAACAAACAAAAAGAGATTGCATGGATTGTAATTTATTCCCTGCCTTTAGGATTTTCCTTCAGCCAGGCATGGTGGTGTTCACCTTCGAGCTCAGTATTCAGGAGGCAGAGGCAGGCAGATCTCTGTGGAGTTCAAGGTCAGCCTAGTCTACACAGTGAATTCTAGGACAGCCAGGGCTATGTAGAGAGACTCTGTCTCCAAAACAAACAAACAAACAAAAAAAGAAAGTAAGAAAGGAAAAGATTTTCCTTTATGTCTCGTGTCCACCAGTTCCTTTCTCTGGCGTCTGCACCTTTGGATTATCAGACATCTTCCTTTAGTCTCTTCTCCTGCTTTGCTCTTTCTTCTGTCTTGACCATTTTCCCCAGGAAGTCACATATACACCCACTGTGCATCTGTAAATGGAAAAGCCCATTTGCTTGTTTGCAGTGAAGATCTTTCTCTTTGATTGCATTGCAAGGCAGAGCGGTGTAGTGTAGCTCAGACACCAGAGCCGACTGCCAAGGCTTACTAGCTATGGAATCTTGCGAAAGTTACTTAACTTCTCTCTGTCGCATCCTGGCTGTAAGATGGCTGTGACAATAGTGACTGGTATTGCCAGAATCCTAGGTCAGAAGTCTGACTCTAGGGCTGGCCATCTTGCCAGGCCTGTGCACTCTTCCAGCCCCAAAGCAAGCAAAAATGAAAAAACAATAAATGTCTAGGAAGAAGGAAGCATTTCGGCCTGTCTTTAGGGTACTGCCACGAGCATTATGTTTCGATGGAGGAAGAACTGGAACAAAGTCAAGTCTGCATTAATTAAGTGATCTTTTTCTTAACTGTGAATTCTGCAAGGAGGCTCAAAAGAAGTCATTCTTGCTTGAGGGGTCAACCTGTTTTCTGTGAAGTTACCCCTCTCGTCAGGGGGCAGTTATGTCTGTGAGGCTCCACCGTTTGGGGATCCCAGGTGACTTGCAGGTTTAGCACACTGCCTGGAGACCGCTAGGCCCTTTTCGGTCTGGAAAGAACGTGCTAAGAACTGACAGTAAGGATGCCTGAGGTACCTGTTCTCCCGTCTTCAGCCTACAAGAGGAATGTGTTAGGGAGGGTAGTGCTGGTTTGTAGACAGATCCTGCTGGGATGATTAACATGTTGTGTGTAGAGTAAAGCTGGACTCGGCCCCGGACTTGTAAGCCAGAGAAGGCAGGCAGGAACAGGAGGAAGCTGTGGAGAGCAGTTTTGTGTTTTGCCGTTAGTTGCCCTGTGACCTCAGGAGGGGATTGGTGCAGCTTCTAAGTATATAATTCCCCTGTGTTTGAGCCGTCGGGGGAGGGGGTGGACGTCTGGCCTTGGTCTTCTGGTGGTAAAGATGTAAATGAGGAGACAAGTTGAAGTGCTTGAAACAGGCAAGTGAAAGGAGCCGCTGCCGAGCCTCCGGGCAGAGCCTCCGGGCAGAGCCCTGTGATGCAGAGGAGTGCCCATCTCAGCAGCGTGTGTGCGTAAAGAAACTGTGCAGGGGTCCCTTTTCTTTGAAATCCCTGGGTATTGACCACTGAAAAGCAGTGTCCAGAATTAGAGGGAACGGTCGTTTTCTTTCCTCTGTCACACATTTCTAACCTTTTGAGGTAGCAGTGTGACACTGTCACACACTCCATTCACTCTCGAGAAATATATAGTCAACAGTTTCATGATGGGCCACCTTCATGAGTCTTCTCGGCCACATTTGTGCACATTCTCAGCTGCATGTGGCCCCTGGGCCATCGGTTGGACATATCTGGAAGGTCTTGTCAAAGGTGTGAGTTCTGCCCCCTCCACAGAGGTGTCTGGTGAAAGGATGTCGCTCACAGGCATCTGCACAAGAGCTCTGTTCCCTCCTGGCTTTGGTTACCTTTGGAAGAGCTGGCACAGATGACACCCATTTCTTGTTGATCACTTTAAGATTGGATCTCACAGTGTACTTCCGGCTGTCCTTAAACTTGCTGTGTGGCCTGGGTGACTTGAACTTAGGATCTTTCTGTTTCAGCCTCCCAAGTGCCCAGTGTCTTCTGATAGCCTATATTTCCTTAAAGGGTAAAAATGGAGGTGCCATTGGGTAAATGAGTTTTGTAATAATAACGGTTTATTTTAGTGGGTAGATCTTAGTGATTACCTGTGAGGGACTCTTAAGTGCCAGCAGTTGGGGAAGTGCAGTATTTACCAAATTCACACAGTGCATGTGATTTCTCTTTTTAATCGAGAATTAACTTGTTCTTCCCCAATGCCTCGGCACGAACAGACTCCAGCCTCTCCCTTGCTGTGGTCTTTGGTGATCCTTGTTTGATCTTGGCTGAGCGTTAGCCAAGGAAGGAAAGAGAAATGTTTGTCTTAGAAACCTGGCTTCCCGCACTTCCTGTGGCAGTGGTACTTTGAAGGCAGCAAAGTTTTTCAGGGAAAGCTGGCACTGTTCGCCTTTCACTTGAGTCTTTTCTTAAGAAGTTGCATTAGGAGCATGTACAGTTCCCAGCTGGAAATTTCTAAGCTTTTAATTGAACTGTGTGACTGTGTCGAGAAGTGCTCTATCATACAGCAGGTCTTGGCAGACGTGATGGGACATGTGAAAATTTCATAATGGATTTAAATTCCAGTGTAGACTGCTGGTACAACCGGAATGTTCGCTGTTAAAGGAGCACATCAGACATTTATCTGAATTTGATTTCTTGTTAGTAGAGACCTTTGTGGACAGCATTTCCACATGAGAAACAAACCATTAAAGTAACTTGCTTGGAGCTTTATAGACTGTTACATCGCATTGTAGAGGTGACTGAGAACATGTGAAGACATGTCTGTACTTCATCCTCTTAGTCATGGATTATCAGCTTCCAGTCCTGTCTCCTACTATAGGGACCTGAGATTTTATTTTTAACCAAATAGTTGACCTGCCATAGTTTTCTGGCTTCTTTCAGGAGTCTTGAGACTTCTGGGTCCGTGACAAAGAACAGTCTGATGCGCTCTTTTCATATTATTTATTACAAATGATTACACAAGAGTATTAGGGTGAGAGTGTCCTGGCGCTCTTCTCTTGCTCCTCATCCCCCTGCAGCAGCATGACAGAAGGCCAGTCAGTCATAGCTGTACATGCAGTATTTGTATTCCAGGAAAGGAACCTTGAGTGAAAACTCCATGGAAGATGACCGTCCTGCTTTCACGTCTGATCCCCTAACAAGATGCCCTGACACAAAGCCACTGGAATGAACGGGTTTGTTTCGCTCACAGTTCCAGGTTGTAGGCTGTCCTAGGGAACTCAAGGCAACAGGAATTTAAAATAGCTAGTCACGTGACCTCCCCAGTCAGGAAGGAGGAGAGATGATGCATGCATGCCCACTTGTTTGTGTTCAGCTAGATTTCTCCATCATCTTTTAAAATAGACTTTGAGCAAAACTGCCCAAGTTGACTTTTGAGGGAGGCACCCTTGCTTTGTGTGACAGCAGACTACGCACCGCTACTGGGAGAGACTCTAGATTCCAAGTTTATTTCTTCTATAAACATCCGTGACAAGACAGTTCAGAACAGAAGGCTGCTCGCGTCTCTGCATTTAGGATTTATCTCCCAGAAATCTTTGCTTAGCTATGTGTTTCTGATGCCAGTGGAAAAGCCTGTCAGTGCTTAATGGACAGCTTGTCATGGTGTCCTGTGGCATAGGGAACCACTCAAGGAAATGGTCATCCTCTGGCTGCCACCAGTGTTGAGAGTAATGATTTGGTTGGTGAGTGCTCTGGGTTTTCTCTCTCACCTGCTTATCCATTGGATTTATTTGTCTTAGAAACTGGCGGCTGGAGAGGTGGCTCAGAGGTTGGGAGCATTGACTGGTCTTCCAGAGGTCCTGAGTTCAATTCCCAGTAACCACATGTTGGCTCACAGCCATCTATAATGAGATCTAATACCCTCTTCTAGTGTATAGGCAACCATGCAGACAGAACACTGTATTCGTGATAAATAAATAAAATCTTTTTTTTTTTTTTCTTTTTGGTTTTTTTCAAGACAGGGTTTCTCTGTGTAGTTTTAGTGCCTGTCCTGGATCTCACTCTGTAGACCAGCCTGGCCTCAAACTCATAGAGATCTGCCAGTCTCTGCCTCATGAGTGCTGAGATTAAAGGCATGCACCACCACCACCTTGCTAAATAAATAAATCTAAAAAAGAAAGAACGAAAGAAAAGGAAGGAAGGAAGGAAGGAAGGAAGGAAGGAAGGAAGGAAGGAAGGAAGGAAGGAAAGAAGGAAGGAAGGAAAGAAGGAGGGAAGGAGGAAAGGAAGGAAGGAAGGGAGAAAGAAGGAAAGAAAGAAGGAAATAAAGAAGAAAAGACCACCTGGCTAAATAAATAAATAATTTTAAAAAAAAGGGGGTGAGGGGTCCAGGCGGTGGTGGTGCATGCCTTTAATCCTAGCACTCGGGAGGCAGAGGCTGGCGGATCTCTATGAGTTCGAGGCCAGCCTAGACTACAGAACAAGATCCAGGACTTGCACCAAAAATACACAGAGAAACCCTGTCTCAAAAAACTAAAAAAAGAAAGAGAAAAAAGAAAGAAAAGAAACTGTGGGTGACCTCATCAGTCTCTTGATTATATGCTCTAATGAATCTCTAGCTCACTGTTGGTGTTCAGGCAGCCTTGGAATCCTTACTCTGAGTGCCCCTGACAGACCTAGAGTATTTTGGGTAAAATACTCGATTTGATAAAAATCATATTGCATCATAAAATTATAGATTTGGAAAGACCTTTAAAATCATCTCTGACAACTTTTCACACTTGACATATGGCAGTATGGAAACTTAGAGTTAACTATGATTAATCCAAGTGAACATTATTGCAGAAACAGATGTAGAAATCAGTTTGTTCAGCTCATGGACCAGTATTATACCACAGCAAAAGAAAGAACTAGGTCTTCCTCATGCAACGTTCTCATTCATTTTCTCCTTCCCTACCTCAGTCCCTTATTTTCTCTATTCCTCCTTTGTCCCCTCCCCATTAATATGTTATCCAGCATAGAACAAATTAAGTTTTCTATAAAGTATTTTTCTCACTGTATTGTACATATCTCATGGGCTTTACCAGAAGAAGTACCTGTTCCAAAACAAACACATTAACCGAAGTGGGAAGAAACAGAAGGGTAAAGAGGGTGAAAATGATTATCTAACTGGTGCACGTACACACTGGGTCAGGAGGCCCCAGAGAGATGGAGCAAGCAAGAGTGAGCCTGCTTCCCCGGAAGACCTAGGGGACAGCTGGAGACAGGTCATCTAACAGGGCCTCTCTCAGCAGTGTCTGAGCCTTTACCTTGTTTCACAGTTCTCAGTCTCATCATTCATAAAATGGCAAAAATCCTGCCAGGGCGCAGTGAAGAGAAAACAGGTTAACGTGTGTGAAGTACCTCTGATAACGTCTGCTGGGTAGCAGTCACCCAGCAGCTCTTAGACAGAGGAAAACTGCCTTCTTCGAGAGTACCTACCGTGGCTTGCCCATGGTGACTCAAGGAGATCTGTGAGTGAATGGTAAACTTGTTCCTCTGATTGGACGTGTTGAAAGTCCCCTGACTGTGGCTAGACGGAGCCAGTGCACCGTGTCAACTGCCTTGTGTGGCACAGCTGACATCTGCCAGCTCTCGCCATGCTGCCCAAGCGGGTGATGTTACTCTGCCTCTTACTGTTGTTGTGAGGAATAATGTAGAGTAAAATATCAGAGATATTATTGAGTTATTATGTCTATTGCTTCCACTTTACAGAGAAGAAACATTTAAAACTCAGCAGTGACTTGTCTAAGGAAAATAACTGTACTGGATTTGAACCTGCATCTGTGGGCTGCCCACAATCTTGCACTACCTTCTATTGCCAAATGCTCTTTTTTGAAGACAGGGTCTCACTGTGTAGTCCTGGATGGCCTGGAACTCTATATGTAGACCAGACTGCCCTTGAACTCAGAGAGATCCGCCTGCCTGAAAGTTGTTCTCTGACCTCCATATGCATGCCATGGCATGAACATGCATGTGTTCACATGCATACACTAATAATAATAATTTTTTTAAAGGATGTTTACACTCAACCTCATTTCATTGATACTACCACATTGCCTTCCCTACGATGGGTTATTTTGAACAATTCCTGACATTTTGATTTATCAGCATCACATTATATAAAGATAATAAGTGCTTATGAGCACCCATTTGTTAGAAATTCCTTTACGATTTATTAAAATGCAAAATCCCATGTACAAATATTAAAGAACAAAGGGGGACCTGAGCCGAATCACATGCCATCTCCAACACCGCTCGGTTCCTAGCTCAAAAGGGCCGCACACCTCTCTGCTCCGCCTTTTTTCTGGGTCACATCCATCCCCAATGAAAACCCTGCCTCTTGGACTAAAATGCTCCTCTCAGTTGGCTAGTGGCCCAGTGACAGAATTCCCGTAACACTCTTTTATGATTTGTCCCTCTGTAAATAGTAGAGGGACAAGTCAGTCTCCATCCCCACCTTCAAGCTGAAGACGAATGTCACCTGTGGTTGGTCCATTGAGGGTCCACGTCAGTACTTTCACAGCTGGCACAGCTCTGTCTTGAATGTGACTGTAGCTCCCTAAGAGCGTCTGTCTGTTTGGAGATGAGGAAATGGAGGCCTAAGACGATGTAGAACTTTGTTGGGGTCAAATAGCTTAGTGTGTGCTGGAGTTCCAACCCAAGGTTAGAAGTGTTTCTTCAGACTTGACATTGATAACTACTGCAAGAGACTCGTGTGTGTGTGTGTGTGTGTGTGTGTGTGTGTGTGTGTGTGTGTGTGTGTGTGTGTGTGTGTGGTGTGGTGTGTGTGGTGTGTGTGTGGTGTGTGTGTTCTCTTTTGAGACAGAGTAGCATGTTGGCCTTGAACTCACTATACAGTCAAGGATGATGTTGACCCTCCCGCCTTCACCTCCAAGTGGAAGGGATTATGGATATGCACCACCTGGCTTAGGTTCTGTTTTGAGTGGATGAAATGCTCACTTCATGGACTTGGTAGTTTTTTATTACTTCAACACAGCCTTGTTCCAAGTGTGGTTTATAGGCCCTGGAGGGTCCAGAATCAGACTTCCTTTACCATTTCACTGTGACAGTTGACAAAACTGCTAAAGCCTTAGTAGTAGCCCACCCGCACTGTGCCTGTGCCCACTGTGCCCTCCTGAGACCTCGGCATAGCCCACCACACTGCACCTGTGCCCACTGTGCCCTCCTGAGACCTCGGCATAGCCCACCGCACTGCACCTGTGCCCACTGTGCCCTCCTGAGACCTCGGCATAGCCCACCTCACTGTACCTGTGTCCACTGTGCCCTCCTGAGACCTCGGCATAGCCCACCTCACTGTACCTGTGCCCACTGTCCTCCACACACACTTGCAGCAAGAAAGCAGAGCTATTTTCACTTAAAATATCCTTGACAAGACTATGTAAAAGGTGATTATAATACAAGTTGACTTGAGTGCTTGTGGTTTTCATGTCTTGTGTGATAAACGTTCCCACAGCACACATCTGTCCGCTGCATCATGTGATCATCTTCAGAGGAAGCACACATGTGACATCTAGCCACTTGTTGGATGGAATGTAATTTTCACAAGAGAGAACCCATAGCAGTCTATGCTTATTTAGACTTGGCATTTTCTTGAAAACAAATTAAATGAGCTCATCACTTCCAAAAAGACAACTGTGGGTATTGGTTGCAAATAGCAAAGTCAGAGCTTTCAGCAGAAATGAGAATTTTGGAAAACATACCTGCAGCCTGAGTTTGTAATATCAATGATGATTGTAATAAATGGGGAGTTAGGAACACACTGTATGGTTAAATATGTCAACATTTAGGAGCTCTGTTCCATAAATTCAGTGATGCAATATTTCCCATATGACTAAAGAGTTATTTTTCATTAACTATATCATTTATGCCAGCATGTAAAGCTTTCATTTTTATATTTAAATGAACTACTGCATATTTTAGATTACGCTCAATTTTAAAACCTATCCACGAAATTCAGGTATAAAAATGTACTTTGGAGTCCTCAGAAATGTAAGAGGCCTTGTAAGAGCCTAAAAGGATTCTGCAGGGGAGTGAGATGCTCTGCCCCAGTGCCCTTTCAGAAGGTAGTGTAGGTAGAGTGCATGGGAGTGTGGGAATTACAAGACCACTGTAGACACTTCCAAATACCTATTATTTCTGAATTAGTTATGGCCTTCCTTCCTTCCATCAATACAGTCAATACTTAGCTAGGTTTGCATTATTCATTCTTCCACTTAATAAATATTTATTGAGAAGATAGTTATCAGGGAGTTGGAATAGAAAGGGGCTGTATATAAATCATTTTATTCTCTGTGGGAACCCATGGGTTCTTAAAGAGCCATAGATGGCAAACATTTTTAAGTTTACTGTTCATCTTGCCCTTGGTATGGCCAAAAGTGTGTTCGGGTTGTCTGTGACTGTGCCGTAAGCTGCCTGACAGTGCCGGGGCCTAAAACAGGAGTTTGCAATGATCTCGTCCAGTGCTGGGGGGTGACTGCTCAGCCGGGCAGTGTGCACTTGAGGTTGCTTGTGTGTTTTCAGGCAGAGGGTTGTTGAGTGGGATGCACAGTGACATGGCTGCTCTCCTGCCTGGCTCCTGATGCTTGCTGCCAGGCAAGGACGTGTTGAGGTGTTGACTGGAACACCTCGGTTCTCTGGGTGACCTTCCCATGAAGTATGACCTTCTCATAGCGGTGCAGCCAGATTCCTAAGCAGGACTGTCCCAGGAACAGCAGAAACCGTGTGGTTTCTTGCAACCTAGACTACTCCTTGAGACGGTTGTTTCTACCACATCCGTGAGTCAGAGGCAGTCAGAGGACCACGAGGGCACAGACGCAGGGAAGCATGGCTTCCTTATCAGATGTGCGTTCATAAATTACTCCCCAGTGTATCTGGGATAATGATTGACTTTATTCTTAAGTCCTGGGCTTAAGATAAAAGTCTACTCTTCTGTCCAAACTTTCAAAAAAAAAATCCAGCTGAATCAAATTGAAATGGTGGTCTTTGCACTTTTCTTCCCTCGATTCTTATGTGACATGAACTTTTTGCCTACGTCAGTTTCCCCTGAGAAGGAAATGCCCACTGTATCCCAAGGTGTCTTCATGTATGGCCAAGGCAGTAACCAGGAATCTGAGAAGTTCGGGGCTGTGCTAACTAGATGCTCGCTCTGCTAGGGCACCACTCAGCCTGCTGAGTAGAGTGTGAAGAGATGCTTTGAAGCCTGGCACGGCTTTTCTCTCACTGTCCTGGTTAGTTGTGTGTTTATTCACTGTGGCCTGGTAACCATGAGGGAGGAAACTGGATAGGGTGCTGCCGCGAAGCTCCCCTTGGTGGTGCTGTTGCGCTGCAGGTGCCAGGGGAAGCAGCTTTGGGGTGTTCCCTTTTCTCAGCCAGCATTTCCTGTGATGCTGGCCTGCACTGGGCCTCGCGTTAGGCTCGAGAGAACCAATCACACTCAGTCACTGTCTCAGAAGTAAAAATGTAAATACCTAATTAACTAAATTCAAGCCAGATCCATAGCTGTCTGTAACACCCAGGACCTGGCTTGCCTAGAAACAGTGTGCTGATGTGCTGGTAAGTTCTGATTTTAAAGACATAGTTGCCCTCTACACAGAAAAAAAAAAAATGCAATTTGCGAACTTGACTGATGTGTCATTTTCCTGTCACTTTCGGCAGACCTGTTGTGGTGACAGGGTGTCCAAATTCTAGTCCTGCTGCCTTTTTGACCATGTCTACGTTTATTTACTGGGCTATTTGTACCATGCTTTCCTGCTCTCTCGGCGTAGACACCTTTGATTCAGGGCGGAGCACAGGAGAGCAGAGTGCTCTGTACAGAAAGGAGGGAGGCCGGAGGGAGGACTGTGTGAGGAGGCAGTGGGCAGCTGGAGAGGTACTCAGTGGGCGAGGTGCTGACCAAGCGCGCAGGAGCACTGGAGTGCAGACCCTCAGCACCCATGTAAATGCCCAGGAGACTGGCAGCTCACTGCAACGCCAGCACTTGGAAGGCAGAAACAGAGATGCCCAGAGCAAAATGGCCAGCTGCGCTAGGTGACACACCGAACTCCGGGTTCTGCTGGGAGACCCCGTCTCAATGAATGAGGAGAGTAGTTCAAAGGACTCAGTGTGTCAGCCTCGGACCTCCACAGACCAAAGCCCAAGGCATAGAACTGTGTGTGTGTCTGTGTATGTGCACATGTGCATGTGTGTCTGTGTGTGTAAGAAGAGAAGTAAGGTTCACTTATCTTTATGTGCAGAGACTCTGGAAGGATA
Source organism: Peromyscus maniculatus bairdii (assembly GCF_049852395.1). NCBI lineage: Eukaryota > Metazoa > Chordata > Mammalia > Rodentia > Cricetidae > Peromyscus > Peromyscus maniculatus. The sequence continues at coordinate 66,525,968 of NC_134870.1, forward strand.
TACGAAAAGCCGGTGCACCTGGTTATTGGGTGGGTAGAATGCCAGTCTTCTCTCTCTCTCTTTTTTTTCATGAGCTGAGGACCGACCCTAGGGCCTTGCACTTGCTAGGCAAGCGCTCTACCACTGAGCTAAATCCCCAACCCCGAATGCCAGTCTTCTCACTGGCTGTTTCTCTCATCTTACCATGTAAACTCCAGGACAGCACTGATCTTCACTTTGCTTCCTGTTTGTATTCCGAGTACCCACAACAGTGTAAGCCATATAAATAATAGTTTTGAGTAAATGTTTGCCCAAAAATAACAGTTTATAGAAGTCAAAAACATATATGCATATTGCAGAAAATATAGACAGGCTTGAAACTACCCATAATGCCAGCTTCCAACAATCCTCTCCCTTTTTGTCTTGTGCTGGGAATTAAACCCAGCACCTCTCCATGGTAGTAAGTGCTTTACCACTGAACTGTACTCCTGAGTCCCACAAGTATTTCTTAAGCTAATACAATGGCATATATTACTCGAGATAATTTTCTCTTCACTTAATCAAGATTTTAAAGTAAAAGCTAGTCTATATTATATGAAGAGTTTTGTAGCAATTTCTGTAATGTAATGCATCATTCATGTTCCAAGGTATAAGTGTGACCATCTCAAAGTATTGAATAAGGATTTTATTAAGAGAAAATGGCAGAAGAGAGGCTACAGGACAGTTGCTTTCTGTGAGGAGTAGAGCTCGATGCAGAGCCCGGGTCGGAGGTGTGTGGGAGGATGCAGTCTGTCTAAGAGAAGAGCAGGTTCAGGGGGAGTGACCACTAATTTCTCAGTTTGCCTTGATAATGCATATTCCCAGAGGGAATATCTGCTTCATCTAGCCTGTCCCTACTTATTATTGTGTGGGTTGTATTCATCGACTCCCTTGGAGTTGGGGAGTCCGCATGTCCAGGACTGTAGAGGTGCCTGTGCAGACAGTCACTTCGTGTTCTCCCCTCTGCTTCCACTGTTAGGTTTAAAGGGCATTGTTTTCATTTGTCAGTAATTGTCACTCAGAATTAGAGCTGACCCCAGCCCCGTTTGCTTTCTGAGTTGTCATTTACACAGCCGTCCTTCTTTCCACATACTGGTTTACTTAGAGGGGAACATAGTTGGTGAGACGGAAGCCCTTCTGAAATACCAATAGCGTGACTGAAAATGACTGCATGTGTTGTCACATGTGGTCACTGTATTTCGCAGACCACCCTCGCAGGATGGAGTCCTTTCTAATAGGTTGTGAAGTCTCACTCATTCTCTGTCTCTGACCCTGTGCCTTCCTCCCTCTTTCTCCCAGTTCCTGCCCGTATTCAGTTCTAGAATTTTAGCATGCTGGACCTTGAGCGTGCCAGGCAAGTGCTTTTCCATTGAGCCACATCTCTAGCCTCCAAAGGGCTTTATAGTTTTACTTTTTAGATTATTCAAAGTGACCCCTGAAATGTCAATAAAACATTCCTGGAAAAAGTGTGATTAAATTACTATAGTATTTATGTGTTTTTTTAAAGATACTCTTCATTCATTCATTCACTCACCCATTTATTTATTTGTTTGTTTGTTTATTGTGTGAGCATGGCACATGACACAACACACGTTAAGGATATTCTGCCATGTGAGATTTAGGGATTGAACTAAAATCCTCAGCTTGGCAGCAAGCAAGCACCTTTCCCCACTGAGGGTTCTTTCAGATACTCAAATTCACTGTGTAGCTGAGAATGACTGAACTGTGGTATTTCTGCTGCCATCTCTTGAGTGTTGAGATTACAAATGTGTAGCACCCGAAGCTTCATGCATTCTCGTAATCACTCTGCTAACTAAGCTGCATCCTCAGCCCTATAAATAATATTTCATATAAGCTATATTCCTGGTATATCTAGAAATCAAGTATCTCATGTTGAAGATTGGATTTGTTTAAACAAGTTTTGCTTGCAAAGATTTTCTTCATTATGAGAAGAGGCTAGTGTAAAGACTCTAGCTTGCTGCCCGCTGCTGCACTCACTGCTCCTGCTGCACTCACTGCCCCCTGCTGCACTCACTGCTCCTGCTGCACTCACTGCCCCTGCTGCACTCACTGCTCTATACTGCACTCACTGCCCCCTGCTGCACTCACTGCTCCTGCTGCACTCACTGCCCCTGCTGCACTCACTGCTCTATACTGCACTCACTGCTCCTGCTGCACTCACTGTTCCCTGCTGTACTCACTGCCCCCTGCTGCACTCACTGTTCCCTGCTGCACTCACTGCTCTATACTGCACTCACTGCTCTATACTGCACTCACTGCTCTATACTGCACTCACTGCTCCTGCTGCACTCACTGCCCCTGCTGCACTCACTGCTCCTGCTGCACTCACTGCTCCCTGCTGCACTCACTGCTCTATACTGCACTAGTGAAGAGGTAAGCATGTGTGATTTCAGGGTTTCAGCTATTTTCCAAGCACCATGTATTTTTTCTTTCCCCATAATATATACCACTTACTCAACTGTCTCTCTTCCCTTCTGTACCGTCTGCATATGTCTTGATGCTGTCTACTAATTGGCCTTCTGGTATCCCATAAGTAACTACTAACCCTGCCTGCTCCAAACATGGGTAGCAGTGTGATCGCATGCCATTTTAAAAAGAAGTTCTTAAAATTGGACCATAGACTAAATACTAAGTTTGAAGTATGATGCACCTGTCTTCACTTAACTTAAGAAGTGAGAACAGACCTCATGAAGAGCTTTCTAAGTGTTCTCACTAAATTTTTCTTTAAAAATAAATTGTTCCCAGCTTGAAATGGTATTCTTCTTTAGCTCTGTTTTTTGTTTGTTTTGTTTTCTAGGGTTTTTTTTTTTTTGTTTTTTTGATTTTTGGGTTTTGTTTTGTTTTTTGAGACATAATCTCTCTATTATGCAACACTGACTGTTCTGGAACTTGCTATATAGACCTGGCTAGCCTCGAACTCACAGAGATAGACCCACCCACCTCTGCCTCCAGAGTGCTGGGATTAGAGTATACCACCACACCCGGCCCTAGCTCTCTTATTTTTAGCTGCCAGTGATGATGCTGTTACACGTTAAAAGAATTTCAGCTAGTGTCGTCAGATTTAGAGCTGTCTGTCCATGTCAAAGAACATCGTAGAGTTGCCTTTCTTTCCAGGTGGTTCTTCGAGCAGGAGGTTCTGCCCCAGAGCGCTTGTGCCGGTTGACCACCATCAGAATACCCGGCTCCATCAGCTCTCCAGAACAGGCTGCTGAAGTCAGACTGGGGCTTGGCCCCGTCATTTTCTCTGCTCCAGGTTCTACAAGCTGAGGTCCCTATGTCCTTCTGGTCTCTTCCTGGGAGGCTCTGAGAAGAACCTGTTTCAAAGCCTGTCCAGGTTGTTGAGAAAATGTAGAGCTGAGGTTGTCTTTCTTAACCTACCAGTGTTCCACCTGGTGGGTGGGGGCCTTGTGGGCTGTCGCACCCAGAGTGGACTACCAGTGAGCCCCTTGTGGCCATGGAAAGAGGGGCATGGCTGGTTCACAAATCTGGATCCCTTACGCTGTTGGAGGTAGCTTTTGAGGTGTGTCCTGGGACGTCAGATAGTCAGGGTCTGTAGATGTCCCTGTGCAATAAGAGCCTTCAGTGGGGTCCAGTGTGAGCTGGCCTCTGCCCCAGCATTGCTGTTCCCAAATGGGGCCCAGGGACTGCAAGAGATACACAGTCCTCTACCTGTAAATACCTCACGTGTGAAGGGGGCCTGCTGGGGGCTTCCTTTTTATCCTCTCCACACTTGAGCAAAGCCCCTCTTGGAGGGTTGATCTCAAGAGATAGAGTGACAGATGCTAGGCGCCTTGCTCATGTACTTTTAGGGCCTCTGAATGTCTCCATGCTCTGCTGTACCTCTGCCAGGTCCCTGCTACACTGTGTCCCTCTGTACCACATCCCCACTACCTCCGCGTGGCTCACTGTGTACCACACACACTCCAGAGAAATGGACGGCGGTGTTTTTGTCTGTGTATTGGCACTGTTGTAGAGGGAAGTAGACCAGACTCCTCAAGTCAGCCGTCTTCTCCTGCCTGCACTGCACACTGAGCTCTGTTATCCCCACCTCCTGTTTTTTTGAAGTGTCGGGGAAGTCATGCAGGCTAGGCAAGTACTCTGCCACTACACTGCACTCTACGCCCTGTTAATTCCATTTGATTCGCAACTTATCCACATTTTCTTAGCATTAGGACGCAACCCTCTTTGGGTGGGGAACGTTCTGCCTATCACTTCCCTCAGATTCAAAATCGTCAGTGACCTCCATCATCTGAGACCTCCTCTTCCTTCTTAGGCTTCCAGTGTCACTTCAGATCAGACACTGGATAGAGGGGAGAGACAAAGAATAAAAGATGAGCTGAAGCACGGGGGTGAGCTGAAGGATGGTTTCTTGCAGCTCCAAAGAGCTCTGGTAAGCACGAGACCGTCTCTGTAGCGGTGGAAGCTCAGAAATGGTCTTTATCCAGCAGGACCCAGCTGAGAAACCTATTAGAAGAGAGGGAGAAGTGCATCTCAGGGAAGAGCAGACAGCCTCTGCCCCACCAAGTGCATCTATCTCACTGGAAATCAGGAGACCAGAGGCTCAACGTCGTCGTCGTGAGCAATTAAAGGAAGGCCCTGAGGGTCGCGTTGGAGTAAAATCAATAAATAGGCAATATGTATAACTTGACAGATGAGCACCAAGTTTCTGTCCCGAAAAGAGCATCCAGTCTGGTTTGTTTTTCTATTCTTGTATACATGGCACAGTGCTTTTATAGAGTAAATCTTAGTAATTATTTTTGAATGAATCAAAATGTTACTCCCCATGTGACATTTTGAGTGAGATAAGCTCTTCATAAAGCTTCAGAGGATGCTTTTTTCATCCAACTGTGCTGTGAGTGGCATGTTCTTGGATATTGTATCGAGTCTGCTAACCCCCCAGGCTGTAACCAGTCCGTGCATTTTGCACCATTTGGATTTTTAATTCCTGCAATGTCTTACGATTTTATCTTTTGAAAGAAAATTTTGAAGTGCAGTTTAGGAATTAAACAATCCCTTTAATCTGGGAGGATGCTTGGCTTGCTGAAGCGAGTCTGATGGTGATGCATTGTGCACAGCTTGTGGGCAGGAGGCGAGGGAGGGGCTCCAGCTGTGGGAGTTTGGCTCAGTGAGTGAGGTCTTAGACTTACAGCCTATTTCAGTAGGTACAGTAACCAAAAACCATCATTAAGCTGACATCGAAGAGCTTGAGAACATAAATAGAACTGATTGTTGTTGTAAAGGAACTACTCCTTTTTAATTTGATGTAATGAATTTTAGTATCTGAAATTTTGTCGTCAGCTGCTGTCTCTTCCCAATAGCAGGGGTAAAAGCAGACACAGACACTGCCCGTTTTGTTGAGCATGCTGCTGTGGCCCACTCCAGATCTAATTAATTCTTAGTTTGTATTTGGACTTTGACTAAGATTCTTCTGATGAATGTTCAGTTTCAATTATGCTAGTGCAGAAGTGTGCTACAATTAAGCATTTCAGTGGCTGCTTTTCTCATAGGGTTGATTCTGGATTGCTGCTAGCTCTAAGGAACCCACTGCAAATTCATCCACTCTACCCTACTTTCTTTTGCAGAAGAAAAAGAATGACAAGCTGGGGTCATTCTTACATCAGTAGCTTTCATGCTGAACAGTGTTGAAAGTGTTAACTGTGACCACCACCACTACCACACAGAGGCACAAGCACGCGCGCGTGCGCGCGCGCGCACACACACACACACACACACACACACACTCACGCATGCACATCCTATGCCTCTCTCCTGTGAAAGAACTAGGAGACTTAGGCCACAGGGGAGATGGGTAAAAGTAAAGAGGCACCCTCCTCCTCAGAGCGGTGGCCCAATGCAAGACTGTCTGCTGTCCTTAATCAAAAACAGTGATTTTAAAGCTTGGGTCTGTGCTCTCTTCTGAAAATCTTTTTTCTTTGTTGGTGACAATGGGGACAGAGTTAGGGCTCTGGGACATCTTCCCTACTCTTCCCAAGCAGCTGTTAATGTCTTTCTTCTGTTGTACATATTGCTGTTTCACGCCAATTGCATTTGAAGAAAGGTGTGTGTGTGTGTGTGTGTGTGTGTGTGTGTGGTGTGTGTGTGTGTGTGTATTCTCAGACAGATGGACAGACAGGAGTGAATTGCTAAGGGGAAAACAGAACACAGTTCTTGAAAGATGTCACACTAAAATCAATTTTAGGATTTATTGAGCTTCTCTGTGGATAGAGTCTTTAGAAAAATAGTGTTCTTTAATATATTTGTGAAGTCTGTGTGTTTTTAAAGGTAGTGTTCATTTGACTAAACTTTATAAGCACTTAAAAATATATTTGTAGGTGGATCTCTGTGAGTTCGAGGCCATCCTGGACTACCAAGTGAGCTCCAGGAAAGGCGCAAAACTACGCAGAGAAACCCTGTCTCGAAAAAACAAAAAACAAAACAAAAATATATTTGTGAGCTATAAGGTTTGCTCTATTGTTTCTGAGTACAGGTTATTGGACTTTTCTACTTGGTTTTGTTATTTAGTCTTGTATGTGCTCTTTAGAATTTTATCTATTAGTAGGTAGAATATGGATTCTTCTGGAGAAAATCTTCTTTATTAATTATAAGACATCTATTTCAGACTACCAAACCAAGCACAGTGAGTGTTTGAATTAAATATTTAGTGCCTCATTGACTGTTTCCTCTGACTTCCATTAAGATCTTGAGAAATAATTCTTCTTTAATAAGCCTCTTGCTTGTTTGGACACACTGATTGCTATAAAATGAACCATCACAGTATTGCCAGGGTGTGGCAAGCTCTCCTTCAGTCTTACTTCAGCATAGTTCCCTTTTGGTAGGAAGCTGGGAGATTTCTGTGGTTATGGTGAGCACTCGGTTTTATTTCCAGTTGTCTGATAGAACATAGCTCTGTTTTGAGACTAGTAAGAATAATTTGAGGTTGGAATGGAGTAAGAGATCTAAAAAGTGTACAGACATTAAAATGACTTGATATTAAAGGTTTTTCATTTAAAGGCAAATGGCCTGTGCTTGAACAAGATATAAGGAGCTGAGTATACACTCTGTATCCTAACACACTCTGTATCCTGATACACTGTATCCCGATACACTGTATCCCGATACACTGTATCCTGACACACTCTATATCCTGACACACACTGTATCCTGACACACTCTGTGTCATGACACACTTTGTATCCTGATACACTGTATCTTGAGCTTCTTCCTCCCTAGATAGAGTGGTGGACTGAACTAGCCGAGGATAGCTCTGCCATGGACAACCATTGTTTCTAATTCCATTTTAATATTTATTTTTAATCATGTATATGTATGTGAGTGCAGGTGCCCAGAGGCCAAAGGCTGAGGAGCTAGACTTAGCAGTTTTCTATGAGCCACCTGACATGGGTGCTGAGAATCTAACACAGGTCCTCTAGAAGAGCAATATATGCTCATAACCACAAGCCATCTCTCCATTTCCCTCTTCAGTGTATATTTGACTAATGGAGAAAATTCTAATATTTTCAAATATCACATTCTAATATTGGCCACCACAATCAAAACAAGAACAAGTTCTGTCTCCAAATACTCTCCTCTAATACTTTGTATTAGACCTTCTACACGCCCACACTCCTTTCTCCCTGTGGTTTTCCTTTGCCAGTTTATCATAAATGAAACCATATAGTATACAGTCTGAGGAATGTGGTGCAGTATCCCTGTTCTTTTAATTACTGAGCAATAATCTAGTATATGGTCGTGCTGTTTATCCATTCACCCATTGAAGGACATTTGGGTGGTTTCCATGTGTGGGCAATTGTGTATGAAGTTGCCATAAATATTTATGTAGAGATTTCTGTGGGAACCTGAGTTTTCGTTTCTCTTGAGTAAATACTGGAAGTGGTGTTTGGCAGATGAAGGAGAGTTGCTGCCTCTGACCTCATATGAAACTGCCAAATTCTTTTGCAGTGTGCCTGTACCATTTTGGTTCCTGTTAGCATCTGTGAGCGTTCCAGTTACCTCACATCTTCACCAGAAGTTAGTGTTGTCTCTTTGTGAATGCCATTTTAGAGGAATGTGGTGCTACCTTGTGTCTTTTGTTTCCATGCTGACCAATACTGTTGAGCATCTTCTAAGGCATACTCTCTACTGAAGGTCAGCCCTGGTTCTCATCCTCTTATACCAGTTTCTATGAGCCTTGTCGGTTAGAGTTGTAGAAATTCTTTATATATTTTGCATTTAGGTCATTTTCCTTTGTATCTTGCAAATATATTTCTACCAATATGTGACATGATTCTCTTAGTGTCTTTCAAACAGTTGAAACAATAATACCTTTTTTATTTTTCTTCTGATTCTTAATTCTTCATGACCTACAGTATTCCCCCATCCTTCTTCATACAGCTTGTGGTCATCCTAGATTCATCATCTTTTTGTCAAATAGTAAATATGTAGAATTAATTGTCTTGTCATTTGAATCTTAAGATGTTTATATCACCTAGACCATAACTACTTAGTAGCTTGGGTAACTTTTCTCCTGGACCATTAGAACACAGGAATGAGAAGGAAGAGTCTGAAAGCTGGTAACTTCATCGTGGCATGACATAACAGCTTCAGTCTCTTCCATCTGACATAGATCTTCCTTGAACTTGCTTTTCTCTGTGAGAGGTCCCCAGCAAATGCTTGGCCTTGCATTCCTGTCCACACATAATCCCCCTCCCTTCATGATCTCTTTTGCACTATCTTGCTCATTTTCTAGACCCACATTTACAACTTTCATATTTAAAAGGTATACAGACTATTATAATTCACTTCAGTTTTAAATGTGCGAGAAATAGTGCTGATTTTCTACCAGAAAGTCTAAAATAACTCATAGAATGAGATTGGCGAGAGCTAGTAGTTATTTCATGTTGGCCAATCGTGAGGTACACTGGGCCATTGTGGTTCTCTGCTCTGTAGGAGACAATGGAAAGCTTCTGTTTGGGGGCCTGGGATGGTTCAAATGATTAAATCCTGTGCACTTCTGCAAAGTAGACAGACCCATTGGTTTGACTTTTTGTTTTGATGTTTTTAAAGACTTAAAAACCAAATAAAAGACAGCTAAGGGCTTAGAGAGAAATTATTGTGTGTGAGTTCCTGTTATCACTGATTTATGGACCTTTGCTTGGTGCTGAGGAAGGAGGTAATTTTATGTTTATGGTTATGACTCCAGCTCACATCCTAACCTGAACTGTAGTTGTCAGAATAATATAAGGGTAATTGGGATGCATGAAACTCCCATAAGCAAGCTAGCTTGTAGAATGTTGATTTTTGCCAGTTTCCCTCCTGTAAATCAATAAACAGCCCATCTTCATTGCCAAGCACTGTGCCAAGTGCCAGGAAAAAAAAATAAAAATTCAGAATCTGTCCTCAGAGCACTTACGCTTGAGTGTGGCAGAGAAACAGAGAGCAAGGCCACCGAGGAGGGCAAGCATCAAGGTGTGCCTGAAGTCATCAGGGTCCCGGTGAAGGACGGTGGCGTGGGAGCTCGCTGGGCGTGGGAGCTCGCTGGGGCAAGGTGGAGCAGGCCACTCCAGAAGGCGCTGCAGAACCCAGGGCAGGGGCTTGAGCTTCTGGTAGAATTAGAACCTAATCTTAAGAATTCAAAATCTGTGTGTGTGTGTGTGTGTGTGTGTGTGTGTGTGTGTGTGTGTGTGTGTGTGTGTGTGTGTGTTTGTGTTTCAAGACAGTTTCTCTGCGTAGCCCTGGATATCTTAGACCAGGCTAGCCTCAAAGATCTGCCTGCCTATATGCCTCTGCCTCCTAAGTGCTGGGATTAAAGGTGTTCATCACCATGCCCGGCTAAGAATTCAAAAATCTTCGGGGCTGGAGAAATGGCTCAGAGGTTAAGAGCACTGACTGCTCTTTCAGGGGTCCCGAGTTCAATTCCCAGCATCCACATGGTGGCTCACAACCATCTGTAATGAGATCTGGCACCCTCTTCTGTGTACATAATAAATATTAATAAATCTTTTTAAAAAATCCTCAAAGCTGGGGCTGGAGAGATGGCTCAGCAGTTAAGAACACTGACTGCTCTTCCAGAGGTCCTGAGTTCAATTCCCAGCAACCACATAGAAGCTCACAACCATCCGTAATGAGATCTGGTGCCCTCTTCTGGCCTGCAGGTGTACATGCAGGCAGAACACTACATACATAATAAATAAATAAATCTTGAAAAAAAATCTACAAAGCTTATGTTTTCCTAAATAAGACTATTTTAACTCACTGGGGTGTAACTAAGTTACTGTGGCAGTTGTGGTCTGTCTGTCTGTCTGTCTGTCTGTCTGTCTGTCTCTCTCTCTCTCTCTCTCTCTCATTCTCTCTCTCTCTCTCTCTCTCTCTCTCTCTCTCTCTCTCTCTCACACACACACACACACACACACACCTGTGAGCTTTGTTTCCATGATGACCTTCTTATGACTATCAGTACCCATCATCCTTGTCTGCTTGTTCACAAATGTGGGCAAGTGTGTATCACTACACCCATATAGGTACCAGGGTCAGGATGTATGGATACTTGGTGTACATGCATGATGACTATTTTAAAATGACTCTGAGGTGGTCCTCTCCTCTGTTGACAGATTGGTGGTGTGATTTTAGAAGTACTTAGTCTGAATTTTAATGACCCCAGTAGATTTTCAACTCATGACTAGATAGCATGTTACCTTGTATATATTTTTCCAGCCCTTCAGAAAGGATGCAGCATGAACATGTAATGAGTCTCAGCAGATCTGGCTTTATTGCACAGCTCCAGATTATGTCACATCACTGATCTAATACTTGTGGAGCATATGGTGAAGAATCAAAACACATTTTGGAAGAATTTTACAATAGCTATAAATCCTCTTGTCAAGAGCGAGTTTGTAAAATATAATGACTTTAAAAGTGAGCAAGCTTTTTGATGATCATAAAATGTGTTCAATAGCTATTTTGTGCCACTTTCTTTGGAAACCCAGTCTTTCCATTGCATTCATGGTGTTTCTGCCCCAGATTATTCAGTGTAGACAGAACTTTGTAGGCTGGAGAACACTTCTGAGTCAAGTCCACAGTCAATGCTAATGTTGTCCAGTGACTAGATCTTACAAAACAAGTGCCCGGGTTTCTTCACATAACTCATCAAGGTAAACTGTTTCCAGTGTCAGGCAGAGTCGGATGTTTGATAGCTGTCTCTGAGCTGTCTCTGTAACGCGCGTGTGCCTTGTCTTGTTTCCCTTCTTGCCCTCCACCCTGACTGGATCCACTTTGGTGTTTGTGGGAGTCATCTAAGGTGCCCTCTGGCAGTCCACACTTCTGATACAAGGAGGATTGTAGTGATACTGAAACACTTTCAGAAGATAAATTGTAAACCAATTCATCAAGAAATATGCTTAAGTCAATTTAGTGCTCTCTTTCTACAGTGCTCCCTTTATCTTGACTCAAGTGTGGAAGGGAATCTGCCGTGAGTGTCTGCATTGGTGCAGTTTTAGAATGCATATCAGACTGCAAGTGGAATAGACAGTGACGTGCTATTAACACGTTGGAGTGCAGCCTCAAGACAGATCTCGTACTGCATTGCTGGGAACCCAGCCAGCTTCATGTGCTGCAAGGCCATATTGGGCACTCGCAGAGCAATTGTCTGTAATGGAGAGTAGTGACATTCCTTTAAATAGTTATTTTGTCCCAAGTCAAAGGGTTTCCTTTGTTTGTTTGTTTGTTTGTTTGTTTGTTTGTTTTGCACACATGCCATATAGAAAGGAATGCTGGCAATAAACTGATCTCTTTATTCACACTTATAAATGTAGATTGGAGCATCTTTGAAACAAGAGACAATGGTATACTTCATGAGTACTATGTAAGTTACCCCCTGCTTAGTATTTTTTAGGCACCTGGCTTATATGATACTGACAATAAATTTTTTAAAATTTATTTTCACATGTCTGATCTGCTTTGGTATTGTGTGAAAAATCAACATATGCAAGTATCCCACCCCCACCCCGCGTGTGTATATGTGTGTGTGTGTGTGTGTGTGTGTGTGTGTGTGTGTGTAGTTTTGTAAGTGAAACTGACCAAAACCTAAAAGACAAGTTGAAATTCTCACATTCTTAGCAACAAGTTTAAGACATCACATGGCTAATTCTCCGTCTACCCCAGGCTTGTGTCTGACGGAACAGAGTTTCCTGTCAGTAACTTGACAGAGAGAGTAACATTTCTGTCTAAATTTTTTGTCTATTTTCTATTTTTTTTTTTAACTTTCTACAAATGTTGGTTTAAGCTTTTTATTAATATGTTTACTTCTCAAATAAGTGGCTTAAAATAGGATAAAAGTACTTAATGGAAAATTGTAGCCAGCACAGAATCTTACTAACTATCATTTTGGTAATATCTAAGTTTTACTTAGCAACTTGATGTTAGCAGTGGAGCTAGAAGTGTGTACAGAAGATGTTCGTGTTGTTAACAGTGTTGGGGAGTGCTCTTCTTCTCAAGATCTCTTGCTTTCTAGGCTGGGGGTGAGGTCACCTCATCCCTTGAGCCAGCACTGAATTGGGGCACCAGTACTTTCCCTGGTTCTTGGGTCACTCTGTCAGTCCTTCCTACTGAACCATCTCAGAATGGCCCATGCTAGCAGTATGTTCATCCCAGGAAAAACACGATTCAAGGGTGTGCTTCTATCACTGTGTGTAGTTTCTTGACATCCATCCCAGATTTTCTGAGTTATATTGCCTGGATAGAAGAGTTTTAAACTGTTTAAAATAGTATAAAATTGTGTGTTTGAGCTATTTTGTAAATTTTCGAGTATGCAGAAATCTCTTGGAAACTTGATGTATATTTAATTCATATAAGTGAGCAAATTAGTGGGGCTAAGTATATTTCAGTATCATGTTCAAGTTATATTTTAGTGAATGCTACTTTCATTATTATTAGAAACAAGTGCAGTTAGTCACTAGGGAGTTCCATGCAGTGGGTTTTCTTACGTACTGTCTTAGTTATGTTCGATAAATTCCCCTCAGAACAGTCTTTCCCTCTTTCTCTTTCTTTCTCTCCGTCTTAGTTAGGTCTCTATTGCTGTGAAGAGACACCATGACCATGGCAATTCTTATAAGGGAAACATTTAATTGAGGGGGCTCGCTTACAGTTTCATAGGTTCAGTCAATTATCATCGTGGTGGGGAGCATGGAGATGTGCAGGCAGACATGGTGCTGGAGAAGTAGCTGAGAGTCCTATATCTTGCAGGCAACAGGAAGTCAACTGAGACACTGGGCAGTATCCTGAGCATAGGGTACCTCAAAGCCTGCCCCCACTGTGACACATTTCCTCCAACAAGGCCATATCCACTCCAACAATGCCACACCTCCTAATAGTGCCACTGCTTGTGAGATTATGGGGGCCAATTACATTCAAACTACCACACTCTCTTGCTCAGTCTTTATGAGAAAAGTGGCTTATTTAGCTGCTGTTTCAGAGGTCGAAGGCTCTCATCAAAGAGCCTCACTGGACCGGCCTCTAGACCGGCCTCTGGTGAGTACTTAGCAAGCATCCTTGGTTGAAGTGCACTTGAGAGCAAGACATCATTTCTTCAAACAAGAAGTTATATAGCCCACTTGTCCGAGTCTGGCCTCCTCTTGCTCCTGGGAAAACACACACAATCTCTTGAAAGACTCCACATCCCACACTGGGAACAAGTCTTCAGCACACAAAACCTCAGGAGACACACATAACCCATGTGCACACTGTAACATCTCACAGAGTTTGCTTAGTCCAGTCCTTGGAGAAGCTGTGCTTAACTTTATTAACACAGATGGTAGGGTTTTGTTTAAGGATTTTATTTTCTCATTTGTAATTATGTGTTTTTGTGTGGGTGTGTGCAGATGGGTACAGGTGCCTGCTGAGGACAGAGGTGCCAGAGTCCCTGAAGCCAGAGTCACACGCAGTCCTGAGCCACCCAGTGTGGGTGCTGGGAACTGAACGTGCAGCCTCTGCAGGAGCAGCTCACACTGAACTCCTAAGCCGTCTCTCCAGAGCCTGTTTGCTTGTTTAAAACAGTCTGTTTTTATTTCCTCTTCCTCCTTGTGGTCTTTGGCTACTCAGAATTCTGTAGTGGTTTATCTTCCTCTGTCTCGATTTAAAGTGACTGGGCTGGTGTATAATTTAGTGGGAATGCGTATGGTAGGTTTTTAATCTCCAGTACTGCAATAAATGAATAAATTTTAAAAATGTATTTTTTTAATTTTTAATTATATTGTTATGTGTCTGAGTGTTTGGGCTACATGTGTGTCTGTATACTGTGTGCATGCTTGGTACCTTGGAAGCCAGAAGAGGGTGTCAGATCCCCTGGAACTGGAGTTACAGATATTTGTGAGCCGCTATGTAGATGCTGGGAATCAAACTGCTACCCTCTGGAAGGGCATCCGTGTGCTCTGGATGGCTGAGCATCTCTCTAGCCCCTAAAGATGCATTTGAAGTAATCTTACAGTGATAACAAATGTTAGTTTTCCTCATCACCCTGCCTTAGTTTCAGTTGCTATGACAAAATGCCATTGAGTGGACATATTATAAACAACAGGATTTGTTTCTCATACTTGTGGATTCTGGGAAGTCCGGGATCAAGGGGAAAGTTGACTTTTCTAGTGCAGAACCACTTCCTGGTGTTTAGATTTTTGTTGTTTGTTTTTTGGGTTTTTTTTCCTCTGTACCCTTACATCCAAAGAAATCAATTCTCAGGACTCTTACAGGGACACTTCATCTAATTCCAATTACTTTCCAAAACACAGCTTCTTAGCACTGTTTCCATGGCAGTTAGGATTTCAGCGTCCACACATGAGGGGACATAAGTACAGCAGAGGTGCAGGGGGGACCCCCCCCCCCACAGTTGTGATTAAACACGTGGCCGAAAAACGAGGAGGAAAGGGTTTATTCAGCTTATACCACATCTTAGTTCATCACTAAAGGAAGTCAGGACAGGAACTCAAAACAGGGCAGGAACCTGGAGGCAGGCGCTGATGCAGAGACCATGGAGGGGTGCTGCTTACTAGCTTGCTTCTCATGGCTTGCTCAGCCTGCTTTCTTCCTAGGACCACCAGCCCAGCAATGGCACCACCCACCGTGGGCTGGGCCCTCCCCATCAATCACTAATTAAGAAAATGCCTTGCAGGCTTGTCTACAGCTGGATCATATGGAGACATTTTCTCAACTGAGGTTCCCTCCTCTTAGATGACTATAACTTTTGTGTCAAGATGACATAAAACTAGCCAGCACCCCCACCCCCATCCCGTCTTTTCTCCCTGCTTTCCTGGGTGACCACAGCCACTCACACCTTCAGAACAATGACTCAGGAGCACACCTCTCTGGGCTCTGTGGCCTGCATGACCAGCCAGACACGTGATAATGCCTTGAGTCTTTTCAGGTTCACCCCAGATTCAAAATGGAAACCTTGGTCTTTCCTGGTCTTTGTTGACCATCTTTCCTCGTTCCTCTCAGTAAATGACACCACCTTTCATGTAAGCCAGAAACCTGGGACTCAGTTCTTTTCTCTTGCTGACCATGTCCAATTCATTACCAAGTCTTACCAATAAATACTTGTCTGTCAGCCATTGTTTCAATCTCCTACCTTCTCCTGTGAACTTCCCTGGGTCTGCTGTCAGCTCTCCCTCTTCAGGCCACAAGTAGACTGATTACTTCAAAAGCAGAACTCATTCTGAAATCCCTCAGATCGATGCACCTGGGATGCCTCTGATTTCCTGGTTAAGACCCCGCTCTGCTCTCCCGCTGCCCTTCTCCCTCGAGGCTGGCTCCTGCCGTCTTTCCTTCTGCCCTGTTCTCCGAGGCCTTCCTTCTGCCACGTTCTTCTCCTACTTAGCCTTATGTGTCCTTGAACTTTCAGCTAAATCTTTTACAGAAAAATCTTATGTTACCTGCCAGATCAGATGAAGGCTCTCATTTGTTTTTTTTTGGGTTTTTTGTTTGTTTGTTTGTTTGCTTTGTTTTTGTTTTTGTTTTTTGTTTTTTTGTTGTTTTTGTTGTTTTGTTTTTGGTTTTTTTTTTTGGTTTTTCAAGACAGGGTTTCTCTGTGTAGCTTTGTGGAAGGCTCTCATTTGTAACACCTTTTAAACTACCTATACCAATTTGCTTCTCTACTTCATTTGCCCTCCTGAGATTATTGGCAACAGTTCCTTAATGCCATCTGATAGCAAATTCACATCCACATTATGGTTGATTACCTAAAAAGTCTTAATTTTGGCTACTTCAGAACAAGAGCCTCATATGGTACTCACATGCCATTTTATTATTTCTGTCTTGGATGTTCATGAGATGGATGGAGAATAGACGTCTGCTCTCTGGCTCCTTACGGAAGGAAGCTGTTACTTTATCACCCAGTGCACACAGCTTCCTTCCTCACTTCTTTCCCTTCTTCTTTTCCTCCTCTCTTGAGACAGGGCCTCTCGCAGGGACTTGGGGCTCATTGATTAAATTAGGCTGGCTGGCTCGTGAGCCCCGTGGGTCCTCCTGTCTGTACTGTTCCCTACTGAGTTTACAAGCATGTGTCACCATGAGATGAGGTCCTGGTGCTTGAGAAATAAGCACTTTGCTATTCAGCTGTTTCCCGAGCCTTTTCTGCCTTCTTTATCTCCCATCTCTTCACTAGTTAACAACTTGCTTGTCTTACAGACTCTGTTCTGTTTGTGTCCTTGCTTCCTCTATCTTTGATACCCCTTCATCTCTCTTGTGAACTGAAAATTAACTCCAGGAGACCAATATTCAGATGCAAGTTTTGTTGGCAAATAAGGTAACAAGTATCCCTATTTTATCATACTGTAAGTACATCCGAATTATCTTGGACTTGATGAGATTTATCAGCGGGTACCCACGATGATAGTCAAGCCCTTTATTCTGAATTCTACCTTCATTTTTTCATGTAATTAATGCCTTATCTACTTAACGCTCTTTGACTGAATTAGTTGTTTCAGGCTGTCAAGTGACTTCCTTACATATAATACTAAGTACTTAATTTCTAAGGTAGAATTATTTTCCCCAACAGCACTGTTAAGTTGGATAGCTAGGATTAGTGCTTGGTTCTTTTTATTAATATTCAATATTTAATTTTCAGAAACAGGTACTGGTTCCTTTCTTACCTCTGAAACTAATCAGTACATTTTTATTTGCAATTAACCATGTTTGTTTGATTTTATTATGAATTCTTAGATCTTTATGTGTAGTAAATGCATTTCAATTACTTGCTGAGTAATTAATCATATTGTCTTAGTCCATCTTTGCCTGCTGGAGGTCTCTTTGTGTTGTCTGTTGTGGCTGTTAGGTTTAGAAACAGTCTTCAATGGGATGCTTTCTTTTTGTGGACATGATAGTAAATGGTTGCTGTGGAACAGTCTTCGTACACTGTAAATATGTATTGCTCTCATTGGTAATAAAAAGCTGATTGGCCAATGGCTAGGCAGAGAGAATGCTGGGAAGATGGAGTCTGAGGAGTCTTAAGAGATGCAGGATGAATGTGCCATGTTGAAAGAAAGTACCACCACGTGGCAGAGGGTAGATAAGAAATATGTGTTAATTTAAAATGTAAGTTAGCCAGTAACCCCCCTGAGCTATTGGCCGAGCATTTATAATTAATAATAAGTCTCCGAATAGTTATTTGGAGCAGCTGCCAGGACACAGAGAAACTCTGCCTACAACTGGTGATAAAATTTTAGATGTGAAGAGAAACCACAGCATATGCAGATGTTGTATTTAGAAGCTATAGCGTATCTTTTACTTATTTTTTGTGTCTTGCCTAATTGTTTTGGCAAGGATTCCTAATATTCTGTTGAATAGAAATGCTGAGATTGGATGTCCTTACTTTTGCTAACTTCTGGTTTTCCTTAAAGTATATTGTTAGCACTGGGTTCCCTTTATTGTGTTGAAGTACATTCCATTCCCTCTATACCTAATTTAATGAGGGTTTTTGTTTGTTTGTTGTCTTTTGTTTGTTGTTTGTTTTTTGAGACAGGGTTTCTCTGTATAACAGTTCTGGCTGTCCTGGAACTCACTTTGTAGACCAGGTTTGCCTTGAACTCAAAGAGATCCACCTGCCTCTGCCTCCTGAACGCCAGAATTAAAGGCATGTGCCACCACTACTACTGGCTCTTTTTGTTTGTTTTGTTTTAAATCTGAAAAGAATATTTTCTGATGTTTTTTCCACGTGTAATAAGGCAACTGGGTGCGTTTGTCCTTCAATTCTGTGATGCAATGTAGCATGTTTCTTGATTTATATATGTCAAGCCATCCTTGCATCTTAGAGATTTTATGGAGGTGGATTATTTCTTTAGCATACTATTAAATTCTATTGTTAGTATTTTATTGGGGGTTTTTGCATTTGTTCATCAAGAATATTGGCATGTAATTTTCTTTTCTCATAATAATGTCATTGTCAAAATATTCTGTGTGTGTGTTAGTGGATTTGTTAAACTTTCTTGAAAAACGGGAGAGAGAGAACACAGGAATGGAAGAAGAGGGGGAGGAAGGAAGGGTGGACTTAAAGGGAAAGGAGAGTATTCGAAGTTCAGTCTGCCTTGGGAATGTCATTTTTCTTTGAAAGCTCTGCAAGCATGTGAATAAGTAAGAAAATAACCTAGTAAAAAGTTGCCATGAAAACTTTGCAATTTTATTGTCAAAGTACAGTAAAATACATTGCTAGAAGACTTAACTGTAGAGTTCTCTTCAAACCTTACTTTTTGTGTGTGTGGTTTTTGGCAAGCTTTGCAACTCGAATGTTGTTCTAGGACAGAACATTTGGGAAGAGTAATGGTATCAAGCAACATGTCAGAACTGTACATTGCATAATCTGGGACATTTCCTATAAGAAGGCACTAGGAGATTTTTTTTATGAAAGTGTAATATTAAGCAGCAGTGCCTGTTTTTTTATGGGCTGATTCCAGACCACATTTGCTATTTCCCACACTGTAGTTTCTCTGGTTTCCAACACTTAAATATGGAGGTCAGACTGACATGCTGACTCTAGATGTGAACCCCAAAATCTGCAGCATGCGGCACTCAGTTTGTGATAGTTCTGCTTCCTTTTTTAATTAAAAATGCATTCATTTTTTTAATGTCTTGCTGTTCATTTTCTTTTCTAAGACTTTTTAATCTCGAAATTGGACTTATAAAACATTACAAAATTTAAACAAATACTTTTCATTCAGATTTTACCCAGATTCTACAAGTATTAAAATTTAACCTCTTTTTTCATCATTATGTCTATCTCTCATTTGGAAATGTTTGATGAAACAAAAAGCCCACCGGAAAAACATGGAGTCTGTTTTGTACTGGCCAACTGCTCCTGGGCACGAGGCCTGCCCTGGAGTACAGTTGATATGCCCAGTGACAGTCCATTGGAGGAAATTAATTTTCCCTCTCCCAGCAGGGATCAGTTGTAAACAGTGTCTCGGTTAGGGGTGGGGCTTTGTGTCCACATTCCCATCTCAGTGCTGGGATTCTGTCTGGGTGGAACCTGGGCAGGTCTTGTGCATACCACATCAGTCCTGTTGTGTCTGGAAGGCATTTACCAACATGGTACATCTTTACCACTGAGGATTTAGGAATATAATGTCTTAAAAGTAACAACATTCTCAAAATAAAAAATTTAACATCGCCAGACATGGTGGCACACACCGTTATATCCCAGTATTTGGGAAGCAGAGGCAGGCAGGTCTCTTTGAGTTTGGGGACACCCTGGTTTACATAGTGAGTTTTAGGACAGCCAGGGCTATGCAGCGAGACTCTGCCTAAAAAAATAAATAAGTAAATAAATAAGTAAATAAATAAATAAGCAAACAGAAAAAAGAAATTTAAACTTAATATATATGTATATATGTGCATATATATATAGACAGACACACCTGTATTATGTGGTAGTATTTAAATTTTTTCATTTTCTCTCTGATTCTTCCTTTTAAAAAAATCTAAAAATTAAAAAACAAAGATTTTTCAAAGGAGCTGGAGAGCTGGCTCAGGACTTAGAGCACTTGTTGCTCTCTGAAGACCTGGGTTCGATTCCCAGCACCCACATGGTAGCTCACAACCAGCTGTAACTCCAGTTCCAGGGGATCTGATGCCCTCTGTTGATGTACCAGGCATACACACGGATGTACATACGTACATTCAGGCAAAACACTCATATCCATAAATAAATAAATCTAAATTTTTTTTTTTTTAATTCTCCTTGCCCCACAGTATGGGATCCAAGACTGGAGTCACATGTTAGAGTTAGCGGGCCTCTTTTGTGTTCTTTATTCAGAAACAGCCCTTCAAAAGTTAAAGGATAGTGACCTTTAAACCAGATAGAACGCCTGTCCTTTTGGTCTTGTGTGATCCCTCAGGGTTAGACTCCAACTGTGCTCTGATTGCCACAGGGGACACATGACGTTTGCGCGTCCCATTCTTGGTGATAATGTCAGTATAAAATAAAAATAAAAGTATGTTTTTAAAAAGCAAATGTTTTTATTCTCTTGAGGTTTTGTTCCTTAGTGCCTGAGTCACAGAGTCCCTCATAATATCCCTTACTGCTCCTGTCCCTTCAATCTCTGCTGTCTACATGCTGTTGCAGAGTGGAACATTTGATACAGCTCATGAACCTGTGCTGACACACACCAAAGCCTGTGTATTTACACTAGGGTTAAGATTATTTGGATTTGGGCAAATTTATAATGGACAGTATTCATGGTGATCATGAGATAAAATACTCCCATTGTCCCAAAAATTCTCACTGCTTTCCCTATTTAACATTGCCTTCCCTACATCCTCTCACAACTGTGATCTTCATGTTGACTCTGTAGTTTTGCCCTTCCCAGAAGGCCACCTGAGACCATAGCATATATACCTATGGATTAGCTTCACCAAATATTCCATTGTGTGAATATACCCCAGTTTATGTAGTTGCCAGTGGAAAGATACCTTACTTGATGCCAAGATTTTACAAGTATGAATAAAGGTACTATAAATAACATGCATGTGCACAATTTCATATTTACATAAGTTTTCAATGCCTTTGGGCAAATTTCAAGGAACATGATGTCTGGTTTTGTAAGAAACTGCCCAGTTGTTTTCTAAATTGGCTGTGCCATTTTGGATGTCCTTCAACCAGAGTGAGAGTTCCTGTTGCTCTCTGTTATTCCCAGTATGTGGTGTCATCCGATGGATATTAGTTATTCTGCTGAGTCTGTAGTGATGCCTCATTGCTTGCACTTTCATAATGCCGTACAGTACAGAGTACCACGTGTGTGCTCATTTGCCATCTGTGTGTATCTCTCCTGAGGTGTTTGGGCAGATCTTTGCTCATCTTTACTCTAGTTGTTTGTTTTCTTGTTTTTGTTCTTTTAACAGTAGCCCCATTCAGCTGCCACCATGGCCTAGTGAAGGCAGGGATGAGTTGTTTTTTCAAAGGAAAACGCCTCTCTTCTGTTTCTCTCCTTGTGCCTTTGTCTTTCAGTTATACCTGCCGCCACTTGCGGAGATATGTCTATGTGCTGGACAGACTGTATTTCCCCCACTCTCACTCTTCCACGCTTCAGCATTGCTTCTCGACCCTCAGTGACAATGGAGAGGAACTCTTGTCTTTAACTTGCTCTCACATTCTCAGATCCTATGCTTCCAGGTTATTAACCTCTGCTGTCCCATTTATTGCATGCTGCATGTTGTGTGCCCTGATAGTTGCATGCTTGAATGGGATCCGTGGCTATTAGTTGATAAAGGTGAAATTTTATATCTAAAACATTACCAAGTAATCCTGTGATGACTTGCATTTGTTTTCTTATAAATGTCTTATTGAGAACTTTATGTTCCTGGGCGAGGAAGAGGCTTTGGCCAACACAGACACTGTGTACATTATGTTTTCCATTCCCTTTCTAGATCTTTCCTTTAACTTGCATTTGTTGTGATACTCTGTCTGCTTTGTGTCTGAGCTGGGCTCTGCTGCAGGTGCTTTGACTTATTAAGGAGTTCTCTTTCTTGGGATATAAGCATATCCAGTGCTTGCTGCAGGGTTCCACCCTGTTCTGATGGGTGTGTCCCATTGATCAGTCTTGACTCTGTAGAATGGTAGAAATGAGTCATTTAGACTTTATGTTTATTACTCATTTACTACAGAGAAATTAAAAAGTCAAGTTGCACCAAGTTTTGGACAAGTATAGATTAAACATAATGATGGTAGAAGTATAAAGAGACCAATTGAATGTCTCATCTATCAGTGAAAATCAACACCTGTTGTTTACTGTGTTTCATGCACCAAAATAGAGGACAGTATGACATGTCTCTTTTAACACACATTTCCTGTAAGTCAGAGATGACTGTGCCTCTATACTGTTAGCTGGAGAAGATGATTTAAGGCAATGTCTTCACTGCCAAGTGTTTTAAAGGAGAAGGAAAACTCCATGACAACCTTAAATCGAAAATGGAAAACATCTGAATTGCAATTAACCTTTGCAGATAAAGAAACATACAGAAACTTTGAACTGTACATGATGTCCAAGTGAAGACACTTTACCAGGAAAGGAAAGCCATGTGGCTTCTAGTTGACTGATTTTTGTAACAAAGGTTTTTATGGACTCATGGTAATAGTATGGTATGGGGAGTCAAAGCAAGAGAAAAGAATAAATTCTTCAATTTATAATAGAGGAGCATTTATTAAATAAGCCAGGTGTAATTGCAGTGCTTAGGAGGCTGTGAATTACAAGTTCAGGACCAGACAGCTACATAGGGAGACCCTATCTCCACAATGAGGAAAAAAAATTTACCTAACTGAAATCACTGGCTTGGTAAGTAAGCATCAGTTACGTGTATGATACTTGGGAGGTTTGAAAACAGCCTGTCTGATTGTGAAGAATGGGGAAAGTTGCTGTCAATCATTGAACCCCATCACTTGTCAGTATGATTGACCTTGCCCCTATTTACTAGTATATCATTGGGCAGGGCTCTCCACAAAACTGATGGGAGAGAGGTGTGGTGAGGGAGAGAGAGAGATTAAGAAACAGAGCATGTTGGCTCTGACTGGAGTGGCCAGGATATCTGTAAGGCAGGTTAACAGGCTGGCAATTGAGGTAGACACTGATATTGGAGTCCTGAGTTCCAAATCCACAGCAGGTTCCTTGTAGTCTGGAAGCAGGACTCCTCCTACTTGGGGGACCTAATGACTGGTTGAATGAGTCTTACTCACATTATAGACAATAAACTACTTTCTGAAAGGCAGCAGGTCTTGAGTGCCCATCACAACTGCAAATGCCTTCACAGCAACATCTGGTACTTAAACAGGGCACAACCCCTTAGCCAAGCTGAACATCAAAATAACCATCATAATATATTCTGGTTTTCTTTGTGTGTGCTGTATCTGTTCTGTCACTACAGGCCCCCTGGAGTGAAGATTTGATCTTATGCATCACTATACCTCCTGTAGTTTATCATACCTCTCACATTGCCAATCTTCATTGATATCATTGGCAGCAGCGTCCACCCTCTGTGACTTGTGACACAGGCCATTATGTACTTGCCATTCAGTTACACCTCCTGACCGGCTGGAGCAGATGAGAGAGAAATACAGGATCAGCTGAGAAGATAAAGGAAAGTAAAGGAAGACAATGTAGGGGAGGAGTGAGAGTAAAGAACAAAGTGAGTGGGCAAAGAAGGGAGGGTCGCCATAGAGGAAGAACTGACTCCTCAACCTGAGCCGGGAGCTAATTCTCTACTCCATGTCTAATTTAGAATGGAATTCTGCCAGTGCCTTCCATTTCTTGACCCAGCACCTTCACTTTGCCGACCCCTCCCCCTCTGCAT
This sequence comes from Peromyscus maniculatus bairdii, assembly GCF_049852395.1. NCBI lineage: Eukaryota > Metazoa > Chordata > Mammalia > Rodentia > Cricetidae > Peromyscus > Peromyscus maniculatus. The sequence continues at coordinate 66,549,821 of NC_134870.1, forward strand.
ACCGTACCTACTCTGATTCCTTTCTCCTCTGCTAAGGTTTATGATGTTGAGCCTCTAAAGGGTATTTTGATTTCCAGTATAAAACCTTCCTAAGGCTGATGCAGCCTTACAGTATATCTGTAATGAACTGCCAGGCCTGGTCAGCTTAGGTCAATACTTGAGGAAATACTGTGGGGCCAGAAAGCTTTCTAGTGTTTTGAAACATGTTTTGACAGTTCTCCAACAGTTTTCATCTTCTTGTCTTATTCCAGGACTGTTGACCAGATGTGCTGCTCTGGGCCTCTGTGTCTGCCAGGCCCTGCCAATATTAACACAGTGTGATGGCTAGGGACATGGACTCTGGAGTTAAGGCCTCTTTTCTCTCCACCAGCTCTCTGCCTCAGCTGTAGGCAGACTTTTCTGTCCTGCCAGCCAGTCCCTAAATAACCACACTGAGACTTATTATTAATTATAAGTGCTTGGCCGATAGCTCAGGCTTGTTACTCGTTAACTCTTACATTTTAAATCGACCCATATTTCTCTCTTTTTTTTTTTTTTGAGCTGAGGATCGAACCCAGGGCCTTGTGCTTGCTAGGCAAGCGCTCTGCCACTGAGCTACATCCCCAACCCCTGACCCATATTTCTTACCTATGCCCTGCCACGTGTTCAGTACGGCCAGTTCATCTCCTTCTCTGCATGTCTGCTCGAGATTCTGAGACTCCTCCCCTTCCTCCTCGTGCTCTCTTTTTGTCTGCAAGTCCCGCCTAACCTCTACCCGTCCAGCTATTGGCCCGTCAGTTTCTTTATAGTCACACAGTGTAAAGGAACATTCCATACTCAGCCCCACCCCTGCAACTTAGAGCAGAGCTTAGGACTGAGCGTGCATGTGTAAGAGAAGGTTCTGGGCACCTTGTCATGCTGTGCTAATTTGCAAGTGACTGACATCCTGTATCCACAGTGACACATGGTCAAGTGTGGTTCAGTCCCAGTAGCAGAGAGGTTGTTCTTCAGGTGAACAACATTTTACAGTCTGAATAGAGCAGTCACAGACACTCATAGAACCACATGGCTTTGAGTTGTGCAGAGTGCTTACGGTGTTTAAGCAATGTGTAAGCATGTGTGTAAGCATGTGTGTTCAGAAGGAAGTTAGTTGACTTAGTGCATGGAAAGCCACTGCTGTAAGGACTGATAGCTCAGTCATCTGGCTGCAGTTCCTCCCCGAGGTCAGAGAGGGCCCCTGGCTCCTCAGGAGGAGGGAGGGAGGGTTCTGCTGCTGGGTTCACAGAGATGCTAAGCCTGCCTGCCAGTGCTTCCCGCCGGTTCCCGCTCTGTGCTTGAGAGAAACATACAAATGTCTGACCAGAAGCATGGTTACACTAGCCTTGGGCCTTCAAAACCACATGGAACGACTCTCGGTTTTTCCCCTCTTAAATACCTCGGAATCTTTAATCATTTCTTCGAAAAGGGCCTTGTTCAGTCTTCTTACCTTCCTAGGCAGTCTGTATTTGACAGCACTCATCGTAGAGCTTGGTCTCCAGGATTGAATTTAGTATTTCAGTTGTATTTTATTATTTTGGCCTTTATTTATGTATTCATAATTTCTCCTCATAGTACAATTTTTGAAAATCAGAATGCTTTGGTTTATATAAAATTCTCAAATCTCTTCCATGAAAGCATATCTCCCTCAATAAGTGCATTTGTCTGATTGTAGTTGCGGGGCCTTGTATATATCCTTATGTAGTGTGGGGCAACAACCTCTTTTAGCGGGAGGGTGTGGTTCCCGAAGCTCTGTGCCTCAAACACCTGGGGGCTCCTCCACTGCCATCCCAGGAGCCTTTGGATCACATCTCAAGCTCCCAATCTTAGATTTTTTCATTTCTGTTGAAACCAGATTTAGAATTTTTAGTAATTGAGTAATTTGAATTCATTGATAGTAACTGTAAAAAGTTAACGTAAGTTTTCTGATGGAGTGGCAAATTTTATGAGAAATCTATGAAGAAAAGACCTATTTTCCTTTCTTTTTAATTGGCTTTAGGATATTGAGAGAGAGAGAGAGAGAGAGAGAGAGAGAGAGAGAGAGAGAGAGAGAGAGAGAAGTCAAGTATATAGTTGTTTAGTCTTGTTTCAATTGAGATGCTTTGTTGCAAGGACATAATTTATTTTTAGTTACTGTTAAGTTCTTTGGTGCTTGATGCTAGGATATCAAGGAAAAAACCAGGAATGTTGAAAGTAATTTCTTCTGTCACATCACTTTTAAATACTAAGTTCTCATTAAGCATGTTTGTGGTGATGTATTTTGTGTATGCTCTAACAAATAAAGCTTACCTGAGGATCAGAGGGCAAAACCAGCCACTAGTTAGCCATAGAGGCCAGGCAATGGTGGCACATGCCTTTAATCCCAGCACTTGGGAGGAGGAAACAGGAAGTGATATGGCTGGGCAGAGAGAGGACTATAAGGTGGGAGGAGACAGGAGCTCAGGTCCCTTTCAGGCTGAGAATTTCGTAGAGGTAAGAACTGCTTTGCTTCTCTGAGCTTTCAGCATTTAGCCCAATATCTGGCTCCAGATTTTTATTAAGATCAAGTAGGATTCATGCTGCACATTAAGTAGGTTGGCACTAAATTCTGCCTATGTGTAATTAGTACTTGGCTGTGTACAGTGATCATGATGTTCTGGGGGACACTGAACTTCCTAGAATCTATCAAAAATTAAGGACCTTCTGTCCATAAGACAGAAAAATATCACCTATAAATATAGGATTTTCATGGAGCTTGTGTAGTTTAAACAACTGTGTATAGCTGGAAAACAGAGCCCACCCCTCTAACAGTAGATTAGGCAAGACATTAGCACTTCCTTCTCATGTAAGAGCCTGAGCAGGGGTGGCAGTTGTGCCTGTAAATGCTTCAGACCCAGACTGCTCCTGCCTCATTCTCCATACTCCCAGAATCTCAACCTCCTCCTGGAGCCTGGGATAGCTCACTGTAAAGTTTGCGCTCCACACAGTGGGAGTTGGAAGGACACACGGGTGGAGATAAATTGCTGTTTTTAAGGTTATCTCATATCTATTTGACTAGAAGTAGCCAACCTGCATGGACAGCTAGAAATTGACCCTTTAGCAGAGTGGCCCTGTGCCATGGGTAGAAAGAAGAAACCGTTATGGGCTGCTAATCATCCTCACTGCCATACCATTGGGAGATAAAATAACAGACGCTTAATCAGCCATTGCTGCTTTAGTCCTACACTGGGCAGCCACAGAACTTCCTTCCAAAGACAGAGTCATTGGTAAAAAGACTGCTTTGAGCTGTTTCAGTGGGAAATGGCGATGAGTAAGCAGGAGATGCCTTCTGATGGGAATCCGAAATGTCCCCAGACACATAGGTTTTAAGTAAGAATTGATGGTAAAGCTTCACTAGAACAGGTATGGAGAACTCAAGCTTCAGAGGCCACGTAGAGGAGAGCACATGATGCGTTCTGGGCAGGAAGTAGTAGACAGGTTTACATATGGGATTTGCTCAGTGTTTGTTGTTTTCTCCGAGACAGCGTCTGGCCTCTGGCCTCTGGCTCACTATGAAGCCTCATCAGCTTTCCTCCCCATGCCTCAGCCTCTCCAGTGCTGAGATCTGTAGCTGAGGGACTCTAGCCCTGCTGAGGGATGACTTAGTATTGCATCTAGGGCCAGACACCTAGCAACCTTCAGTGATAGGCCATGGCACTTCATATATGTATACCTCTGTTTTCTTTTACTTTGGGTATTTTTTATTTGTAAGCAATTGAGTTTTACTTGATGGTTTTTAGTCAAAGTTCATTCCTTCTAGGGATTGTTGTGCATTTAAAAGACTTTTAGAACACAGATTCTGAGTTCCAACAATATGCCAACATGAGACTATCTGATTATAGCCAGTAGATAAAAAACAATCAATTAGGGGTTGGGGATTTAGCTCAGTGGTAGAGCACTTGCCTAGCAAGCGCAAGGCCCTGGGTTCGGACCTCAGCTCTGGGGAAAAAAAAAAAAAAACAATCAATTAAAGTGAATTATTTAAAAAAAAAAATACAGTGTGGAGAACTGTATCAGAATTCTTTGTCCTGTGGCTCAGTTTAGAATGTGTATACATTCACTTTTTTTTAAGTCTGAATTAGTTTATAATTCTAACTGAGCACAACATTATTTAAAGTATAACGCTTTCAAATTTAAAAGGCTTGGTTTTGTTTTGTTTGCCCATTTGGTGTCTTTTTATACTTGGTTTTTTAAAAAAAAAGTCACATCTGGTGCCATTTTTTGCTTTCAAAAGACTGCAACTTCATCCGAAATCTAAGACAGTTTCTAAAATGAGTTTCCTCAAAAGAGCTTTTTAAAATTGCTAGACCAGTCTTGTCATAGTATACCACTCACAAAATCTGTAATGTATAAATATTTGAAGCCATAGTAATAATTTTTCATGCATCTGATACTGTCTTAATAATTCTGTTGTGGCTGTGTGCTCTATTGATTTCGGTGCCACTTTTGTGGCATGAAATGAAATGTATTATCCCACTTAGACCATTATGGCTTCCCTTTGAATTACGTACTCGGTACTTGATCTTGTCATCAGGCTTCTTCCGTGCCCTGCGATGGAGTGTTCAGGCCTAGAGATTTGCTGCTTTGTACTCTGTGATATAAATCAGTGTAGGACAAGTAAATCCAGATTAGAAAAGTCGGAAATAAAGGACAATTCAGCAGTTGATTGTTAGGAGTCTTTCTAACGCAGTGTGCAGTCTGCTTGAGTTCCCTTGAGTTCGCTTGAGTGCCAGGAGTGACTGGTGTTCTGCGGACAGAAAGCGGAGCCGGAGACACTCAGCTGCATCTGCACCGTGCCGCTGCTGGGCCAGAGCTCTGGCGGTGGCGCCCTCTTCTCTCGGCTTCTCTGAAAGCATATCCCTAGCATGTGTGCCACCCTTGTGTGCCACCCATGCTGTTTCTTTTTAAGGCTCTTCATTCTAAATATTTGAACTCCTTACAGGTTGCTCTTAAGGTGTTCTCTCCTCTACTCCCCTCATCCCTACTCCCCAAAAGATTGTTGTGCTCTGTTTGAGATAGTGTCTCATGTATCCCAGGCTGACCTCAGACTCACCATGTAGGCAGAGATGAGCCTGAACTTCTGATTCTTCTGCCTCCACCTCATGAGTGCTGGGCCTGGTTTATGCAGGGCTAGAGTTGAATCCAGGGCTTCTCCAATGCTAGGCAAGTGCTCTGACAACTGAGCGACAGCCCTAGTCTCTCAAGGACAAAATGTGTGTGTGTCCCTTAGGTGATAGGGTTGAACTTGGGGTCTTGCAAATGCTAGGCAAGTGCTCTACCACTATATTGCTTACCGTGTACATGTTTTATTTTTTGTTTTTTTTTTTTTTTTTTTTTTTTTTTGGTTTTTTGTTTGTTTGTTTTTTGGTTTTCCGAGACAGGATTTCTCTGTGTAGCTTTGTGCCCTTCCTAGAACTCACTCCGTAGCCCGGGCTGGCCTGGAACTCCCAGAGATCCGACTGCCTCTGCCTCCTGAGTGCTGGGATTAAAGGCATGCGCCGCCACCTCCTCCGCCACGAGCGGCAGCTGTGTATATGTTTTTAATCACTGATCCCAAACACCTCATGTGATAGTTGGCTACTCAGTAGATGTTTTATATTTACTGAGAATGAGTGATTTTAGGTACTGAAATTAACATTTGTAGACTTGTTTAGCTTCCTAATCACCACTTCCTCAAATATTATCCTCTCTAGTTAGGAAAAGGTAGCTGTCCTGTGACATCATCAAGGTACCACTCAGGATCAGTAGATAATGGCAGACTGTAATTAGAGTTCACACACACACACACACACACACACACACAGACCCGAGGAAGACACTGGGTGTCTCCTTTAGGCTGGGTCTCTCACTGATCCCGAAGCTCTTGTTTCAGCTAGACTGACTGGCCACGGAGACCTCTGGGTCAGGCTGTCTCTCCTCCAGTGCTGGAGAAATAGGTGGGGTCAGCCATGCCTGACTGACTCTCTCTTAGTTTTCTTTTTAAAATGTGATTGCCAGGACTTGAACTCAGATCCATATGCCTGTACAGCAATCGCTCTTGCCCACTTGTCTCCTCAGATCCGTGTTTTTTAAGTCAAAATTACCTAATAGAAAAATGAAGCTTACACTGTGCCTGACTGGAAATGTTTAGGAAAATATCTTCCTTACAAGAAGATTGGTAGGTTTAATGAACACCAGTATTTCAACTTTGCTCAGCATAATGCTATAATAGTCCATCCTTGGGGCTGGAGAGATGGCTCAGTGGCTAAGAGCACTGGCTATTCTTCCAGAAGACCCGGGTTCAATTCCCAGCACCCACATAGCAGCTCACAACTGTCTGTAATTCCAGTTCCAGGGAATCCAACAGCCTCAAACAGACATTCTTGCACATAAAATAAAAATAAATAATTTAAAAATAATAGTCCATCCTGGTAATATTTAAAAAAAAAACACCAACAAAAGACACGCAGCTGTACTGTACAGTTGATCATCCAAAACAAAACATCGGGTTTAAGTTAACTGTTAAAATATAGCAGAGGATACATACTAATGATGTCTATCTTTATACTGTGGAAAGAATGTCCTGCGTATTATGACCTGAGGGAACAAAACTAAGAAGGAAAGGTAAGAAGTTTCCATTTGCTTTTAAAAGGTAGTAATCTGTCTTTAGCCATCACATGCTCCTTGGGTAGAGGTCTCGTTGGGTGAGGAGACACTGTGGCCATAGTTGATGTGTTCTGTGAGTGTGTAGGTGTGGCCAGAGTTCCTTAACATTTTCTTATGCAATGTAGACTATGTGTATAGACCATTGGAGTGGATACAAAATTGCCCATGTTGGATGCTCTTCCCCTGCGGCTGCCATTTGTAGGGAATTTCATGTGCGCATTCAGACATGCAGACTTGCACAACTGCTTATTAGAGAAATATTCTTGGTTGCTGAATGTCTCACCGAGTTAAACATACAGGGTTTCCCATATATGGAAGAAAAGTAATTCCACCCACTTGCCATGCCTTGGCATGTCATGATGCCAGCCCTTCACATTTATTTGACTTCCCGAGCTTAAATAGACAGTGATGTAAATCAGCAGTTAATGCTTCACCTACCAGCACTTGGTGACTAAACATCACACCACAGGAGGAAGGAAATCCACTCCAGTGTGGCTGCAGAGCGGACATTGCATCCGTCCACCCAACCCTGAGTTATAGTGACAAGATTATCTCTGTGCTAAAGAGATGAGGAAGCAGAGAGAATCGGGCAGTTAGATGGCGTAGCAGAGATGAGAAAGCTGGAGGTAGAACCCAAGTCTCTCTGTCTCTGTCTCTCTGTCTCTCCATCTCACTAACTGTCCAGCATTATAAGGATTATAAAGAAGTGGCTCACCACACATGTGCTTAGTGAATTCTCAGTAGATAGCTTCTTCCATTTCAGTATTTTGAGCTGGTGTTGTGGTGCATGCCTTTAATCCCAGCACTCTGGAAGCAGAGGCAGGTGGATATCTATGAGTTCCAGGCCAGCCAGACTACATGATGAGACCCTATCTCAAAAAACAAAACCAAATTAAGTAACTACCCATGTTACCATTTCAGCCTACCCTAGAGCCACTCTGAAAACCTGATTTATTATACATTTTAAGCTATAGTGTATCTAAATTTGAACTTAGATTCTGTACCCACTTACAGTTTCCTTTGGAGATACTTTATAAAACTAGAACTTTCCAATCTGGATGTAGACTGTGTAAACAGGAAACTCGGCTCTCTTGCTCTGTAAGCCTCTATGTGGCATCCTGGAGACGTCTGCTCTGTCAAGATGCCCCCTCTCCTGTGGTCCTCTGCTGCCATGCCTTACACCGTCCCAGAGCCCTGCAGCCTGGAGAGCCAAGTTTGCCCTTACATTTGTTGAGGTTTGGATTATTTTGGTTCTTAAAGTAGTAAAGTAAGTGCATACAAGATGCTCATGTTCTGTCCCCCCACCTTTTACTTCCTCTCCACTCTCCCCGCCTGCATTGGCCTTTTGTCTGGGGTTGTTCATCCCTGTCCCAGTCCCTGTCTCCCCACTGTGCTGGGGAGGATTGAAACCAGACCCTCACACATGTTAGGAATTGGCTCTACCACTGAACCACACTGTCAGCTCTCGGAAGTATTTTTAACCAGACGTTATAAGATAAGCATTGATATAGACTTCCAAGATTACGCAAAGGGTGAGTTTTGGTTCTTACCTACTCCTAGGAGGAAAAATCAGAGCAGTTAGCAACTGAGCATGATTTGGAATGATGACTGACATTGTCTATCTTCCTTGTTGTTGCTCTGTTTAGTGACTGAATAGTTGTGCCAGTTCTCTAACTAAGGAATAAGAGCCTTTCCTGGGGACTTGATGGTGTCTTTAATGATCCCTGAACGTACATTTGTATACAAATAGCAATCAGATAGACTTAAAGGTGTTTACTTACATTTATTCTTGATGCACTTCATGCTGGTCATTTACCTTCTTGTTTGCATGTGTTTTCAAGTAGCGTATACTAAAAACCAAAAGGAAATTCAGCCTCACTCTTCCCTCCTTGGAAGCTGTAGGCACTCAAGGCACGGTCTGCAACCTAGCCCTGCGTGGTCATGGCATTGGGAATCTGGGCAGAGAGCAGTTTGTGCCTCGATTTATGTGGTCCCTTAGGCTTCATGTAGTCTTCAGTCTAAACTTCTCAGATCACTTTTAGAGGGTAATAGTGGAGCTACAATGATACTTAGTGTCTTTTCTGCAAAATGTTAGGAAGGAAAAGAAAGATTAGTAAATCAACCTCAAATCTGAATGAAAGCTGTAGAAAAATGTATTTCTAGGTATTCAATTTTTAAAAAGCACGCCTGGGAAAGACTTGCTGTAGTTCAGCTAATCATACCAAAGCTTCTGGATTTTCTCTTAGGATCCCTAAGTGGACCTGTCAGAGACCACCACCGTGTGTTAAATGCCCGTCGCTGTAGCACAGCGTCTTCGTCTGCCCCACGGTGCTGCTTCTGCTTGCTGTTTCCTCCTCTTACCAACAATGCTACCTTACTGCATCCTGCAGGTTCAGGAAGCAGCACGTTAAGACTGTCTCGTGTGAAGAAAAGAACCCATCTTCCTTAGCTTTAAAATCGTCTTTCTGAAGAGTCACTGTCAATTTCTGTGCCTGGCACCAAGTAGCAAATGCAAGAGGTTTCCAGGGTACCACGTTTTGTGTAACTCTTGGTGAGATTGTTGCAAGAATCTGCAGTATTCCCGTTGCCATGGTTGTTTAGAGAGCTTTTATTTCCTGTTCACTGCTCTAGCCAGCCAGCCCTTCCTCTGAGGAATGTAACACTGAGAAGAACGAGCTGTTTGTATGTTGGCTCTGTACACACGAAGAACACGAGCTTTCGCTGAAGGTGCTCCACTCAAACTCTGTGTAGTGTAGACCAAAAGGCCTTGGCTACCAAGTCCCAGCAGGAAGTCCCCCTGGCCTGAGCCCTTTGGGTTGTTTGGTCTTGGTCTGCCCGCATGCTAGCTGGTTATTGTTTCTAGGCTTAGTGTAGCATGAATCTAAAAGGTCTTATTATTAATAAAATCAAATCTGATGCCAGTTATTGGGGTGAATGCTGGAAGATCAGAGAAGTAGAACAAGCCACAGCTTCCTCACCTCACCAATTCCTCAGCTGATCCTGTTTCCTCTGAAGCCTTCCTGGAAGCCTCTGACTCCTCATCCAGAATGAATCTCAGCTGAACTGCTGCTCAAAAGCCTAAAAGCTTAACCAGCTCTAGTTCCTTGTTTTCATGCCGTATGTACCTTTCTGTTTTCTGCCATCACTTCCTGGGATTAAAGGCCTGACTGTTTCCAGTGTGGCCTTGAACTCACAGAGATCCAGATGGATTTATGCCTCTGGAATGCTAGGATTAAAGGTGTGAGTGCCACCATTTTCTGGCCTCTATATCTAGTGGCTGTTCTGTTCTCTGACCCCAGATAAGATTATGAGGGTGCACAATATTTTGGGGAACACAATACCACCACAGCTTAGCTCACTGTTTCATAGAAAGTATAGTGTTCCATGTGTCATTTAGTAGTTTGCACAGAATATAAACACACACAATCAAGCAGAGGCAGCTGGGCCCAGAATTCTAACAATAAAAGGCAGGGACTTACTATATGCCCCCAGTTGGTCTGGAACTCACCGTGTAGACTAAACTGGCCTTGAACTCAAGAAGATCTACCTGCCTTGTGGGATTATGGTGTGTGCTGCCATACAAATCTTAAAGAATCGCTGGGTGGTGGTGGCACATGCCTTTAATCCCAGCACTCAGGAGGCAGAGGCAGGCGGATCTTTGTGAGTTCGAGGCCAGCCTGGGCTGCAGAATGAGATCCAGGAAAGGCGCAAAGCTACACAGAGAAACTCTGTCTTGAAAAACCAAAAGAAAAAAATATCTTAAAGGCTCACTGGCCATTTCTGTTGTCCGTGTGTCATGTTCCCTATTCATGACACATGGACCTCCTGCACTACACCATCCGACTCTGGTGGAGTGGAGGCAGCAAAGCTAACTGGACCAGGCAGGCTCCCTGGAGGGAGAACTTGTACACCCTGCCCTTCATGTGTGTTTTCTTATGTGAGAACAGCTCAGTTCCTCCTGCTGCAGTCAAGATGGCGGGAGCTGTGCTCTGTGGTAGCGAGAGTGCTGGCCCAAAGAGCAAGACAAACTCTTAAAGTGGTCGCTTATATTTAGCATGCTTTAGTGTATTTGTATTCCTGAAGTGAAATGTGTTGACATCCAAAAATCACTGCTTTTCATGTAGCAGGACGTGTACTTAACTGGAGTGGTGTTCTTTGACTTCAGGACTGAAAGGGATCAGTGAGCAGTCTTTGCAGTCAAGTGACCTTATTCACTTAGAATACATGAAGTGTGTCATCAGTCCCCAGAACCAAAGCCATAGAAATCACTTTCCCACATGTGTGCGTGATGGCACCGTGTGTCGCTGTCATGTTCTCGTCCTTAACCTTGTCATACAGATGGCGCTCTCTGATGTTGTACATTTAGAAAAGCTGCGTTTCCCCTCTTAAATAATCAGGGAGCATTTCTTCTGATGGCCTATATTTATAGAAATACAATTATTTCCGAGCCTACTGATCCTGTTTTGTTTGTGTTTTCAAATAGTTGAAGAAAGTTTACTTTTCATTGTTTTAGATGTATTATTTCATTAAAAATATCCTTTTGGCCGGGTGGTAGTGGCACATGCCTTTAATCCCAGCACTCGGGAGGCAGAGCCAGGTGGATCTCTGTGAGTTCGAGGCCAGCCTGGGCTACCAAGTGAGTTCCAGGAAAGGCGCAAAGCTACACAGAGAAACCCTGTCTAGAAACCCCGCCCCCCAAAAAAAATATCCTTTTAAAGCCTTCTTGTTTCAGCTTTGATTGTTAGTTTATTGTGTTTGTCTTAAACAAACCGTGGTCTTCAAAAATTAGTTATCTGTAACTAGTTACCTTTTTGGTTGATTGTTCAGTTCCACTGAAGGACAACATGCAGGCCTCCCTTCCCAACACTGAAGTAGACGAGGCAGAAAGATGGCCGTGAATAGGAGGCCAGCATGGGCTAGGTAGTGAGTTCGAGGCTTGAGCTACATAGCAAGACCCTGTCTCACCACGAAAGTCAAGCGACTTGCTGGTGGAAATGCCCAGTGCTCAATGCTCTGGGCCCAACGAGGTGGCTCCCGTGTGTCCTCTTGTGTTTCTAGCTTCCCCTGTCCATGTATCACTGTCCTGACTTCCAGTCTGAGCTGAGAGAGGTCTGTAGAATTGAGCAGGCATAGGTGACCAGAGCAGCTGGGGCCAGAACTCTACGTCACCTGCCCTCCATGATGTCAGGAGTGACTCCTCTTTCTGAGGACCGTCCGTCAGTGACCATTCTGGGGGTCTGTCTCTGTGTCCTCTCGGGTGCTGTTTGGATTTCGGATTTTTACAAGATCCTTCTGCAGTGTGCATGTGTTTGGTAGATGTAGGTGGAGCTGAAAGCCTGTTATCTGTCGAGCTTTTAGGAACTGACGTCCACTTTGAGATGAGAGACTATGGTGAGACACACAGTAGTGAGTTAAACGTTTCAAATATTCTTCCACGTGTTTCAGATTTGCGCCTTAAAGAGTTATTGTGAAGGGTCCCGTTCATAAATCGGACATGTGGGGAGATGGGTGCTCTCAGGTGGGCTTCTGACTGCTGTGGCTTTTAAACAGCCATTGGAAGACAGACATTTGGAGGATTACTAAGTTTCTTCCAAGCGTAGGGATGGCTTGAAAGAAAATACAGGCAAGAGTGGATGAGAGAGACCAAGGATTCACTTAGGTGAGAAGAATAGGAAATGGGACAGGACATGGGAAGAGATGAGATCAGGCATAGGGATTAGAAGAGTTAGGAAGCCATTTGAAATCAAGAAAAAGTTGTGATTCAAATATTGAGAGCCAATACACTGAGGTGCGGTGAATGGCCTGCCCCTAAAGAAGAACACTGACATTTTTGTAGTAAGTTTAACTGTTGAATAAGAAAGACCCTGGGAGAATGAAGATGGAAATGATTAATAAACAGGTGATCATGTAATTTTTCATCCATTCCAGGTCTCTCTAAAAGAATGAACAGTGAAGTGGAGGCAATATACATCCATGAGACTGTCCTAGGTAGATCAGGTCATGTGGCTTCCCTAATTATCCTAATTACTTGAACTTCATTAACAAAGTACAAACATAAGAAAAAAATTAAAACCCTTAGTATTGAAAGCGATACATTGTGCTGAGGGTATAGCCCCGTGGTGTTGGAGCACTCTCTCGCTGTGTACACAGGAACCTGGTCTAATCCTCAACAATGCAAAGACCAAAGCAAAAATAAAACTGCCAATAGGTCAGTAGCATCACTCGATCAGGACGTGTGGGGACAGATGTTGATGGACAGATGTTGGTGTTTCTGTGGTGACGGACATGGCACTTAGATGTCAAGTTAGGTTGCCAGGCACTGAAGCTGGTGATCTTTGACAAGTGAGATGGTATTCTAGTTCCATTTCTGGGGCCGGGATAAAAATATCCTGGTGAACAAAAGCAACTCAGGGGAGGAAAGTGTTTAGTTGGCTTTCAACTCCAGGTCCATTAAACATCCAAATACAAGCCCATTACTGCAAGGGAGCCAAGGCAAGGACTCCAGCAGCTGGTCACATCACGGCCATAGTCAAGAACGGAGAGGAGAGGGGGCTGCTTGCTCTTATGTCAGTGGCCTTGCTTTACTCCTGTACAGTTCAGGGTCCAGCCTGGGGAATGATGTAGCCCACAGTGGACTGGGTTAATGAACACACAAGATAGTCCCCCACAGACAGACCCATAGGCCAGTCTGAGCTAGATAATTCCTCAACTGAAACTTCCCCTGGTGATTCTGTGTTGTAGCAAGTTGCTATTTAAAACTAACCACATATGGGGATGGTAAGGAAGCCGCCCTTCCTGGCCTTCAGGTCAGATATAAAAGAAGTAATTCATGCAGAACACTTAGCATGATACCTGTTAAATGTCAAGCACGGAAATGCTAACTATGGTTATTTTCTCTGTCACTATAACACTGAGCATTATTTACACATTGGTGGCTGGGATGGCTTATTTCACACCTGGGCCATCTAGACCATTCTCACTTCTCAAAGGTGGACAGGTTTTCACAGTCATGTGGCAAATAATGGACGGTAGTAATTCTCACGTTGTGGTCAAGTCATTCTCAAGGATATCTTCACTAGCATTGCATTGTTTTCAAACCCAGTTTCTATTCTGCAGCAGAGAAATCCCATAGCCACTGTAAGTGACAGCAGAATAAGTTAACCGTTTAATTTTATGTTCTGAATAAGAAACACAAAACTTTGCTAGGAAAAAGGGTGTTCTTGGCATATAAAAATGGAGAAAGGAGAAATGAACCAGGTGGTGGTGGCGCACGCCTTTAATCCCAGCACTCGGGAGGCAGAGGTTGGTGGATCTCTGTGAGTTCGAGGTCAGCCTGGTCTACAGAGCGAGATCAGGACAGGCACCAAAACTACACAGAGAAACCCTATCTCAAAAAAAAAACAAATAATAATAATAATAATAATAATAATAATAATAATAATAAGAAGAAGAAGAAGAAGAAGAAGAAGAAGAAATGGAGCAATGATTTAGATCTTTGAAGATTCAAGTAACATACTAAAGAGATCTGTGATGTTAGCAGTAGTGGAAAGAGAGCATGTCGTTCTTTGGCCCCTTCCCTCATATCAGCACACTGTACGCCCCATCGTCTTTCGGTCTGTGCTCGAATGGCACCTCCTCCGGGAAGCTTTCCCTCACCATCCCATCAGAACCAGGCCTTCTCCCTGGCACTTTCTCACCCCTGCTCAGCCTTCCTGTTACAGTTGCAGACGGTGGTTGTTTCCGAAGCGCTTTGGTGATTGTCTGCGGCTGCCGTAGATCTAGCCCATGAACTCCGAACGCCAGCCCCTGGTAGAACACAGACTCCTGCTCCCCCGCTGCTTCCCTAACCAGGCCTAGATGAGGGCTTTCCTTTGGAATTAGTTTGCTTGCCAAAGAGTCCGTTTAATGGGCCCAGTTTAGAAGGAATCTGGCCACAGCTAAAAGCACAGCCGTAGCCCCGTCGTCAGCAGAGCCCCGTGGAGGGAGGCAGCCCGTCTCCCCGTCAAGAACGGGAGTGGGTGGGGGCTGGTGGGGTGGGTGTTGGGGGAGAATGAAGAAACTTGGCCGTTGTTTTTCTCTGGTCTTGGGGACCCAACCACTCTAAGCTGACTTGTAACGGAAGGGGAGTGTCTGCTTTATCTCAGCACCAGGGCTCCGCGTCCTAGTGAGCTCTCTAGCTACCTAACAAAGCACAGACTGAGTGGCTGCCCTGAGTCAAAGCTCCCTGAAGTTCTGAGGTCCAAGGTGCTGGTGAGGCCGGTGTCCCGCAGGGCTGTCCCCTTGGGCTCTCAGTGGGTGGTGTCTGTCACGGCAACAGAACGGTAACTAATACAGTGCTCTTAGTAGAGACAGCAGAGTGCTTCTCTCCAGGTCTGCCATGTTGCTGTGACAGAACACCATGACCAAGGCAACTTACAGAACAGTTTGTTTTAACTCACAGTTTCAAAAGGGTAGAGTCCATAATTGTCCTGGTCAGGGTGACTATTGCTGTGATAAAACACCATGGGCAAAGCCACTCAGGGAGGAAAGGGATTAATCAGTTTATGCTTCCATATCACAGTTAACCAGGACCTGGAGGCAGGAGCTGATGCAGAGGCCAGAGAGAGGAGCTGCTGACTGGCTTGCTCCCCATGGGCTGTTCCACCTGCTTTCTGATAGAACCCAGGACCACCAGCCCAGGGATGACCCCACCCACCGTGGGCTGGGCCCACCCATATCCATCACTAACTAAGAAAATACCTCACAGGCCTGTCTACAGCCTGATCTTATTGGGGCATTTTCTCCATTGAGGCTCCCTCTTCTCCAGTGATACTAGCTTGTGTCAAGTTGACATAAAACTAACCAGCACCGTACTGATAGAGACAACATGGCATCAGGCAACCGGCGGGGGGGGGGGGGGGGGGGATGGGGGGAGATGAGGGCACGGAACAAACAGCTTTGCAGGAAGCTTCTTACTCTCAAAACCTACCCCCAGTGACACGCTTCTTCCTGCAGATCTGCACCTTCTAAACCCCCCTGAACGGGGCCACCACCTGGGGACCAACGGCCCAAATGCCCAAGCCTGTGAGGGACACTCCTCATCTAAACCACCACAGACAGTTCTATTCGTCAGGACACCACCAGTGACTTAACAGCGGTTACTCCTTAAGCACAATGACGCCCCGGGGGTTGAGACTTCAGTATATGAATCAGGTTGACGCGTACATGTGTCAGTTCATGAAACCCCGCAGCCTAGATCATTTCCGAGGTTAATTCAAATAAATAGCCACCTTTAGGGACACTATTCAAGGCATAGGCACCAAGGAAGTAAAATAAATCATGCCGTACTAAAGAACTCTGTATCTTAGTGAGGGAAGTAAACAGTACTACCTAAAATGTGAAATATGTTTTTTTAAGCTAGACATGAGGGACGTGTCAAATTGTGCCAAGCAGATTTATCGAGGGTATGGGAAGACAGGCCAAGAGCTTAACATGGGCAGCATCGTGTGTTCAGGAATGGCAGCGGACCAGGGTGCACAGCATGTGGAATAAGCTAGGGAATGCTGGCCGGAAGCTGGAAATGCCATGCTCTGTGGTCTTTGTCTCTTTGTCTCTCCTGGCTGAGAGAGCACTGAGTATGTTGAGTCCGTAGTGGAAAAGCAGTGAGTGCGGGAAAAACCAGCGGGGAATGGCATTGCAGTCTACCTACGGCAGGAGACTGATTGTGAGATTAAAAACAGTGATAGAGGCTGCACAGTTAGCGTGATAAAGGGAGTGAGTTCCAACACAAATCGAAGAAAACGTATTCACTGCCATGGTTTTTTTTAATTATGTTGAAATTTAAAATATTGTGGTTACCATAAATGAGAAATATGCTACAATTTTAACTTGCATCATGGAAGATATTTAAAATGTTGCTTTTAACCAATATCCCATGTATTTCTATTAAATTTTAAGTAGTGGTGTATTTTCTACACAACTGTTTAAAAAAATCATAATTTGTTTCTATCCCAAATGAAGTTAGAGAAACTGTTTTACTGTCTTGCCCCGCCAAGGTGGCAGGTCCAGAAACAGTCGCTTCCAGGACCCTTGGCAACACGCAACAAAAGAAACCAGTCTTAGCCTCTGTCTTTGACTTTTCCTCCCAGAGTACATCTCTCTTTTTGAGAAGATCCATTGAAACCCAGCACAAGCTTGATTCCAGTCCCTTTTACAATGTACATTTATGAGTCTCCAAAACAGAAACTGTATGCCAGTAACCCATGGCCCAGAGAAGTGCTGTGTGTGGCTTGCACTGTATTAAAAAGATGAGATTTGGCTAGGTGGTGGTGGCACATGCCTTTAATCCCAGCACTCAGGAAGCAGAATCAGGCGGATCTCTGTGAGTTCGAGGCCAGCCTGGGCTACAGAGAGAGTTCAAGGCTCCAAAGCTACACAGAGAAACCCTGTCTCAAAAAAAAAAAAAAAAAAAAAAAGATGAGATTTGTTGATAACCTATAACAAGGGCCATTGAGATGTCTCAGTGGGCAAGGGCACATGTCCCCAAGCCTGCAACCTGAGCTCTATCTCCAGAACCTATGTGGAGAGAACCAACTCCCATAAGTTGTCTCTGATATCCTCTTATACACCATGGCATGCATGCACATGTGTACACACAATGTATTAATTTTTGAAATCTAATCAAATCAATATTACGAGAGTTGGAGTAGGTGGTAACCTACAGCCCACATCCCTGGTGCCAGCAGTCAGCCATTGTGTAACAGTCTTGCCCGTAGACTCGCTGTTGAGGCTTTTCACACTTGGTCCTTGAATTGCCATCACAATTTTTACTCAGTATCTATCACTAGTCACCTTCATTGCATGTAAGGAAACCAAGTCTCAGAAAAGTGGTGTGCCTCAATTCACAGGGCTAGTGGATATGAGGGCCATTGTGTGGCTTCTAGTGTGCCTGACTAACCCTTAATTCCTTTCCTTCCAACTTGCATAATTTTGAGCTTGTTTTTATCTTTAACTTTAGTTTAAAAGCATTAGTGTCCATAAGTATGTGCTCGCTATGGAACACAGGGTTTCCAGTTTATTATGTTATTTAATTGTACATGGTTAAACTTTACATTCAGTTGTCAGTTTGACCCAAATCTACCTCTGTCTCTCTTTCTCCCCCCTCTCCTCCCCCCTCTCTCTCTCTGTCTCTCGTTTTTTTATGTGTATGAGTTTTTTTGCTTGCATGTATAAATGTGCACCACCCGAGTGCCTGGCATCCATGGAGGTCCAAAGAAGGCTTCGGACCCCTTGGAACTGGAGTTACAGATGATTGTGAAGCACCATGTGGGTGCTGGGAACTGAACCCAGGTTCTGTGCAAGAACAAGTGCTCTTAACTGCTGGGCCATGTTCCCGCCCCATATGTCTCAAAGCCAATGTGCTGGTGTGGTTTTTTTGTCAACCTGACATAGAGTCACCTAGGAAGGGGGAACCTTAATTGGGGGGTGCAGCCACCAGATTCCCTGTAGGCAAGTCTGTGGGACATTTTCTTAATGATTTCTGCCCAGAGTAGACGGTGCCATCCCTGGGGAGGAGGTCCTAAGCAAGCCATGGCGAGCGAGTCAGTAAGCCATTTTCCTTCCGCCATAGCTCTTGTCTCTGCTCCTTCTTGAGTTCCTGCCCTGACTCAGCGATGGAGTGCGATTGGGACACGGAAACCAAATAAAGCCGTTCCTCCCCGAGTTGCTTTCTGTCGTAGTGTTTATCACAGCAGTAGAAGGCAGACCGGAGGAGCCTGAGGTGCTGGAGGCTGCCTTCTCAGTTCTGGAAAGTTGGCATTTGCCGTGCACTGGGAGTTAGTCGAGAAGAGGCTTCTTTCAACACGGCTCTCTGATTTCAGTCCCTTTCCAGGATTTCTTTCCCTGGAAGTAACAGCTAATCACCTCCAGATTCAAAATGAACACAGAATTTAAACTTCATGTTGAATAAAAATTGTGCATGGTTGAGATAACAATTTATATCTTTCATTGAGAAACAAATGTTTCTTCTCCACAAAGATAGACGTGTATATTCTAGCTGAATAAATATTTACTTTTAGTCTGAGCAGATTAGATTTTGTAATCCAGACTGTTTGTATCTATGTAAATAGTATTCTTATCAGACTAGTAGTACGCTACCAATTTTCCAAAAACAGATTACTTGACAAATAATTAAGCAGATTACATAAAAGCAACTTGAAATTAAATATTACAGCCTATCCTGTGAGTTGATGAAAGTCTATGGTGTTGCACATGTAGCTTCCTCTACTAAAAATAAAGATTAACCCTTTCCACTCTAGTATAAATAAGAAATTCAAACAGCCTTCTACTTGGTATCTTTTGCCCAAAGCTTTCATTTTTGTAGGTGGTGGAGTTTTAGTACTGGCAGAAAGCATGATTTGTTGTTAGTGTCTCTCTTGATTAAGAGTGAACTAAACAGCAAACAATTGGGGTCAGAGGAAATAGTAGTGATGTTCCTCGGCTTTTCTTTGTGAAGCAGAGACAAAAATGTCTACTCTGTAGATTACTCTTTTATATAAAACTTTGTGTGTTTATTACGTATATATGTGCATGCACACATGCCATGGCACACGTATGGAGCTATGAAGACTTCTTGTGGAAGTCAGTTCTCTCCTTCTACCGTGTGGCTTCTGAGGATCAAATGCATAAATACTTGGTGGCAAGGTCTTTACCCACTGAGCCCTGAACCCTATCGGTACTTGTTTGGTTTTGTTTTTAGAGACAGGTTTCTCTGTGTGTAGCCCTGGCTGTCTTGGAACTGACTTTGTGGACCAGGCTGGCTTTGAACTCACAGAGATCCCCCTGCGTCTCCCTCCCAAGTGCTGGAATTAAAGGTGTGTGCCACCACCCCTTGGCCTTACAGATACTCTTGATGGTGATTTCCTGGAAGTCCCAGCTGTGCTTGTTCAGTAAGAGTCATTGTGTAGATGGCCACCCTTACCATCCTGCTTTTCTCCTCTTCATAGTGGCCTTCAGTATTGACAATGACAACAGTGTGACTACATTTTACTCGCTGACTTGAAGACATTGCAGGGTGACCATGGATGCAAGCCACAAACTGTGACATAGATTTTAACAAACAATTGAAGGATATTAGGAGAATTGTTAAGTATTTGCTGAATTGGAAAACTCTCCAGTCACCTCCTTGAATTGGGCATTGTCCACTTTTGGTCACATTCCCTTACTAGTCATAACCAAGACAGTAAACAATCTGTGTTGGACAGATAGATAGTAAGCTTTGGGTTTTAGATAACATGTACGAAAGCTCTTGCATTGTGCTATGAGTCAAAAGCCAGCTGTTCTGCCTCTGAGAATATTGTTACTTCAGTCACAATGTCTGTTCCTTAGACACAAGGAGCTAGTTTATACCCTTAAGACCCCAAATAGAGCAAACTAGTTCCTTCCAGTGTGTTCTAAGGAGATTTGCATAGCGAATCTCCCATGACTGGGGTTAGCCATAGCTACAAAGCCAGTAGAGGGAGCACAGTACATGGGTTTGTCTCCACCTCTTGACTACTGAGGGATGGGGCTGTGGGGGCTAAAAGCTAACCACAGGTCTGAAAACAGGCAGTTGTTTTTGTGCATGAACTCAGCTATAACTTTGCCTTGAGACGGTGACATTTCTTGTATTTATTGATAAAATCCTATCTTTATCATTATTGGGAGTTATGGTCATGATCTGTATTTTAATCTGTTTTTTTCCACATGGGTCACTATGGTTGATTTTTGTATTGCTAAGAGTATTTTATTGAGGGCCTGCAGTGTCGCATGAGAAGCAGTCTGTGTGTTTTTGCCTACTCGGCTGTTTGAATACACGGGTGCTTAGGGGAACTTTAAGTGGGAGCCGTGGAGATAGCAAAGGAGAGCTTCACTAGAGTCCTGCCTCCACAGTGCTTGAAGGCAGTTTGGGTAAGGCTTGCTGCTGCAGGCTGTGGAGGTGAGTACAAGGCCTCATTGCTGAGTCTTCTTCATAATGCAGGTTGTTGATTCGGAGTTTCCCCCGGCTCCCACCTCCTGACTCCGTTCTTAAAGTCTGCCACCTCAACACGCCCCACCCTGATCTCCCCCTTGACTGAAGACTGCCGAGTGAGCTTGTTGACAGTGAATGAAATGGGCTACCAAGAATATTTAAGAGCAAGGAGTTAGATGTATAGCTTTGTTTCAGGCTTTGATGATTGTGGGAGCCCGTTCTCGGGTTCCTCGTGGCCTTACCCAGCAGGTCCACATGGAGGATGATCAGGACCACGGGCCTGAGTGCAGGTGTCTGAGATGGTCTGCACTTGGCTGGGCTGGGGGAGGAGGTCTTTTGCTCCACCCCTTGGCATCTCTATAAAAACCCTGGGGCAGAGACAGTCGGAGCCCGTTGGAATAGGTTCCAGGCCCTCTCGAGGCTATCCTTTATTTTTTTTTATCTGTTAATCTCCTTGATATTATCCGCAATAAATCCTTCTACCTAATATTTCCTGCTGCTCACACTCAAGAAAACTCTGGGGAGCTGTGGGGTTGGTGGGTAAACGCCCCACAGATGGTCTTTGGGGGCATGAGATCCTGCTTTGTGGCTTAGGTTGTCGCAGAAGGTGGGAGAGAGGCTGTTCCTGTGGGTCTCCTGTGACGTTACGGCATATATAGCTGGTTTTGTGGTTTTTATGAAAAGGCTTTCTGCATTTTAGAATACTCACAGGATATTTTATACACGAATACAGTTGGAAGTGGCTCTTTTTCTCTTAAGGGAAAAACTTACACCCTGCGACCTCTGGTGTAAGAGACGTCACACAACAGCAGAGGCAGAGGAAAGGAAGAGTGGGTGTCGGCACCTTCAGTATTTGTCCACAGTAAATGCAGATGTGCAGCGGCACCTTCAGTATTTGTCCACAGTAAATGCAGATGTGCAGAGCAAGCCTCAGCTAGTAACTAATTACCTGCTGATGGCTCAGAAGAAGGAGGTATAAATGTAGAAAGTTCTTTTCAGATCTGAGATTTTTTTTTTTTTTTAATAATCAGCTAGCAGAAACTGGAAAATAATTGACCAGTGCCAGCACTGTGACTGGGGAGTAAAGGCACTTACCTACCAAGCCTGGCAACCTGACCCCTGGATCCCATGTAAAGGAGGAAGGAGAGAACGAATTCCACAAGGTTGTCCTCTGACCTCCACATGTACACGGTGGCAGATACACACACTGTACATGCATTATGTGTGTGCACCACACACACTAATTTACCAAGTTTTAAATTTAAAATGAAGGAATTTATCAGTAAAAACCTCTAATTCCAATTAAGACTTCCTTTCCTATTACCCTCACAAAGGCTACAGGCAAACGTATTATAGCTAGGTTAATCAAGTGCCAGGCAAAGAAACCCCAAAGTCCTGGTTGGAATCCAAAACATCTAGAAAATCTGTTTCCTGTAAGTTTTGTACATGACATAGGTGTCAGTCTCTGAAGGGTTCCCTGATTTCCACTGTCCTCCTTCCTGTGACTGTCCTGTGACCTCAGACAGAGTAAACACTGTATTTGGAGGTTCCCCGGAGAGGAAGTACCTTCTGACCTGCCAGAGTAACTCCTCAAGTGTCGCTCTGCCCCAGCTTGTGCTCGCCTTGAGGAAACACCTCTTTCCAGGTGGATTTTCTCATTAAATACTATTTCAATTACAATTACTGCCATAAATTAGTAATGTGTACTATGGGATTTTTTTTTTTTTTAAACTGGATCAGTATGCTACCTGCTGGTTTTGTGGTTCTCTCAGGAGACTAAGAAAATGTGACAGGAAAAAGACTACCTCATTTCTTTCACATCAGATAAGCTATTTCCATTCTTTGCAGATGTATTTTTCTAATAGAGAAGGGGAAATACTGTAATGCTAAGAAATGTATGCTAATTGTAAAACATTTCAAGTCTTTCATTATAGTTAAGTTTATATGAGATGTGCATTTTTCAAGTATACTACCCATGAAATAGGTATAAATGTAAGTTAAAATTGGAAATAAATATTATCCCCCTTGAATTAAATCAGACTACCAATGTTGAATTTAGTTACTCTTGCTAAGCATGTCAGAAAATTTAATCAAAATTGGGAAAATTTGCTTTTAAAACTTTTTTCACGTTGCATCTACTTAAATATTTTTCTCACCAAATTACTTTGAAGTTAAAAACACATAAAAGAAATGTACAGGAATGCCTTTGTGAGGGTCGACAGTGATTGCCGTTAATGACAGAGTCTGTTTCACTCACTCACGTTTTTTGGTACTACACTTACCAGATCATGTATTGACAGATCTTGAATTTTACCCATTTTTCTCAACAAATTTTACCAGTAATAATTATAGTAATTATGTAACATTATTTTTAAAATTGTTAGTCATCATTTCATTTTGCTTCTGTCTCCTCTACATGAGTTTCAGTTCCCTGCAACTTAGGGAATTAAATTCCCGAGTCTCAGCAGTTGAGAACAAAACGCAAACATTGTTCAGTTACGTACCTCCCCATGCGGTGTGGTGAGTGACTTGTGCTGTGGAGTTGAGACTTTGGTGTGTGGTTATAGGATGAAGTTCTCACTGAACACTGAACTGCCGTCGGAAACCCTCGCTGAGCTGTGCTGTGTGTAGGCAGCAGGGGAACCGAATTCTACGGCTGCGGTCCAGGTGTGCTATCGGGTGGGAAGGTTACTCAGTAGGTATTGTTTATTATATCCCCTCTCGAAGAGTGTTTGAAGGAGAGGAGTTACTGGATCCTCTCTGTGGTGCTGACTATGGAAGGATGCACATCCCATCCCGATGGGTCAGGTCTAGTTGTGGTTGTGATGGACACGTCTCTCGTCCATGCACCGTCCCCACTTTTAGTGCAGGAACTGTTTGCATTCAACAAGCTTTTGCGTCACCTACCAGAAGTGCTGAGGTTTCGTATTTTGTTCTCTGACCCCTCTGCCTTCCTTGCTTGTCCACACCATTTTAACACTTGTCTTAGAGGGAAATGAATTTAAAGCTGGTTGTTTTGTGTCTCTGAGCAACTTTATGGTTACTGAGGCAGTGAAATATAAATGAATGCACAGTTTGCTCTAGCAGCGCTTTTTATATTAATATCACTGTTCTTAGCAAAGATAATTGTTTCAGTAACTATCACTTTATTTCAACTCAAGGTCCTTAAAAATAAGATTTTTTTCTTAAAAAGATTAAGATCTTTTGTTTTTATTTTTTAAGGCAGGAATATCATTGTAGTTTCTTTTACTGAAGTACTAAAGATAGAAGAGGAAAAGAAGATGAATCAGCCAAAGTTCTGTAGTGAAAGCCTTCATGAAGAACTTGGGTGTTTATAACACGTGTGCTCCACTTACCCAGTTCTGCAGTGACTTGAGAACAGCTGTGAGCAGCGTGTTAACAAGGTCACACAGATGTGGGGGGAAGCCTAGGAGGTCCCACTCCCCCTGTACGCCGTGCACATCAGAGTCAAGTGTCACCAAGTGGATTTTTCCACCTTCATAGACTTGATGATTATCTTTATTTCATTAAAAGATGTTTCGGTCCTCACATCTTCCCCACATTGACTACGGTCATCGGGCACACACACCCTTAGTCCTTCTCACTTTTGATTTGTCTGGTTGCCTGACAAACCTTGTCTGAACCTTGTCTTGGCAACCATTGTTCCCCTCCACTTCCCTGGACCAGACAGATTTCCCCGAGATGAGCAGCGGAAGGCGCTTCTGGACTAAGGAGAAGCGCTCTCGCTGAACAGACTGCAGCGTAAGCACAGCTCTGTTGCTGCATGGCCGTGCCATCCTCGCCTCAGCCGGCCCTGCGGCCATGCCAGCACAGCGCCCCTTGACCCTCCTGTGCACGCTCGTCCCCTTAGTGCTGTTCTTAGGGGAGGTCAGGAGTCGGTGCAGACCCTGTGAGGACCGTCATCTTCCATGGTCTAGCCACATAGTGGAAGGGGTTCTTCCCTTTCGGAAACAATTTGTATAAAACATCTTCATTTCAACCTTATTCTAAAATACAAAAATTGGTAGTGCCTATTCTATATTTTATATTTTCACATTTATTTAGCGTGTGTGTGTGTGTGTGTGTGTGTGTGTGTGTGTGTGTTGTAAGCATGCACACACACAAGTCTGGAGAAAGTCTGTTCTCTCTTTGCACCGTGTGAATCCCTGGGATTCACCTTCAGTCATCAGGTGCCTTTCCCCGCTGAGCCAGCTTACTGGCCTGGCAGAGCCTGTTCCATGTTCAGAATCATCATCTCTCTACATTTGGAAAGCGTCGCTCATTGTTCTGTGGCTGTTGATCTGTCTGATTCCTGTCTCCCACATTCTTTTTTTCAGGTTTTTTTTTTTTTTTTTTTTTTGTGTGTGTGTGTGTGTGTGTGTGTGTGTGTGTGTTTACATAGGCTCTGTGGTTGATCTTAGTTGCCAGTCTTAGTGGCAAGCACCTGTACCCAGTGAGCCATTTTGCTGTCCAGGTATTTTATTTTTGAAAACATAAAACACAGCCTAAGAGATACAGAGTCATGTTTGATACCTCACGTTCAGCCTTCCTTAAAGGAGGTTTCCAGTGTATCCTTCAAGATATGTTTTAAACACATATACATACAGACAAGAGGATCTCATGTAACCCAGGCTGGCCTCATACTTGCTTTGTATTTTGTAAATATTGTATGGGAGATGTGCTGGGAGGAAGTGATGACGCATCACTAGAATGAATGAGGCGGGAGTTGGACTTGGTGTGCGGTGCATCTAATTCCAGCCCTCGAGAGACAGACGCAGGAGGATTGCTGTAAGTTTGAGGCCAGCAAAGCAATGTAATGAGACCTAGTCTCACAAAACAAAAGCCCGTGTCTCTCTTTGCCTCTTAGTTTTTATGATTTTTTTATTTCTGGTGTTTTTGAAATTCTAGCCATGTGCTATGATATGGGGGTTTTATTTGTTTTTATTTCTTTCTTTTTTTTTTCTTGTTAGGCTCTTTCACTTATGGAAATTGATGTTTTCAGTCCTGAGAACTTTTCCATGAAGTAATTATGTAACGATGTCCATTGTTCTGCTCGTAAACAGCAAACCTCTAGGCTATCATCTGTGCACCACTTCTTCAGACATCATTTTCCTGCTTAATTTGTGTCTTTATCTTTTCCTTGCTGTTCCCCTTTCTCAGATTTATTTCCAACCCTACTGTCAAGTTTGCCATTTCTGAGAGCGGACTTCATTTTCTAAGAATTCTGTTTTGTTCTCGGTTGCTCCTCTGTGTACCGGCCTCCTCACTTGCATTAGGCTGCATCTACTTTCCCTCACCAGCTTAGGAATGACCAGCGTCGGTTCTTCCTGCCCTGCCTCAGTTCCGCGGATCCATTCATCTTAATGCTGTTCAGTTTCCCCATCCCTAAACTGGGTTGATTGCATCTTCTGAGCCCTGAGACAGGTGCAGCCAGAGGTCTCCACACCGCGCTCTTTTTAGTGGGGCTCTTGCATACACACAAGGCCAGTCTCTTGGGCCCTCCCATTTGGTAAGAGGAAGCATCTCCTCCTTCCTTGTACCAAAATACAAGCCGGACTCATGGGGATGAGGGGTCGGGGTGATACAGATGTTCAGTCAGACTTCCACTTGGGATCTGCACACTGCCACCCCCTTCCTAATCCCCCGCCTTCCTGGAGTTCTAGAATATATACTCATCCACTTCTGTTGCCGCCCTCCTATTTCTTATCTGGGAGTTTTCTCATCTGTCGCCGTGACTTTGGATTCTGGTGGTGTGTGTACAATTCCCCGGTGTAGATCTCTGCCTGAATCCAGACTCATCAGCCCAGCTGTCCCCTGAACTCTCTGCTTGAGTAACGGGTAGACTTCTTGAACTTGGCGTGTCAAAAAGGGATGTGGTCCTCCTGAAGCTCCTCCCACAGCCTTCCTTGCCTTGCTTTTCCAGGAGAACACTTACTGTTCCTAAAAATAGGATCCAAGAGTGAATCATGCAGGAAAAGAAAACAATAGCCACTGTAATTATAAAATGATTCTCCAGGTAGGAGACAGAATCTCTATAATCTCAGGATTTTGCCAGATGTCTAAGGTGTCCACCCTGCCTTTGCTGTTCAGGTACCATTGTAATACCGCAGTCTCTTTGTGTACAGTTTGGGATGTAGTAGTAACGCTTTCTTTATCAGACAGCTCTATATGGATTTATTTAACAGATAGAGAAAACTTGAAATAGGCTTGCACAGAGCATATTCTCAGTGAGGCTAACTACCTTTGTTCTACTTATCCATATCATCATCAGATAAAAAGATTACCAGCAGGATCCACTCTAGGAATATAAAGTTGATCAACAGTTTATAATCATCAAGTACAATCCACTGCTTCAAGGACTGGAAATGCAACTCAGCCGTAGAGCACTTGCTTAGCATGCCCAGGGCCTTTGGTTCAATCCTAGCATCCTCTGAAAAAAAGAAAACAAACACAAAAAATGCCTAGCATGAAATGAAGATTGGATCATCTCAGTGAACACAGAAAATAAGCAGCACAATTGAAAACAAGTTTAGATTAGGAAAAAAGTTCAGATAAAAGCAGTAAGTGTAGCATGAATCTTAAAGAGTCTTATTAACAAAAACAAACCCAGAGCCAGGTATTGGGGTGAATGCTGAATGATCAGAGAAACAGAACCAGCCACAGCTACCTCACCTTGCCAGTTCCTCAGCTGATCCTGTTTTCTCAGACTGGAAGCCTCTGAATCCTCATCCAGAATGAATCTCAGCTGAGCTGCTGCTAAAAGCCTAAAAGCTTAACCAGGCTCTAGTTCCTGGTTTTCACGCCTTATATACCTTTCTGCTTTCTGCCATCACTCCCTGGCATTAAAGGCTCACTTCTTGGGATTAAGGGCGTGAGTCACCATGCCTGGTTGTTTCCAGTGTGGCTTTAAACTCACAGAGATCCAGATGGATCTCTGCCTCCCAAGTGATAGGATTAAAGGTGTGTGTGTGTGCCACCATTTTCTGGCCTCTATATCTAGTGGCTGTTCTGTTCTCTGACCCCAGATAAGTTTATTAGGGTATACAATATTTTGGGGAACACAGTACCACCACAAGTAAGGGATTCTCCAGCTTGATGAAGGACAACTATGGAAATTGTATTGCTGGGCCAGGTGTGGTGGCGCACACTTTTATTCTCAGTACTGGCTGGGTAGGCTCTGTGAGTTCCAGGTCAGACTGGTCCATATAGCACGCTCCAAGCCAACCAGGGCTACATAGTGAGACCTTGTCTCAAAAAAGAAAAATAAAGTCTTATCACTAAAATCACATTTAATAGATAGGTGTTTCCCCTATACTCTCTAAAGTGCTAAGGATATCTATTCTGACAACATGATGTTATACTTGAAAGACCTTAAAGACATCACCACACAGCTCTGAGATCTTAGATGTCTGTTGCACATACTTTGAGCAAAGTAGCCGGGTACAAACAACATGCAAAAATATTTTCAAAATGCTAAGAAATAGAAAAATATCCTTTTCACAGTAGCCTCAAATAAAAATAAACAGGACTCCAGTAGCACAGGAAATAATTCAAATAATTGAAAAGCGGGATTGCATGAAATTCAGATGCCTCTGCACAGCAAAGGAAGAGGTCAGCAGTGTGAAGATACAGCTTTAGAATGGGATGGGTGTGCCAGTTTTACATGTCAGACAGGGGCTGCCGAGCTGGGATGTGTAAAGAAAAGGCGAACACTGAAAAACCAGGTCATCCAATCAGTAAATGCAGTAAAGTAAGCAGACAGGTTCTCAAGAAGTACAGATGGCCAAGGAATGGATGAACAAAATGGTCAGCATCCTAGTCATCAGGGAAACACAACAACTTCTGGCAAGAACACCAGGGTGAAGGAACCCACATCACTGTTGGTAGAAATGAAAATTAGTCCACCCACTATGGAGGTCAGTGTGGACATGCCTCAACTACAAAACAAAACAAAAACTACCAATAGAACCACCAGATTGTCCAGCTGCTCTACTCCCGAGTATATAACCAAGAGCATCTGGAAGTCAGCGTGCTGTAGAGATGCCTGCACACCTGATTGTTACAGGACTGTTCATAATAGCCAAGTTAGGGAATCAGCCTAAGTATTCATCAACACACGAATGAATGAGAGTATGATGCATTTCTACACACAATAAAGTGTTATTCAGCTCCAAAGAAGAATGAGCTCATGTCATTTGCAAGAAAGCAGATCCAATTAGAAATCATAATGTTAAATAAAACAAACCAGACGCAGACTCTAGATTAAAAAAAAAAAAAGACATGAAAATATTTGGGGAAAGGAAGGAGACCATTGGGAGCAAGAGGGAGGCCACAAAAGGTTATATGGGGGTGATATGTGTGTACCATAATGAGACCCATTATTTTGTACAGTTCCTAGATGCTTTCTTGAAAAAGAGAATGTCTGTTCTCACATTCATTCAGCATTTTTCTATCCAGAGTACTGTCAAGAGAAAGAAATTTTTAAAAATTCAAGTTGTGAATTTTAAATGTGAAGCTGTCTTTTAATTCTATTAACTCCTTTATTGTTGGCATTGGACATGTTTTGACAGTCCTAATGAGGGGCCAGAGAGGTGTCTTGATGGTGAAAAACACTAGCTGCCCTCACAGAGGACCCGGTTGTCATCCCCAGCAGCCACATGGCAGCTCACAATTCCAGTTCTAGGCTCCATTGTCCTCTTTGGCCTCTGCAGACACTGTATGTATGTGGTGCACTTACATGCAGGAAAATCACTCATAAACATAAAATAAAATAAAAAAATAAACTTTTAAAAAGTTCTAATGAATCTACAAAAAGTGTACTAGACTTAATCAGTGAGGCAAGCAAGGCCATAATAGCTGGGTGCAGTGGCACACACCTGAACTTCCTCCGTGGGGAGATTGATTGAGCTTAGGCGTTTGCAGCCCACTGATCACCTCAGCAAGCGAGCAAGAGACAGAGACGGGGTGGGGGGTGGAGGGGACGCATATGTGTTTATTATATACATACAAGACCTGTAAAATAAAAGTATAAACTATTGTTGAAAGGCAGACCTGAGCAGGGTGATTGCTTCCTTGGGAATTCAGAGCTGTGGCCATGGTAAGACCCTGAAGCCATGAACACATGTACTTCAGTGTTAATCATCATTTATTGACTGTTTACCATTAACCAGGAGGTTGATGATAAAATTTGCAAGGAAATAACGAAGAAGCCAGAATAACCAGAAGCCATCTTGACAAAGCAAGCAGAAATGGGAGGGCTCCCTGTGCCCGGCTGCAGGTTTGCTGTGGAGCTAGAGTCAGGGCGGTGTGGGGTTGGGGGTGCACACCAGGCTTGGGGAGCCCTGGGCTGCAGTCCAGAGACCGGTGCATCTGTAGTCAGGGACGTTTCGGCAAGGGTGAGGAGATCATTCCAGGGAAGGTAGCCTTCAAGTGCCGCAGCAATTAAATACCCATATTCTTTCTCCTCCGCCCTGCAAAACAAACTGACCTTGCTTCATGCCACACACATGAGTGCAAATGGATCATAGACTTAAACACGAGCATCAGAACTATGACACTTGATGGAGAAACAATAGAAGAAAAGCTTAGATTTGGGGATTAGAGGAATTTTTGTTGTTTTGATTTTAGTTCTTTTTAAGACAAGACACACACAAAAAAAAATACAAACTATTCTTTTAGAGTTTAGCAAATTCGTCACACTTGACCAGATTTTAAAATTAAGTCAGTTGTGATAGTGTATTCCAACACTTGGGAGAAAGAGCCAAGCAGATCTCTGTGAGTTCAATGCCAGCCTAGTCTACATAGTGAGTTCCAGGACAGCCAGAGTTACATAGTGAGTTACATAGTTACATATGGTGTGTGTGTGTGTGTGTGTGTGTGTGTGTGTGTGTGTGTGTGTGTGTGTGTGTGTGTGTGTAATATAGGTTATGCGTTTTATATATACATATGTGTGTATATAAAACATGTCTAATAAAGGGTTTATACCCAAAGTATATTAAAAAAAATACATAAACCTCTTACAACTTAAGAAGAAAAGCAACTCATTGTTTAGGGGCAGATTGTGTAACTACTTTAAGGAAAACATCCATACAAGCCCAAGCAAACTCCTTACAGGGAAAATGTTCTTCACCCCCGCCCCTCAGAACACCAAAATTAAAAAGACTGAGATACCAAGCAATGTGCTGAGGGAGGCCGAACAGTTGGCAGCTCGGCGTCGAGTTAGGCAAATGCCAGACAACCCAGCGGTCGCTCTAGGTGTCTGCTCAGGAGATGGGAGAACCCGTGTTGAGCGAGGTGCAGTGGCCTTGCTTATAGTAGCCCAACCCTGGAAGCAAATAGTAGATAGAAAACTTGAGGTGCACCCGCTCAAGGGGAAGCTGCTGAGCATTACAAAGGGGTGAGTTATGGGTGCATAAACCATGGAGCAACCTGAAAAGCACTGTGCTGAGTCAGAGGGGCAGACCCAGAGCGTGCGTGTGGTCTGATGTATTTGTGTGAGATTCTAGAAGAGGCAAAAGGGTCTTTCAGTAGTTCCTGGAGGGAAATGGAGCGTATTACAGAAAGAGACTATGTGTGAAAGGCCTGTGGGAACCTTCTAGAGAAATAGGAATGTTCTCCATCTTGATTATAATGGTGGGTCATGTGAACGGTTACACTTTTCAGGACTCATTGTGTCGTATACATAGGTTATTCCTTCATGGAGCTGTATAAAAGTGGGATAGAACGGAAAAGCAGAGGGTCCAAGTGAGCAGAGGAGGAGTACTCGTCAGAGGCAGGGAGCGAGAGACGCCTTTCCCAGAGGGGTGGGAGGCTGCTACAGGTACGCCTTAGACCCAAACCTCTGCCACCCAGTCCCTGCCTCTCATCCCCTCTAGAAGTGGGAAGGCCATGGCTGGTTTGTTTCCTCATACCAAATCCAGAGTCTTTGTTGCTTTTCTTACGCTTCGGGCACCCTTTCTCTTCCTTGAAGTGACTCTCCCGGGTTCCTGCCTTGTCACTAGGTGACATTACTGGCTCCCCTTGCTTGTTCATGGGTTAGTCTTAGTTGTTCCCCAAGCTCTGTCCTACGTGCCATTGCTTAGACTCCACAGTATACTTGGATGACCACCTCCACTTCTGTGATTGCACTTGGTTTAGGGCCCTCCCCCCAGGTCCCCTCACTGTCTCCCGAACATTACCCTCTCGTTCTTTGTCTCCCGAGCTCTGACCCCCTTGGTCAGTCAGTGCTTTTCAGATATTTCTTCTGTATTCTGGGATTCCGTGGTCCCATAAGGGCAAGAGTGTAGGTGACCCACTGTGGACCAAGGTGCATGAGGAAGAGCTGTTAACCCACACACACACACACACACACACACACACTACCCACTGACTGCCAGGCACGGTGCTTGGCTCTGTCTCTTCCTCTTACTGATGTGCTGCTGTCACGGCCATCTCTGGCTCTCAGGGTGAGATCCAAGGCCTGTGTTCAGTAACAAGAGGTGCTGTGGGAACTGCTGGGTTGCCGTTCACCCCGCACTTGCCATGCGTGGGCTGTGCTGCCTCTCACTTGGATTCCGTCTTTGTCTAGCTGCCATACTGCTGCCTGGCTTGCTGGCCAACTCCTAGTTGTTACTCAAGGCACCTCTCGGGCGTCACCCCAGACGTGCTTTCCTGTTCTCCTGTCAGGTGCAGGCGCCCGCCTCCCTTGCACCCCGTGACTCTCCTGCCCTCCACGAAGGCGCAGGCAGTGACTGCTGGTCTCACGTACTCTTGCCCCTGCCAGCTTCCTCTCTCGCCCCTCTCACTCCCGTGGATGCTCTCCAGTCTCCTGTGGCTGTACCGTCTCTCCACACGCCGCCTTTATACTG
The DNA here is from genome assembly GCF_049852395.1 of Peromyscus maniculatus bairdii. NCBI lineage: Eukaryota > Metazoa > Chordata > Mammalia > Rodentia > Cricetidae > Peromyscus > Peromyscus maniculatus. Next base: position 66,582,332 of record NC_134870.1, read on the forward strand.
TCTCACCTTTCCGGGTGGCTCCTCGTCCTCCTTTACTGTTCCAGGTAGCAAACTCCTACACGTAAGGCCAAGCCAAGCCCGACTGCCCCTGTGCCCCCCTGGAGCACCCTGGCAGAGCGTGTTCTGCTTCACAACTCACCCCAGTAGACCGGAGCTCCTTGGGTATGCTGCACCGGCTTCTTGACTGTAGCGAACAAAGCCCGGGTGTTTGCGGTGCCGTGAACGTCCCTTCAGTTTGTCTCCAAAGTGCCTTCATTCTGGGCTCCTCGGCTGCCATCTGTGCACCCTCTGCAGCGATGGTGCCAGCTTGTGATCTTCTCAGCACGTCCCAGTTTGGACTGACCACACAGTTGTATTCACATGCTGCCTCCTCTTGTGCAGCACAGTCTCCTGGCAGAGCCTCTGATCTCCTCGGGATAGCGTGGTCTTTTTTTTTTTTTTAATATTTATGTATTTATTCATTTATATATGTAACAATAATAATTAAATAAAAGGGGGCCATGAATTTGAGAGTGAGCCATAATGGAATATGGGAAGAGTTGGAGAGGGGAGAGGGAGGGAAAAATTATGTAATTATATTTTAATTTTTTTTAATGCCGAATGTCGTTTATTGGAGGAGGTCTTGAATACAGGCCACAGCACAATGGGAAAACCCTGGAAGGCAAAAGTTTAGCATGGTCTTTCTTATCAGACTCTAAGTGTATAGTGTTCCAGCCTCCTCCTCCTCCAAAAGAGCATATAGCAATCCCCTCTGTATGTATCCGGTGTTACCAGAAGAACATGTGTGATATGATGGGTGTGTGTATGTTTGTGTGTGTGCATGAGAGAGAGAGAAACCAAGAGCATTGAATCCCCTGACTATTCCTTTCACTGGGCTCATTTTCTTCTCTCCTTATAAAATACCCTGTCCTATATGAAAGGTCTGTCATTCATTATGTGTTTCATATTATTCACATTTTCTTTGTAAAATATATATATATATATATATTATTCTACACTCTAAAGGATAAATAATAACACTTTTTATTTTAGCTTAGCCATGTTTTGAGGTATGTCCATATTAATACCTGTAGCTTTAGATGGTTTAAGTTGCTGCCAAGAGTCTCATGGTGTCGGTGTTCCAGCTTGCTTACCCATGTTCTAGATCTGTGTTTTCATTGTTTTCCATTTTTCACCGAATGTCTGGTTTATAATGGATATTGTTGTACTTAAAGGAAGGCTGATCTTTCTCTAACTTTAAAGGGTATTTTCGGAGTTGTGCCCCTCTGACTGAATACTAATCACCCTGAGGATCAGCTTTGCTTCCATTTGCAATGAGCTTTCTCTGTGCATGTAACCGTCCTGCATCTTTAACTAGCACTAAGCCAGTGCTGAGCACTTGGAATGCAGAGCTTAAGCAGAAGTTACTTTTCTCACTCTGCAATTTGCAAGTCATTCTCATACAAATTTAGGTCATTTTGCCTTAAAAATGCTAAATGAAAGCCAAAATTAGAATTTTTAAAAAAGCACACACAAGATTTTGCAAGCAGTAGCTATAAAGTGTGAGAGGAAAGCCTATTAAGTTGTATGAGAATAACAACTTAGAGTAAGTGTGAATTCTGTGTCTCATTCATGATAGAGAGCTGGAAGAGACCTCACATTAGCTGTTCTTGCGCTAACTTTCTTCAAGCTGGAAACCAGACCACAGCTTCTTGGGGAAGTGTGCTTCAGACTTGCTGCCCTTAATCAGCAGATCCTCCCTCGTGCTCAAATGAAGCACCTTAGGTTGGGATTGCAGCTCGTTCCCTTGTTTGGTCTCCTAACAAGGGAAACAGACTGCGAGTGTTCATTTATAAGGTAAACAAACAAACTGGCCTATCTTTTCCAAAGAAAACAGTTTCAAGTGATTTTTCCACTGAAAGAGAGAAGAGGATGTGAATCTCAACGTCCCTGATTTTGTGAACTGAGAGAGCAGCCTTGCATCCCCACTCTGCACCATCAACAAGAGACATGCTTTGTTCCTCCTGGCTCCTCCTCTTGCACCAAGGTCACCTCTAAAACCTTTCTATGGTTGTTCCCTTTTGGAGCATCCAGTTTATGCCTCTGAGTTGTGCCATGTCCTATGATAGAACTGACCTCAAACTTCTGTAGTCTCAGCATCCCTGGGGATGGGAGGTTGGTTCAGTCAGTGATGTACTTGCCTTGCAAGGTCAGGAACCTGAGTCCCATCCCAGAACCCACATTAAAAAGCCAGGGATGTTAGTCAGAATTTAAACTAGGAGTACATCCCTGTGGTGGAATAATTGCCTAACATGCATAAGTCTTTGGGGTTAATGTCCAGCACTGCAGGCCATAGGGAGGGAAATTTAAAAAGTGAAAAGTGGTTTGGGGCTGTAGCTTAGTGGTAGAGCATCCGTCCAGTATATGTGGATCCGTGGGTCAATCCCCAGTACTGCCAAAAACAAAAAGCAAAGAAAAAATAGACAAAAATGCACTGTAATCTAAAAAGAATATTTAGTGGTCTCAACTTCTTGAATTATCTTGCTTGATGCATCTGAAATAATTAGGGCCTTTCCAAAATTGATATTCAAGTCAATGGTCTCTTTAAAAGACCATCACTAAGAAATACTAAAATCATAGTTTTAGCATTTTAAAAAAATACTACAGATCACACCTCGAGTTTAGATGGGAAGTATATAGAACCAGAATCGCCTTTATTATTAAGCTTCCATCTAACCACAGAGTCCTTCCTTATTGATTAGATGCAATGCATTTACTATTAGAATATATGACTATATATATTTACTATTAGGACATATTTATGTGTATACATAAAATACATATTTGTGGCTATCTTCCTATATATTCCTATATATGACTTGGCTTTCATCATGATAAAATCTTTCTACTTATCTCAAATAATAGTACTCCTCATTCAGTCTACTGTGTCTGTAGTTAACATGGCCATCCCAACTTTCTGATAATTATGAACTCATATCTGTCTTTAGATTTATCAGTGTTTCTTTTAAAGAGCACATGGTTAGGTCTTGATAGTCTATCCAGTCTTATAAAAAAAAAAACCTGCCATTTAATTGGAGTGTTTAGTCCACTTACATTTAATGTAAATCACCTTTTATTTAGTTAGTTAGTTATTTAGTTATTTTTGGTTTTTTTCAAGACAGGGTTTCTCTATGTAGCTTTGCGCCTTTCCTGGATCTCGCTCTATAGACCAGGCTGGCCTTGAACTCACAGAGATCTGCTTGCCTCTGCCTCCCAAGTGCTGGGATTAAAGGCGTGCGCCACCGCCACCACCGCCTGGCTATTATAGCTTTATTATGATGCCTTTTAGACCACAGTAATCCATATTTTGAAATATTCCTGTTATAAAGTGACCATCTGAGAACTCACCTTAATGCTCTTGAGACAAGTTTTATCCACTGGCTGGTTCTTCAACCTACTGTCAGTTCCAAAATCTGTTTATTATATGGACCCTAAGCAGTTCACTGTACATCTTATGGGATCTTGCTCTCACTGGTACAGCACATACGTTTCCGGACATTCAGATTTCTAGACATTTCTTGCGGTTTCCTCCCACCTCATATTCTGCAAGTTCAAGTGACAGAAACTCACTATTGTTGGGGTCTCATGTCTCTCTTGTTTTAGGAATTCTGATCCTATTGTTTTGATTCATCCAAAACCATTGTTCTATGTATTTCCTCTAAGTTTTCATTGATTGCTTTTCATCTGGTACCAGTTAACCCATCATGACCAGAAGTAGAAGTCTCATTAAATGTATGCTTAAAATCACTTTTCTGGAGAAATGGCATCTTCTGTGTCTGTGGTCCTGTACACCAGAAAAGCAGACTAAGCCGGCATACTCACTTGAAAGAGTAAACAACCAGGATCCACGGGCCCAGGTGGCTTAGCGTGGCTTATGTGGAGACTGCCACCAGCTAGTCCTGTTTGCATCCCAGTTTTCCTATCTCTGTCCTTTTTCTCACTGTAGTGACCTTTTTAGATTCTTCCTGTGTTTAAGACAAAGTTTTAACCTGTGAAACTTGTCCAGTGAGACCCTTATTATTTAAACACCCCCGTACTCCACTGTGTTAAGTGGATAGTGCTATTGATGCTGCTGTTAACACAGGCATGAGAAGAATTATTTATGTGCTTCTGGCCGTACCGAGTTACTGCCTACCCAGTTGCCTTTGCAGTCCACTCAATAAACCTATTTTGTTCCTGAAATTACTTCAAAACAGATTTCAGAATAGCTAACATGCTATGGGACTATAAATCCCATATTAGACCTTTAGTTTTCTTAATGTAATTGGGTTTTCCTTTGTTTTTCAGTTTGTTTTCTTTGCTGTCTAAAAAACACAACAAAGTTCTGGAACAAGCCACCCAGTCCTTGAGAGGTTCCCTGAGTTCCAGCGATGTTCCCCTCCCGGATTATGTAAGTAGCTACCTTATCGTCATCACAACTTTCTCTGTGTTTAGAGTTAGAAAAAACAGTGCTTCTCTCCTCTCAAAGCCTAACTGTGCTCTCAGAAACCTTAACAACTTTTCATGGTTCTTATGAAATAGTTGAAGAAACCAGCCCCAACAGTGAGAGTTAATAATCAAGAATCCTACTAATTGAGTCAAAACAAACAAACAAACAAACAAACAAACAAAAAGCTCTCAAGCCAATTACACCATGACAGAAGGAAACACCCAGAGCTGTGTAGAGTCCCTACCTCAGAATAAATTAACAAAGGAGGAGCTTGCCATTTATTTCATAAAATGTGTTGAATATACATAGTCTTGAAGTCCCCCAATAGTATTTTCCAATCATCACAAACCTATAAAATTGATATTTCTGAGAGGAAATGGTCATCTTCAATGATACTTGTCTTGGGTTTTTTGGGGTTTTGTTTTTTGTTTGTTTGTTTGTTTTTGTTGTTGTTGTTTGGGTTTTTTTTGTTTTTTGTTTTTTGTATTTTTGAGACAGGATTTCTCTGTGTAGTTTTGGTGCCTGTCCTGGATCTCACTTTGTAGCCCAGGTTGGCCTCGAACTCGCAGAGATCCACCTGGCTCTGTCTCCCACATACTGGGATTAAAGTTGTGCGCCACCAACCGCCTGGCTTAATGATACTTGTCAATCATGCATGTGACCGTGTAATGGTAGAACAAATTTGTGATATATATTTGAATTCTGTATTGAATGTCAGTTTTTAGTCACTATTTAGCAGGTTTCTTCATCCATAAACTTCAGTGCATCTGAAGCCTCTGCTCCCTAGAGTCACTGGGGAAATCTTACGTGGGACCTGTCACTGTGTCCCTTGCATTAACACTGAGCACATGAGACTGTCTCACACCCGCCCTGGTCAGAGCTCATGGAACGGGGGTGACTGCAGCTGAATCACTCTGTGCCAGGGATCCAAAAGGTGACTCAAGAAAACAGTAGTAGGCCTGCAGCATGACTCAGCAGGTAAAGAGCTTGCTGCGCAAGTGTGATGACCTGAATTCAATCCCCAGAACCCAGTAAAAGTGGACGGAGGGATGGAATTCCACAAAATTGTCCCCTGACCTCCATTCACACACTGTGGTGTGCTTACACACACACACACACACACACACACACACACACACACACACACGAATAATGAACAGAATAAAACTAATTTTTAAAAAGTGTAACCTTAAAAATAAGCACTGCAAAGTGTTCTCTCATGATGCCTCAGCGTTTTATTGGCCATTCCGCTGCGAGGCACTGTACGTAGGTGACGGTGACGGGCACATTTGAAACCAATCTCCTTGTCGTTTTCTTTTAAATTAGTCGTTAGCTAGGAGATGGATGTGCTCCCCTTTTTTCTATTCCTCAGAATTTTAACCTGTTCAGTATCCTTGGCAACAGCCACAGGATTCTGTGTTCTGGACTAGCCCCCGCTGGCTTGTTCGTCAGGCTGGAGAAGGAGAAGGAAAGGGCCTCCGGAGTCCCAGATGTGTGCCTCCTGCACCAGACTGGAGACACCATATTAGCAGATTTAATAAGTGCTCCAAACTAAGCCTGTGTTTCCCTTCTTACTGTAACACATAGAACACTCAGGGTCTACACAGAGGTTTCTGAGTTTATTAAGAAAATGTTTATACTCATTACACTGTATAATTCACGAGTCAGTTGAGTAACAACGTAAAAAGCACATTGCAAGTTACAAAAATATTAGTGTTAGTACTTTAGTACACCCGTGTTTGTCTAAACACCTCGTGGGAAACCCTTCCGTCAAGGGTTAGATAATGAGGAAACTGCCCTGGCTGCTTAAGGGAAAATAATACAAAAACTGTACTCTAGTCCTCAGTGGAGTGCACCCTGGGGGCAGTGGAGGCGGCAGAAAGAGCAGCTGATGCTCCATGCTGCCGTGGATGTGTCTCCGTGTGAGGCTGTCACAACCGAATCCAGTGAGCGAAAGGACAGAGGAGCGCTGAACAGCCTTTAAAAACCGTACGGTACCACTCGGACAATCTTGTCATGTGAGCAGAGCCTGGATAGTGCAGAAAGGGATGGCAAGTAAGTTGTAGGTGCTTTTAAACTATCATGTTTTTCAAATGATTGATTCTGTCAGTGTCACAGAGGGCATTTCCTTAGCTCCATCAATCACCCGAGCAACTGTTTGAAGTAAGGAAACCCTGCCTTTTGTTCTGGACAGAACCACAGAAAGGATGTTGTCAGCCCTCTATCACAGAGCTTTTGGATCGTCTGTAGGACTGAATCTGTCACCTCACTCGGGTAGTACGTAAACACAGGTAGAAATTAGAAGGCCCCCAGTGGTGGTCCTTAGGAGAAGGATGGGGCGGGACAGTCAGCTGAGCAGGCGCAGTAGCAGCTCCGCGCAGTGCCAATCAAAGATGCGGGTATGAGTCTCATGCTCCTTGGAGTCTTGTCTTAATTTGTCTGTCATACAGAACAAGAATTCTGTCCAGAGGCTACTTGATGAGTGACACCTACAAGAACGAGCACTTCAATATTCTTCTGTCACAAATGTTCCTTGGTTTTAAGTTGTCCTATGGAAAATCCCAGTGTATGTAATTGATGTGAAAACAGCTCTCTCAGAGCATCTGGTTGTTAGAAAGTGTAAAGATGTCTCTTGAGACCAAAACCTTAGAGAACCATTGAAGTATGGGATTGTATTATATACACACACTCACATTCTCCGATGAAATACACATTGTTTTATGCTGTAATTATTTCTCTGCCCATACAGTTGAATGCACTTTATAGGCACAGAAATTATTTTCTAGGCTGAAAAAAAAATAGGTTTGGAGGTTGGGGAGATGATAGGCTTTCCAGGCCAGTGCAACCTTAAACTCACTGCACCCTCCTGCTTCCACTTCCGGAGTGCTGGGATTCCAAGCATGAGCCCAGGATGTCTACCAGCTGAGCTGCATCCCTCGCCCTGTGCATATTAACTGATAAGGGTAAAGCCCAACTCTGCAAACTGCTATTGGCTGGAGAGGTCCTGAGTTGAAAGTCTTATCTGTGTGGTGTGGAATGAGAATTGTTTGATCATTGTCTAGGTAAGGATTTATTTTTAATATGTGATGAACATGAGCTATACTTGCTTATTAAATTTCTTCACTAATTACTACATGATCTGTATGTTAGTTTTATTTTAGTTTGATTCTTGAGGAAGTTGTAGCCTTTTTTCTTTTTACTTCAAAACAAATAAAACGTTGAGCTTCTCCTTGTCTGATTTTATTCCTGGCTATCTTGGTTTTTAGCTTGCTAAGAATCAAAGCTATGTTCCTGAAATTTGTTTTCATGAAGTCACACTTGCTTATCAGTACTGTTCCACATGGAACCCCAAGCTGCTTCGCCATTGAATAGACTGCCTGGCCCTTTGGGTGGACCGCACTCAGCAATGGTCTTTTGCACTTGTTGATGTGATTGTGTCTGCTTTTAAACATTCAGTGTTTGCAGGAGTATAGTAGGAGTATTCTGACCTGATTCCTCTACCAAGAAAACTTAACCCTGAGGTCTTCCTGTGTTGTTCTGTCGTTAACGTTTCTTGTTAGTGTTTGTTCTTTTGCACTGGGCCTAGATAGAGAATGTACTATTCACACACCGTGGAACAGGTTATCTTGATCATACTGGTGTAGCCAAAAGCAATGAAAGTGCTTTTGTCATTTTTAAAGTAGTTCCTTTTTGGTGTTTCACTTTAGAAACATGTTCATGGTTACTGGCTTTACATGTATTTACTCGAAGGAGAGTGACATGGACCAGTATATTAGTCTTTGACAAGTCTTCTCTTTTGGAATTCTGTTAGCATGGCTAAAGTGAAGAGTACATACTATTGCACATAAAGAATTTCAAATGCACCAGTAAAATAAAATCCAATGGATGGTTTATTTTATAAAAATCTATAACCAAACCTAAGGGATGTCCGAAGAGAAATGGGGATGGGGGGACAGCATTCTGGAAGTAGGGGAGAGGTTGTGGCAGCCCCCTCTGAAGGGAGTTGATAATTGAAGTAGATACTATTGCCTTGTTGTATTTTGATTTGACATTTTGAGGCAGAGTCTTGCTATGTATCCCAGGCTGGCCTTAGAACTCACAGCATAACCCATACCGGCTTCAAACGTGATCCTCCAGTGCTCCACCCACAAGTGCTGGGATTACAGGCCAGCAGCACCATGGCCTCCTTGGGGAATGCTTTTCAAAGGAGAGATTTAGGTGAGAAAACATTCCGGTAGTTTCTCCCTTTGAACAGTGGCTTACAAGTGAAAAAGAACAGTGTACTCGTCACTGGGTGCTTTAGGTGTGGCAGTGTTCAGCTTATGCGGGTGCTCGAAAATCATACATCAGCCCTTTGATGCCATATACAACAGGTAACCAAGAATATGCCATAGACCTAACTGTAACAGCTGAGCGTCATGCAGTATTTAGAGGAAATATAAGTAAATCGTCAGGAGTTTGTCTCAAGCAAAGACTTCTTAGATATACCAAAAGCACAAAGAACAAAAGAAAAGTAGATATATTGGACTTCTTCAACATTTAAAACTTCGGGTAGAATGCTTATCTAGGATTCCCAAGGCCTTGGGTTTGTTCTCTAGTATCATATAACCCAGGTGTGATCGTGCACTCTGGAATCCCAACACTTGGAAGGTGGAGGGAGGCAGGAGGATGCAAAGCTCAAGGTCATCATGGGCAGGGCCAACCTGGGCCTGAGACCCTGTCTCCAGAAAAATGAAAACAAAGGTAGCACTAAGGAGGCAGAGGGAAACAGATTTCTGTGAGTTGGATGCCAGCCTGGTCTACATAGTGGGTTCCAGGAGAGTTGGACCTATCTAGAGAGACCTTGTTAAAAAAACACACTGAAGAGTGAAAGGATAACCCACCAGCCCACAGAATGGGAGAAAACATTTTCAAATCCTGTATCTAGACCATGTGAAAAGCCTTACAATTCAATAGTAAAAATATAAACAAAACAATTTAAAACAGGGCGAATGGGACATTTGTTAGCTGAGTGGTGTGCCTCAGGAGATACAGAAGTACTTAAGAAGGCCTGCTGTCAGTGTGAGGGCGATTCTGGGCCTGTGGGTGTTAGTTAGAGAAGGAAGCTGTCTCTGTGCCTGATGGTGTCAGGGAGAGCTTGTGGCAAGAGGAAGCCAGGATGCAGCTTAGGATCCGGATCTAGCCCTCATTGAGCTACCATTCACCAGCCACAGGTGAGCAGCAAGACCAAGAGGGTCTTGCTGTCTGTGTGGGAACATGAGTAGTTAACTTGATGCCAAAGAGCAGGACTCTGCTTCTCAGAGTTCTCCTTGACCTTGTGACTGCTGAGCAGCCGCTCATGTTGCCCTACAGACCCAGAAGGAGCCAAGCCAGAGTGACCATCAAGAGCAAAGGCTAGGTCCTGTTGGCAGGCTTCCAGTCATTCAGCTGCATTTCCTGATTGCTTGGGGTGATGCAGACTGGCAGAGTACTGACCAGTGCCCATCTCTTCTCCCCAGTAGACAGCAAAGTGACATTTCCCAACTCCCTTGCTTCCAGAACTGAGCGGTAAGACTGTTAGCTCCAGTATAGGATGCATAGAAAGTGCTGTTTCTCTACACAGTCCTCCACCCTTCTCTTCCCTCTTCATCTGCTAGCTAGAAATGGGGAACCCAGTGGGAGATTGCAACACCCCAGATGGTGGTATTGCTTAGATCCCAGGATCATTTTATGAAGGGCAGTTGGGCTCCTTGTTAGTATGTGATGCAAGTTAGCAGTGACCTTCTGTTGTAGTTTTCAGTGTTAAAGAGTCTGTATAGACATTTCTCCAAAAGGGTAGTAGTGGAGGTCGTAAAAAAGAAAGTGTGGAATGTCTCCAATCATGAGGGAAATGTGAATCAGAATCATAGTGGGAGACCTCTTCACATCTGCAAGGATGACTGGAATCCAAAAGGCAGATGATAAGTGTTCGCAAGCATGGGCAGAAATGAGAACTCTCACAGACTGCCTATGGAAATGTGAAAAAGGGTACAATGCTTGTGGAAATTCAGTTACATAACAGCCAGCAATTATATGCCTAGTGAGATACAAGTAAATTGAACACATATATCCACCTCAAAATGTGAATGTTCAATCATTTCATAACCATCAAAATGAATGCCATCTTAATATCCATCAGCCTGTAAGGAACTAAATAAAATGTAGTGTTAGTCATCAAGGAAAAGAGGGGAAGATATGTGTTCCTCAGTACAGAAGAAAACATTGTGCTAAGGAAAAGAAGCCAGAAACGGGATCACAGACTGTACGGTCCCACTCATTCAAATGTCCAGAATAAGCAGACCCTGGTAAAGCAGACCTCAGGTGCCTGATTCCAGGGATGTGAGGCAGAATGGGATGGAACTACTGGTGGACACTGGATTTGTGTTTTGGGGATGATGAAAATGCTTTCAAATGGAGTCAAGGTGGCTGCACGAGTCTTTGAATATACCAAAAGCACTGAATCACACACTTTAACTTGGTGATGTATATGGTATGTGAACAACACCTCAATGAAGCCATTTTTGAAATAATAATTGTATCATTCTTTCTTTTCTTCACTGTGACCCCTACCATGTACCCCACCCCCTTCCTCTCTTTCAATTTCATGGCCTCTTTCTCTTTGTTATTGTTACATGTGTCTGTGTGTATGTGTGTGTGCGTGTGCATGTGTGTGTGTGTGTGTGTGTGTGTGTGTGTGTGTGTGAGAGAGAGAGAGAGAGAGAGAGAGAGAGAGAGAGAGAGAGAGAGATCTTAAATATATAAATGTAACCTGCTCAGTATGTAATGTCACTTGTGTATGTTTTCAGGGCTGACCATTTGGTATTAGATAACCAATGGTGTACTCTTCCCTGAGGGAAGACTGTCTCCACTCTGAGCATTCCTTAGTTGCCTGGAGTTCTTGGTCTATGGTTGAGGCCCCATGTTCCCCTCTTCCACATTAGCATGTATCTTAGTTAGGGTTTCTGTTGCTGTGAACAGACACCATGACCACAGCAACTCATAAAGAAAACATTTAATTGGAATGGCTCACTTCCAGGCTCAGAGGTTCAGTCCATTATCATCCTGATGGAGAGCATGTTGGCATGCAGACAGACGTGATGCTGGAGTAGTAGCTGAGAGTCCTACATCCTGCAGGCAACAGGAAGTTGACTAAGACACTGGGTAGAATCCTGAGCATAGGAAACCTCAAAGCCTACCCCCACAGTGACACACTCCCTCCAACAAAGCCACACCTCCTAATAGTGCCATTCCCTAAGATCATGGGGACCAGTTACATTCAAACTACCTCACCATGTTTATTGGTGTCTTCCTCGTTCGGGTCATATTTAGGCAGCCATGCTGGTGTGAGACTTCATGAGTGTAGCTTCTCAGACAGTTTTAGAAGACACAATCTCACAGCAAAGTTCCTGTACCTCTGACTCTTCAATCTTTGCTCCCTCTCTTCCACAGTGACTCTGAGCCTTAGGTTTGGGAGCTGTGTTGTCGATCTGTCAGTTGAGACCAGGCTCCACAGGCCTGCATTGGGATCAGTTGTGGTGGTCTGTCACCGTCTCCAGCTGTTGCAAATCAAGGGTTCCTTGATGCGGGGTGAGGACTGCACTTATCTGTGGGTCTAAGGACGAATATTTAGAGTGTATTTAGTGAAGTGGCGGGGACAGGTTTTCCTCCATGAATCTCTAACCCCCAGTAACTGGCTCAGTTTCCAGCACCAGGCATGATTTCCTTCTTGTTGGATAGATGAAGCCATTTTTTAAAGTAGTATTTGGAGGAGTTGGACCAAAGAACTAAATACTTTCAAGGAGGTAAAAGATTGTTTCTTGAGCACTAGCTGGACTTTAGGACTGCTAGGTGGTGAGCTACACAGTCACACAAAAGTGTGTACATTTCTCAGCCTCACTGTAGAGCAAAAGGAAACAAGCTAAATGTATGTCACTAACCACACTGATTAGGCTCCAGTGAGATGGCTTGGGGGGGGGGGGAGGATGCTTGCTGCCAAGTCTGGTCACTTGAGTTCCATCCCCAGAACCCACATGGTGGGAGGACACAACCACCCCCCCAAGGTGTCCTCTTATCTCTGTGTACCATCTCATGCCCTCCAAGATGAAATTATATTAAAAAAAAAAAGCTCATTAGAGTATAACTAATCCATTGTATTATTCTGTAGCATTTTGAAATGAGATTTTAATCTTTATAGAGATTTATATGAAAATATCTATATTATATAAATCCTTTAACTTTATATTGGCTTACACATACATGTTTGAAAATTCGTGTTTCAAATTAAAATGGCTAGCTCTGAGAAGTCTGGCGGGGTAGGAGGAAGGATCGCATTCCTTTATAGGTGTAGATCTCAGAGTGTTTGACAGCGCACAGATGAACGACTCTTTTTCTCTCCTAAGTTTCTCCTTATACTTCTCAGTTTCCCCTTCTGTTAATATCTCAATGAGCATGTGAAACTTCTCAGAACTAAGGAATGACTAAAACACAAATTGCAACATTTGCACCCTCATCCTTCTCTTGGGTCCCACATGGAGTTGTTTGTCGTGTCTCCGTGACGTCTCCATGGTACTTCTTCTCCTTCTGTGCTTGGTACTGCTGAGCTCCCGTGACTTACTTGGAGACTGTTCCTCAGTTCGCATGTGTTTTTTTTTATTATTATTATTACTGTTACTATTATTATTATTATTATTATTATTATTGTTATTATTTCTGAAGCTGAGGACCGAACCCAGGGCCTTGTGCTTGCTAGGCAAGCGCTCTACCACTGAGCTACATCCCCACCCCCGTGTTGTTTTCTTCTGGTTGTCCTAATGCTGGGCCTCCTCGGCAGCGTGCTCTCCGGCAGCGGCGTGTGGGAGTGCACAGCGCCTGCTCGTAGCTGCTGATGTCTCCCCAGATCACTTTGCCAAGGCGGTGTCTGCCAAGGTTTTGCGTTCTCAACTTGTTTTTCCCATTGAAATTACTCTGTTCTTGAAGAGTTGCTTAAACTATGCCATATCCTTTTCTGCCAAATACTGCCTATAGCCTCCAGACCACTGATTTTCTGGTGGCTATCAGTTTTTCTCATTCCTTCTCATTTATAAACAGGGCATAGTTTAATAGACACTGTAAAATGTTTACCATAATAAGCTAATTAGCATATTCATCACATGATTGGCTGTGTGTGTGTGTGTGTGTGTGTGTGTGTGTGTGGTGAACTTCTGAGATCAGTTCTCTCAGCACATCTCAGGTACACTTAACACTGTTCCTAAGTACAGTCCACATCTGTACAGTAAATCCATAGAACTCATTTGCTGTGCCCTGTGATGAACATCTGCTGAGTGCTCTGTCTCCTCCTGTGAGTTCAGCTTGAGGTTCCACCCATAAGGAGATCACACCGTATCTGTCATCCTCATTCTCACATAGCTTATGCCCGTGCTATTCCCAGTGGCAGGCGCTCCTTTTTATGCTGAGCAACATGGTGTTGTCGTACCGACCACCCGATCATCATCCATTTATCTGTCATGAGGCGGTTAGGTGCCTTCCTGTCTTGGCCCTTGGCATTCATGCCACAGTGAATGCGAAGTTGCTGATAACTCTAGGGTATTAATTTTATTTTCTCTGAGTGTACACTCAGAAGTGAGGTTGGTGGTTTTAATATTCTAATAAAATATTTCTTTTTTAAAACATCTACATTCCCACACTACCTGTGTGGATAGAGTTGTTTTTAACCATCATATAAAAAGTTATTTCCTACCTAGAAACTCTACCTGACTTCGGCATGAGGCCGGTCTCCACGGTTGTACTGTTCTGGCTGAGAACTGGGAATTCCCCTTTTTTCTGAGGATGATCTGCTTCCATTGTTATTTGGGAACTTTTGGTTGGTGAGCTCTGACCTTGTGTGTAAGGACCAGTTCCCTCTGGAGAGGCAGGTGTTGAGGGGAAGGATGTCTCCCTAGTCATCTGGAGAGGATGCTTTACCAATGTCTCTGCAGGAATGTGGTAGATGGCTCTTTTTTAAGGATTTTAAGAGATCATTTAAAATACTTAAATAATTTTTATGTTCCTTCCTGTGGCTTCTAAAAAGAAATAGGGCATGTTTGCATGGACTATGGCAGTGATTAATTAGTGTTCTAAGTGAAGTTTAAAGAGCACAGAAAAAATAACCCATGAATATTAAATTCAGCATTAATGTGTTATACATTAATTTTTTCAAAAAGGAAAAACCTAATCAGTTTCTTTTCCCCTTTCTTTCCATCCTAGTGAGAACAGTTTTCTTACCCTACTACTGTATGGAACTGGTGTAACGACAACTTTTCTAGAGTTGCCTTCAAGTTTCCTTAGATTTGGTCAAGAAACCCCGTTTTGATTTTCTGTTTGCTTGGATTCTGATTGCTTTTTCTTCTCTCTCTCTCTCTCTCTCTCTCTCTCTCTCTCTCTCTCTCTCTCTCTCTCTCTCTCTCCCTTTCTGCCTGAGTTCGTTGTTCCTAATTGGAGGGGGGGGGGGATCTACTATTTGGAATTTTCTTTGATTTACCCTTGATTTACATGGTAAATAGAAAACAGCTGTCCACTTAAGCATCTCATTCTGGAAACCATAGTCCCCTCCAGCGGCATCTGGAAATGATGTAGCTTGTAAAACAGAGCTAAGAAGAAAAGGCAATGTTTGTTTTATGTGGGATGAATGATTTCTGTTGGGGTCCTTTAATTCGGCTATTATGAGGGTTATTAAAAAGCAGTATTACAAAAGAGGCTTAAATGAAAAGAATTTTTTTGAGCTGGTATCTTATTATTACAGTTGATTATAGTCAAAGCTACAAATGTTTTAGAAATGGCACTTTATTTTAGTTTCTCCAAATAAGACCCAAAAAAAAAACCAGTAATCTTACTCATTGTGTGAGTGGAAATTCAATCTTTTCCTTGATTGATTTAATTTCTGAAAACAAATTGTATTTGAGAATTCAGTTCTAGCTTTTTTTTTTATGGATTTCTGAAAAATTCTTACACGAAGAATCCTTGCAGGAGTATTTGAGGATCATCCTAGCAGTGTGGAGGAGAGCCTTGAAGCACATCAATCCTTCTGGACTTACAGCATTATTTCAGTCAGTGCATTCCAAGTAAATCCTTGGCAACTTAATGTATTCACGAATTACTTGGGTTTCTAAGATACTAATGGGAAGGTTTCGGTAATGGGAGTTGTTTTACTTTGGAAAGTAGAAAAGCAAGGTAACTGTTGCTTTGATGGTTGTTAGCGTCCATTCTGATATTGGACTATGTCAGTTTTTTTTTATGTATTGGTTAATATAACAGTTGCTTCAATATAGCTACTCTTTAAGAACTATATTTTTAGGGCTTAAGTGAATAGACTTAGCATGTCCATTTAACTCAATAGGACAGGCAGATTTGACTATTTTCTTACATTGGAGTAACCTGTAGTCTCTCTGGTATTTTCTGAGGCCTTAAATTTCTATTTTGTCAAAGGACCTAAGGAGTGTGTGGTGTTCCCTTGCACACAGTTCCAGTGAGCCGGTAAGCATAATGGGTGATTTAGTGACTCATGTTCTGTAAGGTCTTCTGCCTATATTGTTGGCTCAGGGTGTCTTAACAACATACAGATTGAGTGACTTAAACACTAGACACTTACTTCTCTCAATTTGGAGACCAGCACGGTTGCTTGTTGAGTGTGCTTAAGGGGCCTTTGGTCAGAGCCTGCACCCAGCTCTTCTTGTCTCTGCTGAGAGGACACTGGCCCAGTCTGACAGCCCTGCCCCCTCACCCACTCACCTCCAGGACAGGTGCCCTCTCTACTTCATACTCAGATGGCTGTATCCATGTGAATTTGGAAAACAGTGAAGGACAAACTAAAAAAATTTTGTGAAGAGCAAAGGAATTTGGTCAAAATAACAGGAATGAAACTAGATTTCTTTGAATATTTCTTGTCCTGTGATGTAACTTATGAACTATACCTGATTACAAAACAACCTAACAACCAAATAAATCTAGTTGGCTAGCAACCAGACATCTAAACGGCTCAGTCCCTAACAGACTGTATCATAAGGACACCGGTGAGAAGGACAGCAGACTGTCTTTACTGGTGATATTTGTTATCTGAAGATGCATGTTTGTATCATAAGAGAAACGGTGGGTAATTGTGACATATTCTATTTTGTTTCCCCGACTCCTTGGAACCTGAGCTTCCAATGGAAAACACTACATATAGATGTAAAGTAAACGCAACTCAGTAGAAGCCTTTGATCTTGGGCTTGAATAGGGGTGATCTGTATGGTTTTTGTCTCTTCCTATCTATTGCTGTGTGAGTCATTTTACTTCTGTCCTTTGAACTCACAAAAACAGGGACCAACCCAACCAAATAGCTTTGTTCATCTCAGCAACGAACCTTCCTCTAAAAGAAGCCAAGCCAGCCTGCCCCTCGTGGAGGATGGTAACATGAGGTAACGAAAGAGAGGCAGGGAAACTCCCTCCTCTTTGGAGAAGCATTACAGCTAATAACCAATAATGGGAGAATTGGAATATTACCAGGTGCAAACCCCGGAAACATGAGAGTTTGTGGCCTCTGACTTACAGAGAGAAACCGCTCTAGACCTCATTCATCCCAGTGTAGAACACACCCACCCGTGAAGTGGTTTTGCAGAAAACAAAACAAAACACAAAATCCCAATCTCTCCAAGCCTCTAGATCTGCTACCGATTTAAATATCAAAAAGGACCTTTGCACAGTGTGTGCAGATCGGTGGAGAGCTGCCTGCCTTTCTCACTAGAAACTGGAGTGTAACAGATTCTCCTGCTAACAAAATTGCTTCAGAACCATCCTGGAAATAAATAGGAGGGAGGTGACTACACAGGTCTGTCTGTATGTCTGTCTTGCTTTTTTTTGTTTGTTTCATTTGTTTTCCCAATTTGGTTTGGGTTTTGTTTTATGTTCTGAAACGAGGCCTTGTTATATAGCCTATGCTGGTCTGGAACCCACAGCAATCCTTGTGTTTCATTATTACATATTCCATTTTTTATTACATTTTGAGAACTGTGTAAAGATTTTGAATTTATAGTTTCACAAAGGGGAACTACAAAGATGAAAAATGGACTATAGAAAATCTATATTCTCCATGCATGGGTAATGATATATATATTCCCCACTTTGGTGGGGAGTGGGGGGGGACACAATTTAAATTCTTAAATAAATCACATCGTGTGTATGTGTAATCTCCAAGAACAGATAATAGGTTTAAACATTCCTGAGTTTGAAACCTGGTTATTTCTCATAACAGCTACAAGACAATAAAGCTTAATAATCTAGCTGAGCGGTGGTGGCATACACCTTTAATCCCAGCACTCGGGAGGCAGAACCAGGCGGATCTCTGTGAGTTCAAAGCCAGCCTGGGCTACAAAGGTGCAAAGCTACACAGAGAAACCCTGTCTCGAAAAACCAAAGGGGGTGGGGGCAGCTTAATCTGTGTTTTCATTTCTACATCTGAAAATAAGCACAACAGTTCTATTAATGCTAGGCATGGTGACTCACATCTGGAGTACCAGCACTCTAGAGGCTGAAGCAGGAGGATCACCAGGAGTTTGAGGCCAGCCATAGCTTACAAATAGCCTGGATTACATAGTGAGATCTTGTCTCAAAAACAGCAACAAATCCTGTTAATTACTTCCCTGTTATTTCTCAATTAGACTTCCAGTAACTGGGTAGAATAGACAGAGCATATTATCCATAAACATGCATCTGAAACATTCATTTATTCAAGTCATGTTTTTCCCACAGCACTTAGTAAACAATGATGAGGGGACAGATGCAGGAATCCTGCCTCAAAGAGATAGTGGGGAAAAAAAGTGTGCCTCATTTAGCAAGCAGATAAATGCATAATTATAAGTAGAGCTAGGGAAAATAGCAGGGACATCATCCAAGAGGAGTTTGAGAATCCTAATTTAGGCTTAGGGACAGAAAGTATATTATAGATACCTCTGATATTTAACAGACCTGCTAGATGAATACAGAGACAATCGAGCCAGCCAGCGGAAGAATGAGGATACTATATTTAACAACATGTTCAAAGGCCCTGAGACAGAAAGCGGACCAGTACGTCTCAGAGCAGAATAGGGAGGAAGTGACGTTAAAGAGACTGGAGACATATTGGAGATGTAGATCGGTGCCAGACTGTGCCAAGCACGATGGTTCATTCATTGTAAGAAGTTAGAGTATTATCCACAGTTCAGCATGAACTCACTGAAGAAATTTTGAGGAGTGGAGTAATCAGCCTTGCTGTACCTGTGTAAAATACTGTTGAAAAAATGGTTTCAAAGGGTAAGAGTTGAGGCCAGTGAGAGACGAGGGTGTGGCAACCTCAGAGAATGTTAAACTGCACGTGCTTTACTAAGATGCGCTGAGCTGTGATGAGAAGGTGACGTCAGAGGAAAGGGGGATCCACCCAGACTCTGAGTGTCCAGGCTTTAGCAGCTGGATAGAAAACAAAGTGCTAATAAGGAATTGGAGAGACCCTGAGATGGTACATGGTGATGGGTAGGTCTGTGTACCAGTTAGTTTTGTTACCTTGACACAAGCTGTAGTCATTTTGGAAGAGGGAACCTCAATTGAAAAAAAAAAGTATTCCCACAAGACTGGCTAGTAGGGAAGCCTGTGGTGCGTTTTCTTGATGGATGACTGATGTGGGAGGGCCCAGCCCACTGTGGCCAGTGCCACCCCTGGGATGGTGGTGGTCCTGGGTGCTATATGAAATCAGGCTGGGCAGGCCAGTAAGCAGCAGTCTTCTGTGGCCTCTGCATTAGCTCCTGCCTCCAGGTTCCTGCCCTGCCTTCCCTCATGATGGAGTGTAACCTGATAGATGTGATATATCTAATAAGCCCTTTCCTCTCCAAGTCGCTTGGGTTGTGGTTTACGATAGCAATGGAAACCTAACTAGGACAGCATATCTTACAGAACCAATTGTGAGTGGAAGATTGAGTATAACCCGATGGTGAAAACATGCCCTTGGATTTAAGCATCCAGGCACTTAAAACTGGGAGTGCGGTGTTTGCCTGGTAGTCACTGACAGCTAAATTAATGCTGCTAAGGTTGGGAAGAGGTTGTTTCAGTTGAAGTCTACTTTCCTCCTCACTCCTCTGTTCAGCCTTTCTTGCCATGTCTGTCCATCCGTCCGTTATTGTCATTGTTGTTGCTGTTTTACCATGCTCTAGAAAGTTCCTACACGGGCACTGCTTATAGCAGGCGAGCTTGTTTAAAGTACACTGTAGGAGCAAAGGAAGTGGCTAAAGAGCCACACAACACGAGAACACGAGTTCAGATCCCCAGAACCTGGAAAAACTCAGGGCACGGTGGCTTGTACTTAGAATCCCAGTGTTGATGGGGTAGAAAGGAGGATTCCTGGGGCTTGCTGGCCAGCCAGTCCAGCCAAATCAATGAACTCCAGGTTCAGTGAGAGACCCTGCCTCAAAAAAAAAAAAAAAAAAAAAAAAAAATAAGGTGGAGTGATTGAGGAAGACACCCAGCCTCAGCCTCAGGCCTCCACATGTGTCTCACAGTGATCATCAGCCTGTGTGTGGTTCAGAGAAAATACTCCTGAAAAGCAAGTCGATGTGTTTGGGCTTCACAAACGTTCATCGTTTTCCTATCAAAAGACAGAGGAGGGAGAGGCTCTGAGAAGTGAGCACCAGTGAAGGACGTGAGGGCTGTCTAACAAAGGATGACATTTTCATGTGTGCCCATGCACGTGTGCCAACTCCAAAAAGCTGTACATTGTTTTTCCCTAAGCTTTTATCCCGGTGTCCTGACTATTACAGTACTTCTTAGAGCCTTCTGTCCAATGAGTTCAAAGCACTTACAGTCATCAAGTCTTTATTTCTTGGATTTATTGAATGGGCACCCATTGTTCAAAAGCCTGTGGGCGTAAGTACAAAGTTATAAAAGCACACAAATTAAATGTAATAGCACAGGAATAAGAGCGAAAGCCTGCAGGATTGCTGCTTTGCCTGTTAGGAATGCTGTACTCTTTATAAAGAAAGAAAAGAAAAGAGTAAGAAGGGGGGACCAGCAACCTGGAATTCATCCTGTTCTGAGAGCTGCAGAAGAATCTGTGAAAGGAATGGCCATGGTGTGCTGTTCAGAGAAGCCCAGTGGAACTGCGAGAGCATTCTGGAACGTACCCCTGCTCCCCCAGACCTAGATTTTTGCTCCAGAAATAAAGCCTAAGAAATTGTGGTTCCCTCCCTCCGTCTGCGATAGACATTGCAAGGGGAATTGGTTGACTGCCGCTGTCTCAGAGCGGCGTCGTAAGTGTGCGGTATCGTCTCAGTCTCAGTCCCAGCTAAACCTTACGTTCCCTTCTGTCAACTTTGTAACCTACAGGGGTGCGTGTCTCCCTAATGCTTCCTATAGTCATGGGTTCAGAAAATGCTATTTGCAGCTTAGTGAATTAGTAAAAAAACTTAAGCGATTCTTCTTTCAGAGAAGTAGAGCCTGGATTCTCAAAAGTAAAAAGTCAAAGATTAAAAAGTTAAAAATTCAGAAATAGCAGTACGTTATTTCAGAACGAGAAGGCACGTGCTGGAGGAAAGCCTCGCTGGCCCAGTGCTTGTCCTCGGTACCAGTGCTGAGAAAGGGAGCTGGAACAGGAGCTACTTTGTTTCTGTTTGTACACTGGTTTTCTTGACTTTTCTTTTCTTTTTTTTTTTTTTTGTTTTTTTTTTTTTTGTTTTGTTTTTTCGAGACAGGGTTTCTCTGTGTAGCTTTGCGCCTTTCCTGGGACTCACTTGGTAGCCCAGGCTGGCCTCGAACTCACAGAGATCCGCCTGCCTCTGCCTCCCGAGTGCTGGGACTAAAGGCATGCGCCACCACCGCCCGGCTGGTTTTCTTGACTTTTAAACTGTGCTCATTTATTACATTGATAAAAAATTTTTTTCAGTTTAAGGGAAAGAAATATAAGAATTTAGAGGCAGACCCTCATAGGTCATAAATATTTGGAATCACTTTCAAATTTCACTTCATCCATAATTCCCAGAGTCCTGGCCTGTAGGAAGAGGCTTGTTGGCCTCACTCTAAAAGCCATCGTTGGTTTTTGGTATTTGGGGAGAGATTGGCACAAACTGCTGACGAATTTGTATTCCAGCTTCAGGTGCTTTCTCCTTCTGGAGTGTCCTTCAGCTGCAGGGCTCTGAGGATGTGTGGCCGATGAAGTATTGCAGCCATGAATGGGGCATTTCCTATACTCCTTCGTGCAGGCCTCTCCACACCACCTCTGTGTACCTCTCTGCCTTTATATCATGTCCCACAATTCACAACTCCCCCCATAGGACCCACGATTCCACTTTTCGTAAAAACATTCCTTATTTGTTAAGTGAATGACGTGTGTCATCTGGGACCATCATGATGGTCACCATTGGGAGAAGTGAATAAACCATATCACTTAGCCTGGTGATCTGGAATTCTTAATCAAACTTCCAGATGACACTGAGCTCTGCCAAGGCCAGATGACAGAGAGGCATAGCACCCTGGGCACATGCTCTTCCAGTGTCCAAGTCATCAAAGCTCGGAAGGGCTGCATGGCATGTTTAGCTGGCACCTGCCTTGAAAGGCTTTGTCTCAGGCAGTTTGCACCTGTCACATTGCATGTGCGGTTAATGCACTGCGGGTTTCCTTCTGCGCTCTTGTCTGCCTTTTGGTTTTCTTCTTCTTTTGGCTCAACATGTCTAATTTCTCATACAATTTACACAAATTTTAATAGACTTAAAATTGAAGCCACTGAGGATATAATCCTTCTTTAATTTGGCTTAACACACCAGAGTTAGAGATAGCTGGGACTTTTGGATAATAATCAGCAAGTTAGTCCAAATAATGTCATAACACATTTCTTACATATTAATCAAATGGGCAGGAAAACCCTGCTTCCCAGAATGCTTGCTTAGAGAGGCATCGTTACTTGAGTGTGCGGTGAGTTCCTAAAATTGTTTTTTTACTGCCGACACCTAACTCCTAATGCCATGTCTCAGGAAATCCAAAGTGCAGAATTAAACCCCAGAGCCTTGCTTATTACGCTGGGCAAGTGTTTGCCACTGACTACATATATTTAGGGATATTTTAGCTGATGGTTAGCTTTGTTGGGGGGGGAGGCGCATGTGTGCACATGTTCATGTGGGGACCCAAGGTCAGCTTTGAGTGTCATTCCTTAGACAAGGCAGGCTGCCCAGCTAGTGACCCCCAGAGATCTGCCTGTGACTACTTCTCCAGTGCTGGGATGACAAGCGCACACCACCACACCCAACTCTGGGGGTGGGGGCCCGGCACACCTGTGCCGTGGTGGGACGTGGAAGTGAGAGGCAGCCTTGCAAGCCAGTTCTCTCCTCCCTTTGTGTGCGCTCTAAGATCAAACTCGGGTGGCAAGCACTTGGTTTTCAGAATCAAACCCAGAGCCTCGCCCGCTTCCCAGCCCTCACTGGCTTTGTTGGTAAAAAGCAATTTTTTCTATAATTGTTTCTGTGCATATTCAGGTCCTTGCCAAAGTTAAATGAATGACACTCATTATGAAAAAGACTTCCTGCCATCCTGTGCCTTGCTGAGCAAGAACGATGCTGTGTGTGCATTTGAGATAGCGCGAGATAGTGAGCCCTCCACCACCTCTAACTCTGGGTCTCGGGAAAGCACCGTTTGCCTCTCACTAAACAGAAACCTGAAACTGCCTCTTGCTCATTTACAACCTTACGGACAGCTGACCAGAGACTTATGAACACTTCCTTTCACCTGATGCTAGTTCTTCTCTTGTTGTTAGTCAAAGACCAGCAAGTCAGACACAGAGAGCAAATGTTGTAGTGGGTGGGTGGTTTTGTCTGTTTGTTTGTTTGTTTGTTTGTTTGTTTGTTTTTGCTGAAACAAGGTGTAGTCCAGACTTATGGAAACTCAGAGTCACCCTGCTCCTGCCTCAGCCTCTTCAGTGTTGGAATGGCAAGCATGTGTGACCACACCCATCCAAAAAGTCCGTTTTCATTGGCATGCATTCCCATAGCACTTACAGTTCCCGGGTCATTTCTTAACCAGACAACCCTTAACCTGGCAGTACGGACAGGCACCGCATTTCTACTGCACGAGAGTCAGTTTCCTCAGAGGTTGAAGGAGTTGTTCGTCTCAGCGCAGTCCTGGGACTCCTGGTCCAGCATTCCTGTCATCTCACTAGGGCATGGCTGTGAACACACACTGTTACTCTCACCAGAGGCCAAGCCCAGTCAGTCCTCAAGGCATCAGCATGGGTAGGTCCAGGAAGAAAGGTTTCTTGTCACTCTGGTCCCAGCAGAAGCCGTGATGTGACCAGCGGTTCAATGCGTTCTAGTAATAAGCGACAGAAAGAAGCAAACGTTGTTGGAAGACTTGACATGCTCTAGAAAACATCATTGTTGTATTACTTCCTGTCAAGGTCACTGTGCTTTGAGAAGTGCCACCAAGTGAACCTGGTGGCCATGGATACAAGCACTTGGAAGCTTTGCCTTACAGCACACTTGGTACCACAGTGTTTTCCGTGTGTTGATTTTCTTCCCCATAACACAATCTTTTCCTTACCCCCAAAACAACCAGGTAAGCTAAGAGCTGCATCAGGGGGCACTGGGTCCATGTCATGCAAGGAAAGCCCTAAGTTTGGCTCCCCAGCACCCACAGAAAGGCCTAGGCATGGTAACGCATGCCTGCAAGATTGCTGGAGAGGCAGACAGCAGGGCTCTGGAGCTCACTGGCCACAAGCCTAGCTCAGTATGCTAGCTCCAGGTTCTTCAAGAGACCCTGCCTCGAAAAATAAGATGTAAAGCAATAGAGGGCAGCCAACTTTGATCTCTGGCCCCCATGTGTGTGCACAAACATACACTCCAAAGAGGTGCCTATAGCAAAGGAAGAGATGGGAGATCACATTCCTTTTTACAATTAAACCATTACTGAGGACACTCCTGAATTAGCCTTGTTCTGCGTCAATTCAGCTCTTTCTCTGCCTCAAAAGGATTGTCTTCATGTTATGTAACAGTTTGTTTGCTTTTTATTTTAATTTTAGTCTTTTATTTATTGGTAATTTCTAAAAACTTCTTCCCAGGAAATAAAAGCAGCTATCTGCCCAACCACACACACACACACACACAGTTGTTGCAGGTTAGTACACTGATAGGCAGTCCTGACTCAGGATGTGACGACTACAATGTAGCGTTCTAACATGGCCATCTGAAGTCTGACCTTGTTCAGGCTGCAGATACTTGGTTCCATCTCCCCGCCTCCATTTCATAGCATATGAGCATAAAGACAGTACAGTGAAGGAAGATTTTGAATTTATTTTTAAGCATATAATCACAAACAACAATAGTTGAAATGGATTCCGTGTGATCTTTGCGTGCCTTGGAGGTTTAGGAATTATAAACCCACTCACGTCGGTACTGGGACTATCGTGACACTTGCTGTTGTAAATGTTCTTTGTTAACATAAAGATCTTCAGACTGCTTTTGAATCAATTTCTGCCCTAAGAAATGAATTGCAAATTTAGTACAGGGCCACCTCCTGAAGTTTTTGAATGGTAATTGCTGGGCAGTAGACAGTTCCCATGGCAACATGAGTGAGCCCTTGCTCTAATTGTAGGTACAGACTGAGTCACCCCCATTGCCACTGACCTTGACTGAATTGTGGGTATTGGTATTTACCTGGACAAAAGTGTGGGTGTTGGTCCTGCTTATTAGGTGACTGTAACCACAGCTTTTGATCATCATAGTGGAATATGGGTGTAATGCAGCAGGGTCTGAGTCAGGCTGTCTTCAGTTAGGGTCACCTGCATCAGTTAGGGTCACAGCATTAGACTTGGAGTATTTTTTAACATATTTCTAAGAAATTAACTATTTAGTGTAACAATAATATTTAAGATTTTGAAGTTCGCAGGTTAAGAGCTCAGAATTTTAATGCACATTTTTTACTCAAAAAGCTGAATGTATCTTAATGTTTTGCTCTTAAACATTTCCTTAATTAGTATTTGTGTCCATTCTGCATTTTTAAAAGATTTTATTATGCTAATTGTGTGTGTGTGTGTGTGTGTGTGTGTGTGTGTGTGCGCGCGCATGTGCTAGAGGTCAGACTCCTGGAGCTAGACCTAGATGCTAGAGTTGTAAACCGCCCAAAATGTACAGTGGGATTCAAACTCAGGTCCTCTAGAAAAAGTACCCAATGCTCTTAGCCAATGATTCTGCATTTTTCCCATGTGTCGGTATATCCCTGTGGAGATATATTGTGTACCTCAAAAAAGCTTACTTGGGGATCAGAGGACAAAGCCAGCCACTAGACATAGAGGTCAGGCAGTGCTGGAACACACCTTTATTCCTATCACTCAGGAGGCAGAGATCCATCTGGATCTCTGTGAGTTCAAGGCCACACTGGGCTACATGAGAGAAGCAGAACCAGGCAGTGGAGTTGAATCTAATCTGCCTGTGCTATATTGAATGTAATGGCATTGATTTCACTTTTACTTTTGTATGAACTTTACCACGTTTTGAAGTCATAATTATGTTTCTGTTTTAAGAGAGAACAATAGGCTCAGCAGGTTAAGATGCTTGCGGCCAAGCCTGACACCTAAGTTCAGGACCCACTCGGTGGAAGGAGAGAACTCCTAGATTTTGTCCTCTCATCTCAATGCTCACACCAGGGCATGTTCATGCCCCCCATATCCACATTAATAACAAAACACTGTTCTTGGTTCAACGGTTAAGAGCATTGGCTGCTCTTTCAGAGGATCTAGGTTCAATTCCCAGCACCCACATGGTGGTTCACAACCATCCATAACTCCAGTTCTAGGGAAGCCAACACCTTCTTGGCCTCCAAGGATACCACACATGTATATTCTACACATACATACATGTAGGCAAAACACTCATACACATAAACATAAATAAATGAACTATTTTTTAATTGCTTCTATAGTTTTTGTTGTTTTGTTTTGTTTTTAGTTTTTCAGACAGGGTTTCTCTGTGTGGCTTTGCACCTTTCCTGGATCTCACTCTGTAGACCAGGCTGGCCTCGAACTCAAAAAGATCCACCTGCCTCTGCCTCCCGAGTGCTGGGATTAAAGGTGTGCGCCACCACCGCCTGGCTTTCTATAGTCTTACATAGCCTTTATATAAATGTTTACTTTTTTTTGGCTAAAGTATTTTATAGTAAATCCTGAAATTTTATCTTTTCATACTTGGATACACATATCCAAAAATAATGTCATTTTCTTTTATAATCTCACACCATGTCTTAATTAGGGTTTCTATTGCTGCAAAAAGACACCATAACCACGGCAACCCTTAAAAAGGAAAACATTTACTTGGTGCCGGCTTCCATTTCAGAGGTTTAGCCAGTTCTCATCATGGCAGAGTGCAGGCAGATGTGGTGCTGGAGAGGGAGCTGAGAGTTCTACATCAATCCACAGGCAGCAGGAGGAAAGTGAGCCAAGACCTCAGAGCCCACCCCGGTGGCACACCTCCTCCACCTCCACACCTCCTCCACCTCCACACCTCCACACCTCCTCCAACTCCACACCTCCACACCTCCTCCAACAAGACCACATCTCCTCCAACAAGGCCACATCTCCTCCAACAAGGCCACACCTCCTCCAACAAGGCCACATCTCCCCCAGCAACATCACACCTCCTCCAACAAGGCCACACCTCCCAGAAGTGCCAGGCCCTATAAGCCTATGGGGCCATTTTCATACAAACCACCACACACTATTATCATATCGAACAAAAGCAGTAATATTCCCAAGGCATAATCCCATGTAGCATAATCATATTTCTCCTGAACTCTTCTCAGAAATGGCTGTTGGCAGTGTGTTAAAATTAGAATTAAAATTCGCACATTTGGTCGTTACGTCTCCTAAGACTTTAAATTAGAGCAATCCACTTCCCTTTTTGTTCCCAGCCATTATCATAGTGCAGAAGCCCAGCCACTTGTGAGGACTCCCCCTCATTCTAAACGTGTTTTGTTGTGTTGTTTTTATCTCCTATTGGCCCCCTTTTAATTGGTTCTCTCTTTCTCATACCTACTGGAAATGGACATTTTTACTAAAGACTTGCATCAGTGCAGACAGATCTGTCTTTCTTGGCAAGAGTTCTTCGGAGAGGTCCAGCTTGCCTCCCACACCAGATTGGACGGCTCCTTTTAGTCCTGTTCTGTGATCTCCATCTTGGTTGTGTTTCCCCAAACTGCAAATGCTGAAGCCCCGGCCACTGTGCCTGTGATTGAATGCTGGGCCTTAATGAGGTAATTAGGATGAAAAGGGACCCTAAGGGAGGTGCCCTCATCCGAGAGGGCTGTGGCCTTACAGGAAGAGGGAACCAGAGCTCTCCCATCTCCTCTGCGCACAGCGGAAGAACCCTGGGGACACATTGGGAAGGTGGCTGTCCCCAGGCTGGGAAGCTGCAAACGTCGCCCGTGAAAGTCATGTGTTTGCTTTCTCATCTCTCTGGTTACATGTTAGTGTCTGTTTTTGTTTGCATTTAACAAAAACAAATATGCTACTTTCATTTTCTAATCTGTTCACTTAGCTTTTTATTATTATTTCTCCCATCCTGCTTTCTTTGGGTTTATTTTGTTTACTATCTAATTTTACTGTTTATGAATGACTATACAATTCTTCATTTTGGGGGGCTGGAGAGGGAGCACACCCTGTTCCCAGGAGCTCACAACCTCCACTTAGTGCTTCCTTGGGCACTCCCACTCACATGCACAAATCCACACACAGACACATTAAAAAGTTGGGCGTTTCTGTTTGTCTGTTTTTAATTCTTTGAGACAGGGTCTCACTGTGTAGTTCTGGCTGGCCTCTAACTCACAGGGAAAACAAATTAAAGAGACTGGATTTTAATTTTTCATTATTGTATATATTTATTTGTACGTGCATGTGCACACACACACACACACACACCACAGAGCACATGTGCAGATCAGAGGACAGCTCTTAGGACTTCACTGTCTCCTGCCACCTTATGTGAGGGATGATTCGAACTCGGGTGTTGGAGCCTGCATATCAATGTGTCATTCTGCCACACACACCACCTCCCAGGCTGCATTTCTCTTTAAAAACACCTTTGGCTGCAACTCTTCATTACCAGTTACACTTGACTATGAGCTGGTCACATTTTCTTAGTGATTTCTACGGTTCCTTCATCTGTTTTTCACTCTGTGTGACACAATGCTGTGTTTTTCTTTGTCTTGCTCTTCCTTTGTGTATAGACTCCTTGCTTCCATTTCATTAAATTCTCTTTCATTGAGGCTGTTTGTTTTTTCTTTGAGGTCACACACACACACACACACACACACACACACACACACACACACACACACAGAATTCCTTCCTGTCTCTCTATGAAGATTATGAAAATAGTTTCCTTTTTTTTTTCTCTGTCCCTTTAAATTTTTCTTTACATTGGAGCTGAATTGATAGCTCAGCACTTAAGAGCCTTGGCTGCCCTTCCAGAGGACCCAGGTTTAATTCCCAGCACCCGTGGGGCTCTTCACAACAGTCTGTAACTCCAGTTCTAGGAATCCAGTGCCCTCCTCTGAGCTCCTTGGGCGCAAGGCACGCATGTGGCGCACAAGCATACATTGTGGGCAGAACACTCCTATACATAAGTTTAAAATGGGGAGAAAGACCTTTGAAATTCTTCTTGCATTTGAAGTATTTGTGTTCTAGAAATCTTTCTTTAGGAAATGGATTCGAAATCTATCCTGTATGGTTTGTGGTGGTGTGTTTGTTTTTCTGCTTGATTGCCTCTCAATGAGGCTGGACTCAGTACCTTTCCCTTCTGCAGGAAACGGAGTCTTAGAGTTTGCTAACTTTTCTCATGGATTACGTCTTCCTGGGTCCTTGCCTGCCTTTCTCTTCTGTCCATGCTGCCATTTCTTGTCTCGGAGTGCCTTCGCCCGGAATGTTGCTGTAGTAGAAATGTCCTCCACAGCTTCCGCCACAGTCGGAGCCCTGGTGGTCACCTCTCCAGCTAGTGCTCTGCACACTGGCTGTGCTGGCGTCCGGCAGCCCTGAACCTCCATGTCAGTTCACTTCCAGTGCCCTGCCTGGCCTCCCGGGGAGCCCTCCTGTGACCACACAAGTCCCGCCCCCATGCTTTTCCTCCCACCAGAATGGGTTTAAGTAGCCCTTGGGCTCTCACAGCTGGACGGTCCCACAGGCCCTGAGCCCGTTCCACGCGACCTGTGACCAACCGGACGGAGTGCTCTAGTTGTGTGTCTTGCAGAACCCCCTGCATTTACCGTCCCAGCCGTGGTGCTGTGTCCTCGGTGTGAGCTTTCTGAGCATGTCCTTCCCCTCCTCACCCCTCTCCCGCAGCTCCTGCAGGTCTCCGCCTATTCACAAAACCTTCTCATTCATCACCATAGCTACTGTCGTGGGCCCTTTTTATCTGCCAGGCAAAAGTGAAAATGTTTCAGATATTTCATTCACTCTTCACTTCCGATAAAACAAGTAGTACTCTCATTTTTCAGATGGAAAAGCTGAGGCTCGGAGGCCCCATGAACTAACTACCTAAGAACACATAGCTACTTAAACAAGGGATTTAAATTGGCTGGCCTAACTCTAGCCTTATGCTCAATCTGCTGAACCCCCAACACTAGCCTGCCCCACCCCAAGGGTCTCCACAGCATCCTGAGATTCCACCCCATCGGACACCTCCTCTCACTGGCAGCCCGTAGGAGGCTCTGTGTCTGGATTAGCACTCCATCTCCAGCACTCTGTGCTGCCTACAGCCATGTGCTTCATTGTGCTTACACACACCGTGATTGACGTCCTGCATCTCCTAACTTATGTTTGGATGCTGGCTGTTGTAACGAAGACATGGAAATTGAAACTTTAAGATATTTATGCTTACAAGTGGGTCCACCTCTGCTGGGATTTGTCTCCATTAAGGACTTGTGAACTGACCTTGGGATTTGTATCTGCAGTGTGCCACCTGCTTCAGATTCTCCCAATGATTTCTTTATGTTGGGAAAATGCTGGACTAGGGTGTCAGCATTTTTTCAGTGTCTTCTTTCAACTGTCCCTGCAGTGGACTTGGAAGAAAGATGCCTTTACTAGCCCAGCCTCAAGTGCTGTTGAGTCCCTCTGTGCACCTGGCTCTTAGCAGTGGGGTTTTCTTTCCTTTCCCCAATGGTAACAGCGCTCTCTCTCTCTCTCTCCCTCCCCCCTCCCCCTCCCCTCATAAGAATATAGGGTGTTGAACACACTTGCTTTCCTGCCTCAGATCCCAGTGCTGAGGGCGTTCCTTTGTTTTGTTGGCTTCTATTCCTCTACCAGCATAAATGGATATTGGCTCGCGTCCTGGTGATAAGAGCAAGTGTCCTCCCTGAAATCCGGGCCTGAGTGGGTGGGTCCCTGCTGCTCCCTGGAAGCAGTGGAGGTTTGCCTGTGTGCTCTTGGCCTGGAGGATTTGCTGCTGCCCCAGCTTTTGCCTGGCACTCGAGGATGGGCACCACCTCCCTGCATCTGGGGTGCTGACCTTCCAGCCCACCCTGGCCGCCACGCATAGCTGGGCTGAGTTCTCTTCTGCACCAGCCCGGGTGAGAAGGTCTGCATCTCTCCTTACAGGAGGAGTGAAGCTGTCCATGCGAATCCTTTCATTTGGTTGACTTACACAATCCTCCCTGATGGGTGTAAGAAGACTTCAGATTATGCAGATTATCTGGCTTTTCTGAAGAGAGAGTAGGAGAGCATCCCTTGCCGCATTCCACATCCTAAGCAGGACCCCAAGTCCATGCCCCGGTGTGTCCTCTCTCCCACCACACCCCCTCCCCTCACAGAGCCCCTTGGAAGAAACTGAAGCCCAAGAGAGTGATGTGACCCATGCTGCCAGCAGCCCCAAGTATCACCATCCTCAGCACCACTGAGTCAGAGAGTGGCTGCCCTGGCAATCTCACAGGTCATTGGGTTCTGTCCTCAAAGCCACCAAAGGCTGCATTCCACATGGTGGAGGAATCAAAACCAAAGTTTTAATTGGGTTGTTTTGAGGTCACTCTGAGGAATTGTGTGTGTGTGTGTGTGTGTGTGTGTGTGTGTGTGTGTGTGTGTGTGTAAATCTTGTTTTTTGGTAACTCTAAGGGAATTTGCTTTCTGGATTGAGTAATTTTTGCATTTTTTATGGAGGCTGAGACTTGAGTGAGAAGAGATTTTTTTTTTTAACTCACACAAAGCACTTGTTTTTGCAAATAACTAAGTTAGCTGACTCAGCATTCCTTACTGCAGACAGAAGTCAAAGCTTAAATGGGGGAGGGGGTGTTTGTTGGTTTGTTTGTTTTTGTTTTTGTCTTAGGACAAGGCACATCATCCCAGGGCGTTGTTTTACTGGGGTTTACTCAAGATTTTACTTATCATAGGCTGTGGAGGGGTGTTTCTGGGATGGAAATGACGGCTGATTCTGAAGGTAAACATTTAAATAGTCAGACTCTGGCGTTGGTGCGGTCTCCACTGCCGGCAGAAGCCCGAGGAAGGTGGCCAGCTCTGCTCTGAATGGCACTCAGGGCTGCTGGAGCCTGGCGGGCAGCAGAGGACCCCACTGCAGCTGACAGACAGTCAGGGCAAAGCCTCCCCAGGCTGCTGCGTTCTGGTCCCCAACAGCCCGGTCTCCAGTCTCCAGCTCACGCTACAGGAGCCCCATCAGCAGACAGCTGGGCCTTGATCAGAACATTCCTTTTTTTTATGAATTGTCTGGCCATCCGCCAGTTATGGAAAACTGTGAACTTAACCAATGTCCCCTAGTGGCCACAATTACCTCGCGGCCCTGCCACGGGTGCTGAGACAACAGTGTGATGTGAATCACTGCTCCCACGGCTCTAGCTGAGGCCTGTGGGCCACATTCAGACTGTGTCCAAGAAAGATGAGGAAGACCACAGGATTTTACATTCCCGCCCCAGAGCAGAGCGCCAGAGCCCAGCTTCCACCCCACCTGCTCCCCCTACTTTATTCAAGTTACCTAGTGTCTCCTTTGGTCCCGGGATTCATCCCTGGGCTATGATGTGTGTGTAATATAAGGCCAGTTCTTTGTATCACAAGCTGGATGTTTTGGGACAGATCCAGTTCTGGCTAGAAATAACGTGGTCCCCAAGCTTTTCCGTGTGTGTGCCAATGAATTAACCACCTAAAGATAACGAGGGTCTATCACCGAAAGATTGCCTTTGAAGGCCAGGGAACCGTGCCCCTGCATTTCCTCCCTCCCCGCCTTTGGCAGAGCCCCATTAATTTTGTTGAAGGTTTTATTTTCTGCTGAAAATGCAGGAAATTTAGACAACTTTCTTGGAATCCCCCCAAAACTAATACAAACAAGATACATATGCTTCTCTTAAGGAAACTAAAAATAAATGATTTGAAACTGTATAAATTCCCTCTTAAAAGGAAAAGGAAGTTTATAAAATGAGAGGCAACTCTGAGTGTTGTTAACTGGGTAAAATATTCCCCCAACTGCCGACTTATCCATCGATCTTGAGTTACTACTTAACATAGAGTTGTTGGGCTTTCATCCCTATGTGTACAGACAATCTGGGATTGTTGGATTAGGGTCTCTCTCTCTCTCTCTCTCTCTCTCTCTCTCTCTCTCTCTCTCTCTCTCTCACACACACACACACACACACACACACACACACACACACACACACACACACCTTGGCTTGCTGACTTGGTCTGGGCTCCATTCTGCCATGCATCTGCATATACTAAGAAGAGCAGAAGAGCAGACGTGAATCAAAAAAGCGCCCATTTTTGTTGCTCTGGAGACTTGGTTGCTCTACCCATGAGCTATCACAAGGACTCTTCCTTTTGAAATAGGGATTTCCCCTGTAGCTCAGATTAGCCTAGATCATGAGGTCTTCCTACCTCTGCCCTGGGTAGTATTTTGTTTTATGTTTGTTTTTCTGAGGTAGAGTCTGGAACTTGACTGGCCTGGAACTCACTATGTAGTTAGACCAGGCTGGCCTCGAACTCACAGAAATCCACCTGCCTCAGTCTCCTGAGTGCTGGAATTAAAAGCTTGTGCAAGCACACCCAGATATCTTTCTTAGTCTTAAATGAGCCAAAATTTACTTTTATTATTTGATTTTAAGATTTTTTTTTTTAATGTATGAGTGTTTGCCTGAATGCATGTCTGGTGCCCACAAGTCAGAAGAGGGCATCAGATTCCTAGAACTGGCATTACAGATGACTGTGAGCCTCCATGGGATTCTCATACCTGAACCCTGGTCCTCTTTGAAAACAGCAAGTGCTCTTAACCACTGAGCCATCTCTAGAGCCACATACTTTCATTAAATTTTAGCTGGTCCTTTGGGGGATAGTATACAGAAAACTGATTTACACTGTAGAATAAGATCTTTATAAAAATGATATTTTTTTAAATAACCATGTTCCCCCTAGTCTCTCAAAATCAGCTTTGCCAGAGATACAGTTTGAGCTGGCTGTGGGACTGGTGGTCAAGCTGCCATGGTAGCCTATATCTAAATCCCAACACTCTCTTGAGTTTGAGACCAGTTTGGTCTGCAGAGAGACAGTTACAGGACAGCCAGAACTACACAGAGAAACCCTGTCTTGGAAAAAAGGTTAAGAAATGTGATTTCTAAGTTCTTTGCCTTTTTATTTTTTTCATTCAGTAGTAATATATAAAGTAAAAATGATTTTTTTTTAAGTACTTCAAAGTCTACAAGTTCCACTTGGAAAGAAGTCATGTACTACTTCTCTTGGAATCCCCCTACTCGACCCCACATCACACAGTTTTAAGGGCTTTACAAATGCTACTGAGTTGGAGCTTCACCCAAAACACTGTCTACTAGGAGGCTGAGGGGTTAGCACAATGGTACAGCTTGTGCATAGCATGCTCAAGGCCTGGGGTTCAACTCCCAGCACCACTTTTAAAAAATCAAGAAGTGTGGAAAAGCATGGTTAAATAACCTTTTAGCTCTATCTAAAGTGAGTTCTGGGATTTGGGTGGTACTGTCATTAAAAAGAAGCACTCCAATTAATTTCGTGCTAATTTTTCATCCTTTTACAAGTAGTGATTATTGCCTAATAATGCAATGAAATTTAAAATGAAAGAATTTTATTGATTTTCTATCATGTCCTATGGGCACCTGCCTCAGAATCCAGTCCAAGTAGCAACTTGAAGATTCAAATGAAGCTGCAGATTATATTTATTGGGATGGTGTTTCTTGGAAAGTAGAATTAACCAAAAGTTTGGTATCTTTGTTTTTAGCAAATTGAATTCCCCTGGCATACAGTTTACCCTGATTATCTCATGATCTGCTTGGTGCCTGGAAGCTACAGTTGATCTTCCAGCGGGGATGCACAGACCCACAGAGTAGTTTCCAGGAAACAACACAGTAGGCACTCTGGCTGTTTCCTGAAGGATAATTGAAGTGGTTAGCAGAGAACTACCACCATTTAAAGTGGCAATGGACTAGTGGCCAGAGCTATGTGTTGCGTCTTCAGGAATAGGCTGGTTGACTGTTGAGATGGACATGAGAGAGCGGGGTCTAGCACCCAGGTAGCTGCCAGCCTTAGTGTCCAGCAATTCCAGAGCATACGTTAGGATCATGACTGAGATGAAGAATCACCAATTTGAGTAAAATGATGTATATAGCAGTTCTTGGTACAATTTTAGGGTCATAATTAAAACCAATCAATGTAGATACCTGACTTCAAAGCAACCTCATTTATTTCTCAAGAATTGGTCCCGTTGAGAGCCCTTATGGGGATAACTGTAATTGGAATCCAGCTGGTGCAGTCTAAAGGCTGCCAGGGTTGTATGCAACCTACATCCAACAGGACTAATGATGCATACTAGTTAATACTTAGAATTTCACCCAGGCTGTGATCAAGAAGAAAACTGACCTTATCTCATGTGCTGTGATTTAGAGTCAACCTTATATTGACATTTTAATAATGTAAATTATTTACAATGTTGTATGTTAAAAGAGATGTTGATGGAAAGTTATTATAGTCAGTGACTCATCCTAAGTTAAGCTTAAACTTCTAAATTATGTATAATTTCTTATTTTTGTTTTTCTTATCAACTCACAACCCAAACTGCCTTACAGTCCAGCAAAATTTGACGTCATGTAAAATATCTTTACTCTATTTCCCCAAACCATATTTCCAGTTAATCGAAATAATAATAGAAACTGTTTTTTCTTGCCACTTTATATATATGCAGTTAAGGTTAATATGTTAGAGGATCGCATCAGAACTTACCAGAGAACAGGTGTGGTGGCACCTCCTTTAATCTCAGCACTTGGAGGCAGATGGATCTCTGTAAGTTCCAAGACAACCTGGGCTCCATTGCAAATTCCATGCCAGCCAAAACTATATAATAGAGAGACCCTGTCTCAAGAAAAAAAAAAAAAAAAAAAAAAAAAAGGAAGTTACCACAGAAACAGTATCAGAAAAGTTAAATAGAATACCTAGTAACTCCTTTAAATGTGAGAAAGTTCATATAATTCTGAAAGATCCTTTTGTTGAGATTGGTCACAGTAAACACAGATACACACCAGCATAGTGATGCATACCTGTAGGCCCAGCACCTGAGAGGAAGAAGCAGAAAGGCAAGGCTGACCTCATGGCATGGTGAGTTCAAGGCCAGCCTAGGCTACTTGAAACCCTGTCTTTTAAAACACCTAATGCAGGGCGTGCTTATTGATTTTAAAGTCTTAAAGCTTCTACTTTATACTTCCCTGACTTGTGTTTTAGCTTGAGTTTAAGTGAACAAGTCCTGATTGTTTCAGCAAATTACTTAAACATTGGGAATAAACTAAGCTATTGGCACATAGAATGGAAATGTGAATTAAATATATCAGAACTTACACTGAACTAAATTGATGTGTAAAATATTCATTACCATAAAATTCAGAAATAATCTAGCATCTTGACATGCTTCTGAAATAATTAACTATCAGACTGGGTTTTTTTTTTTTTTTTTTGAGGGGGTAGGTGGGTATGTTTGGAGTTTTGGGGGGGGTGGGTTTGGGTTTGGATTTTTTTTTTTTTTTTCATGACACATGTCTATGTAGCCCTGGCTGTCCTGGAACTCACTCCATAGACCAGTCTGGCCTAGAACTCATAGGGATCCAACTGCCTCTGCCTCCTGAGTACTGGGGTTAAAGGTGTGCGCCACCACCACCATCTCAGGCTAAGTTTTTCTAAAATGACCTCAGAAAATTCTGAAACTCGAGCTGGGCGGCGGTGGCTCACCTTTTAATCCTAGCACTTGGGAGACAGAGCCAAGCGGTTCTCTGTGAGTTCGAGGCCAGCGTGGTCTACAGAGCGAGATCCAGAACAGGCACCAAAACTACACAGAGAAACCCTGTCTTGAAAAACCAAAAAAGAAAATTCTGAAACTCATTCCTCTTCTAAGTAGGAGGGCAGAACAGCTGAAAGGACCTTCTGACAAATGTTATCCTTCATCACTTATGAAGTTGGAGGCTGCTTCCCCCTTTGTTCTGAAAACACAGACTTAGAGAGGCTTATAACAAGAAGGCATTTAAAATACATTGCTGTGCCCAAAATGAGGTCAGTATTTCTCAATGCACCCCAAACAGAACAAGCATTTTTGGTAGGGAACAGATTGGCCAACGAGAAGCTGGACACAGGCGTGTAGGAGTTCAGTGGTTGGTGGCACAGCACAGGAGAGCCTCAGAGAAGGTAGTAGCCTCAGAGCCTCCCTGCTGGGAGGGAGCTGGGAGGCGGCTCAGCCAGAGCCTTGCTGGTTGCTTCCCTTGAGTTTTGCTCTCTTAGAGTCATTCCGCAGATTTCAAAAGACTTAGTTATTATTCTCATCTCAAACTTCTGCACAACTTTCTCCTCCCTAGCCCTCCAAAAAAAAAAAAAAAAAAAAGAATCCAAGGAAAGAAGAGTCTGTTGTGACTCACAGTTGAGAGGAGCACAGTCCTCTGTGGGGAAGCAGGGTGGCCGAGCATCGGGGGTCAGTCACATTGTAGCTCAGGTGGGGAGCAAAGAAAGCTGGGACTCAGCTTATCCTTCTCCTTTTCCCTTTTTACTCAATCCCGGGCCCCAGGGCATGGGACTCTGCCACCCACATGCATGGATAAAGCTCAGTTAAACCTCTGGAAACTCCTTCAGAGACGTATGTTGACATGTTTTCTGGGTGGTTCCCAATTCAGTCAAAGTGACAATGAGGACAAACCATCCCAACTGTCAACTCTGAGGAAACGGACAGAAGCACAGGCCATGTATCTGTAATACAAAGCCGCGATGGCAGGGCAGAACACTGAGGTCAGGCCCTGACAGAAGTCCTTTCCTGGGAGCGGGTCAGGCTTCAGCACTGGGCTATGCTGTGGCAGTCTAATGATTTATACAATAAGGATCACAAGGTGGGAGCTAAGTAGACTGCAGATTTTCCTCTAGATTGCCTTCTATTTAATTTCTTATCTGAAATTCCAATTATCCCATACCGAACTTAAACAATTTTAACTCCCATCTTTTAGTAACTGATGAACCTAATTCTGAAATTCTTGACAAAATCTTGAAGGGCATTTCTGCATAGTCTTTCCAGTGCTGTTAAAATTGTCAGTGGTCACACGGGGAACCAACACTGACTCCCTCTTGGGGTTTCCTTTCTTCCTAAGGCACAGGACCTCAGTGTCATTGAAGAAGTGATCCGAATGATGTTGGAGATCATCAACTCCTGCCTGACAAATTCTCTTCACCACAACCCAAACTTGGTATATGCCTTGCTCTACAAACGGGACCTCTTTGAGCAATTCCGAACTCATCCTTCATTTCAAGACATAATGCAAAATATTGATCTGGTAAGTGTACGTGGGGGCATTCAGTCTCTGTTATTTTTATTGTTCTTTTTTGATCCACTGAACAGCCCGGGTTTTCCTCAAACTCATGATCCTCTTGCCCCCATCCTCCGAAGCACTGGGATTTATAGGCATGGCACCACACCCATCATGATTCTTTTTTAAGTAGTAAAGGTGAGGAAAGTTCAGTTTAGTGAACTGTGGTAAGAACGATCCACCGGCAGTGACTCCCTTTGGACATGGACCGTATTTACACGGGCTCTGCCATAACAGTTTGTTCCATCTGTTTTCCGAGTGTTTTCCTCTAACAGTCATATTCTCTCTGCACGTGTGTTAAATGCCCATGCTTAACAGAATTGAGTTCATGATTTCCTTAATACAATACTATATTCTTACTGAATATTTATTAACATTTTCTATAACGTTATCGATCCTTCTAATGTCTCCAAGTTTAATAGCTGCCTGACCTATATTGTAGATGTCCTAAAATATATTTAACTTTTATTATATTGTTCATTTTTATCATTTCCAGTTTTCCTTATCAATTTGTAATTAATGAACAACTTGTAAATAATCATCTCACACTTAAAATTACAATTTTCGTCTTTTTGTTTGTTAGTTTTTTTTTGAGACAGGATGGCCTCAAACTCTCTGCATAGTTGAGACTTGCTATGATCCCCCTGTCTCCATCCACCTCTTAAGATCTGGGTGACAGGTGTATGCCATCATGCCTGGCTTATTTTGGGTAGAGTTTTAAAAATGGAATTTTACTGATTCTCACCATCAGAGGATGTCTATCTATTTTCAAGATTTAGTACAGTCTGCCAAATTGCTTTCCAGAAAAATGATACAGTTTGTACATCTGTGTATTGTCATGTGTTTCCACCGGTGACCCATGGGATACTCTGTGCTTTCGTAACTTGGAACATGACAATTGCTAATGTTTGTCATTTTTTATATCAAAAATGGATATTTCATCTTGTTTGTTTGTTTGTCTTTCGAGACTGAGTTGCTCTGTGTAGCCCTGGAACTCACTTGTAGCCCAGGCTGGCCTGACCTCTGCCTCTCCAGTGCTGGGATTAAAGGCATGCCACCACCGCCCGGCCTCATCACGATTTTAACTTCACTCTCTAGGATGTGTAAACATGTTATGTGTCCGACTACTTCCTGCTCTCTCCAAAAACAGTTTCGCTTGTTTTTTTATTGCTATGTTGGTGATTTCTGATTCATTGGGGTCCATAATTGTTTCTTAAGTAGCTAGCATGATTCACAAAGTATCCTCGTGTAGGTTACATTTGGGAAGACATTTAATAGTTACATTGTCCTCCAAGCATGGATATGTAATTTCAGGAAGAGTGCACATGTGAGTATCTACCTCTTTATTAGTTAGGCCTCTGTCCTTGTGACTGACATGCCTGAGGGACAACATAAGAGGGGTTAGATGCATGCTGAGTCACACTTGCTGAGGTTTCAGACCTTAGTCCTCACCCTCGATGACACCATCACAGCAGAAACCTGTGGAAAGGAGGCTGCACCTCATGGGAAATAGCAGAGAGAGTAGAGGAAGGGACTGAGGACTGAGCAGAACCTGGCAAAGCTCGGCCCACCTCCTCAGGACTCTGCACCTCCCAGAACAGCACCGCCAGCTAGGGACCCGCACTGTGGAGTTGCCAGGTGATTTGTATCAAACCACAGGGGTTCCCACGGGGCCCCGCCCGTTCAGGTCTGAGGTTCCACACCTAGTTTTACCCATCCTGTAACGGCATCTCATTATAATTTTACCTTGCAATTCCTTGATTGCTAGTGAGCATAGGCAAGTTTCATGGAGATTCAACATTCGAATTTCCTGTTTCATGAAGCTCTACTTAAAGCTCTATCTTTTGCCAGGCTGGGCGTGATGGTGCATGCCTTTAATCCCAGCACTGGGGAGGCAGAGACAGGTCTCTGTGAGTTATTCCTCGTTCGTACTACAGTTATGCTGCAGGTTGAGGCCTTGCTTGGTGACATATCGCATATGTGCGGTCACTAACACAGCTCAAGACTTCCTGACAGGACCAGAAACTCCTCTCCAAATGCTCAAGCAGCCAGCACTCTGCTCCTCCCTTCCCTAAACTCCTGCTCCCACTGTAAGTGGCTGCTTCTGAGCAGCTGGGAATTCCGTCCCCGTTCTCCTTTGGTCCAGCTGCTTCCTGTGCCGTCGTCCACTCACTGTCCCCGCTGTTGGCAGAGCACACACACCGCAGTCGTTTTCTGGGGGAAGTGTGAGCACTTTTTCATTGATAAATAATGCACTTACAGGATGGAGTGTGGTATTCTGATATATGTATATATGAGCTGAGGATGTGGCTTACTGGTGAAAGCATGGGCCAGGCGAGAGTTTGGATCCCTAAAGCCTGTGTGTATGCCAGCCCACCTCTGATTCCGGTCTTGGAAGTCAGAGACAGGAGACTCCCTAAAGTAAGGTAGCCAGAGAGATTAGCCTCACTGATGAGCTCTGAGTTTGAGTCAGAGACCGCGCCTCAGTGAATAGGCATAAATGCGGTAGTCTGAAGGAGAACGGCCTCCATAGGGTCCTGTATTTGAATACTTGGTCCTCAGTTGGTAGAATTGTTTGGGAAGGGCTAGGGGGTGTGGCCTTCTTGAAGTGTATCACTGGGGACAGGGTTTGGGGTTTACAGAGACCTGCACCGTTCCCAGTGACAGTCCCGTCCCCCACTCCTCCACCCCTGTGCTTTGTGGTTGTGCCTCAAGATGTGAGCTCACGATAAAAGCTCTAGCGCCTTGCCTCCCGGTCTGCTCCCATGGTCCATGCCATGAAGGTCATGGACTGCAACCCCCTAAAACCATAAGCTCCAAATCAGACACTTTCCTTTATAAATTGGCCTGGCCAAGGTGTCTTACCAAAGCAATAGAAAAGTAGTAACTAAGGCAGTGATCAAGGATGGTTCCCCATAACAACCTCAGGCCCTCACATGCATATGTACGCTTGTGCACCCACTCATGCAGACATGCATATAAACACATGAAAATGGGGGGCTTGTGTGTATAGTGATCAAATATTCTCCAACATGTATCATTTCTTTATGTTTAAACCACTCATAGTTTTCACTTCTAGATATTTGAAATACAATTTTTTTTATTTTTTGTTTTTTGTTTTTTATTTTTTGAGACAGAGTTTCTCTGTATAGCTTTGGAGCCTGTTCCTGGATCTCGCTCTGTAGTTCAGGCTGGCCTCGAACTCACAGAGATCCGCCTGGCTCTGCCTCCCGAGTGCTGGGATTAAAGGCGTGCATCACCACTGCCCAGCTTGAAATACAATTTTTTAAGTATTTCAATTTCCGATGTATGGAAATATTTTTATCTTTTGTATGTATGTGTTTGTGTACATGTATGTATGTTGTGTGTATGAGAGCAGGGCAATGTGTGCCGTCATCAGCATCTCAGCTGTTGGTTCTGCCTTGTTTGAGCCAAGGATTCTTTTTCACATCTGTGTATCATGGCTGCCTGACTCGGCCTGCCCAGGGTTTCTTTTTCATGGCTGTGTATCATGGCTGCCTGACTCGGCCTGCCCAGGGTTTCTTTTTCACGGCTGTGTATCATGGCTGCCTGACTCGGCCTGCCATCTCACCGCAGACACACTGCGATTACAGACGTGCACTACCAGGCCCAGCTTCATTTGTCTTCTGAGACTCCAGACTCAGATTCTCACCCACTGAGCCATCTCTGCAGCCCTGAAAATGTTTTGTTCTTCCGTTCCTCCCTCAGATTTCTGGTCTCCCCATCCTTTCCTTGTGCAATGTCTTGATTTTCTGTACCTTGGTTGTCACCAGTCACTTTCAGACTAAAGATTGATGTTCATTGGTGTCAAATTGGGGGGAGTTATTTCTCCCCTGCTATTTCTCTGTGAGTCTTGTTCTTGGGAGCCTCCTCACATCAATATCATCAGACCTTATTTCTCAGCCTAACCGTTGTTCTCAGGTGAGAACCGTCAGGCTCCCTCCAGGGCTCCACAAGCTGTCAGCAGGGTTTCAAAGACTGAGTTAGGAGGAGGTTGCTCCAAGTTGGGGTAGGAGTAGGGAATGACTTCTAAATGCCTCTTGGCTTTGTGTGTGATACCTGAATATGTGCATAGTTTCTGGTCAGGCTTCTGATGTTTCATACTTTCTCTATCCATCCTCATAAGGCAGTTTATCAAAGTAGACTTGTGTTCCCACTCCAGTAGTCTGGTGGAGATTGGTGAGCACTGAACTAAAGCCAGCCTTGGGCCTCAACTCCTTCCATTCCAGTCTCTTCCTGCACAGCACGTGACAGCAGCTGAGTGCTCTGGGGTCCTCAGAATGGTCTGTGAATGGAACTCCAGTGGAGAGTGCTGTAGCCTGACAAAGCCACTGACCTGCCCCACAAAGCCACCGACAAAGAGAAATTAAAAAAATAAATAAATTGCTTCTTGATGGAGTGGTACAAACCACTGATCGCAGCAGTCAGGAGGCTGAAGCAGAAGTATCTGAGTTCAAAGCCAGCCTCAGAAACATTAGAAGACCCTGGAGATGGGTAAGAGGGGAGGAAGAAAAACTCCTTGCTGGTAGTTTAATCAGTGCTTTCCTGTGTCTTTCAGGGTTGCAACTAGAGCAAAACATCGGGCTGCATCTCCTCCTCCTTTTCCGAAACTTGTGTACCACACGAGTGTTACACCAGCTTGTGCATCACACAAGTGTGTACACCAGCTTGTGCATCACACAAGTGTGTACACCAGC
This sequence comes from Peromyscus maniculatus bairdii, assembly GCF_049852395.1. NCBI lineage: Eukaryota > Metazoa > Chordata > Mammalia > Rodentia > Cricetidae > Peromyscus > Peromyscus maniculatus. The sequence continues at coordinate 66,625,379 of NC_134870.1, forward strand.
ATTGGGCATTTTCTAGTTACCCCCACTGCAGCCATAATGTAAAAGCCCAGTACAAATGTTTATTTCCTCAACTGAGACTTGACATTTTAGGCAGTTCTTTAATCCTCGCCATTATGAACTAGTGCTCCAGGTAGATTTGTTGATATTTGCATATATGAGAACCTCCTCCAGTTACATCTCAGTTATTTCTTTTCTAGTGAGCAGAGGGATAGTACAGAGTTAGGCAGTATCTGTTTAACTCACAGGAAACCTTGGGTTTGATCCCCTTGCTTGGGAGCACAAAAATATTTTTTCTGGTTCCAAATCTTCCTTCTTATAACATTGGATTTAATTTTCATAAACTCCTACTTGGATTTTTTTTTTAATGTGTATGGCTATTTTGTCTACATGTGTGTATGTGTACCACATGTATGCTATGCTCAAGGAGGCCAGAAGAGCAGGTGGCATCCCCTGGAGTCACAGTTGGAAGCCGCCAAAACCACTGAGCCATATCTCATCCCCATTAACTACTCTTTAAATTGAGGGGTATTAGTATTAATAAAACCATGAAAAAAATGATTACCCCAGAGATACCCATCACAGGTTGCCCCTGCCTTCTGTAATAAGATGGGTGAAAACTATAGACTGTGCTGTACAGTTTCAGGTTTTATGTTAACTGCACGCTGTGGTGTAAGAAAAGAATGCAAACACCGGGGGAGGGAGAATGCAGCCCCAGCCCTGATCCTGACTCTCGGGAAAAGGTACGCAGACCCCGGGTGCTCCCACCCCTTCCTCCGCACAGGCCACTCTTAGGGCAGTGTTAAGGACTGGATTGTTGGGTGGACAGTGCTCTTCCCTGGGAAAACAGCTTTGTAGAGCAGAATTCATTTGACAAATTCATTGCCGTTTCTTTTTGGAAGTGAAGCACTTATATTTAAGAATCCTGATGCCCGTGAGTTAAAGGGATAACAAAACCCTTTCTCAATGTGCATCGGAAATTGTGCTAAGCTGCGTCTAGCTCGGTTCCCGGGAAAGCTGATGAAGGGGGGCTGACAGCTGTGCCACCGGGCAACCCCACTACGGTACAAAGCTGTGATAGAATGACATTTGACTGGCAAGCCGAGTCTACACTGGGAAGAACTCTAAATACCTAGTGAGAAGCAATAATTTGGGGCTTTTAAAAGTAAGAGATCTCATGACAAAGTGTGTCCTTTATGGGGACCCAGAAGCTCAAACTGTCACGGTGTTGGTTTCTCTTGGGCACAAGTTTTCTAAGCTGGGGTGGCTGCTGCATCCACCCGCAGTAGTCTGAGCTGATACCGAAGGGACAGAGACTATCTGTGAAGCTACTGTAAGGACTTCCCACTGGACCTCATGGCACACGTTTGCCACAGCTCCTCAAGAGGCTTAGGCAGTAAGATGGCAAGTTCAAACCCTGCCTGGGTACAAAGAGGGTTCCCAGGAGAATCCCCTGTGGCCGTACTGGTGGCATGCTGTGTTTTCTGCCCTTTTATCCTTCTAAATCAATCTAATGCCAATTGTGGCCTTGTATGCTTGGGACACTTTGATGTATGATGATACCTACAAGTGTGGCCTGAGAATGGATGTTTCAATGCTGGAGTAGTCTTTTCCATTTGTTTCTAACTGTGTCTTTTTCAAGCTGCAGGGTAGAGAATAGTCTTTATTTTCCAAGTTTATCCAGATCATTGCATTATAAAAATGTTTGTCGGCGGTCTCTTCAGTACGTGCAGTTAGATGGATGATTATCTATACCTGCAATCTCTTGAGGGGAAATGCTGTTTAATTCCTAGTACTGTCCACTGTGGTACTCAAGGTTTTCTTTGTGTTTCTGACAACGTGCTAGCCCAGAGCCAGGAACCCTGTGGTCACAGATGTGATGACGGTAGGTCTTTTGAGCTAGCACATCTTTTGGAAGATTTAGTTGTAAATTTGCATTTAAGCCATTTGTTTCTTTTCTCCTCTTCTGCTTCTTCATTTTTGCTTTTATAGTATGCTTGCCTAGCATTATATGTCATACCTTAATCTTCATTGTAAAATAAATCTCTGAGGTATATTCAATTTAATCCTCAACTTACAGATAATGAAACAGGTTTAGAAAGATCAGTTTTCTCACAGCCATCCAATACAGAAGTGGTAGGCTAGAAGTCAAGGTCAGATGGTGTAATAATAAGGCCCGTGCCTGCTCAGCATGCCTCCCTCCTCACCCAATCAGTTTCTCTTTATTTGCCTCTTTATCCCTGAGAACCATCTGCTCTACCCATACACACAAGCAGGAATCTCTTACTGTTTCCTCTCCTTCAAGATCACACTCTACAGAGTCCAGTCAGTTTGTATTCGGTATCGCAGTAGTGGTGAAAATGGGAAATACTGTTGGTAACCATGCTACTGATGTGCATTAAAATATCTCTGAGAGCTGCCTCCCTGAAATGCATTTGAAACCAGACTCGAAAGAGGTAGATAGTGAGCCCCATTGCTCCCTAGATGCAGAGTGTTCTAGGCTGAGAACCGGAGGGGTGAGATGAGGTAAGGGATAACTGTCTGGGAAAGAACGGGAGGAGATATGTTGAGAAGATGGATGAGGCCAGGTAATAGGTACTCATTTGTCAACTCATTCAACTGTTCAGTTAAAATGAGCAGAGTCCTTCAATTGCGTGATAAACTATACCTCAATAAATTTACTACTAAAAACTAAATTTCCTGATAGAAGACAGTGAAAGAATTTCCACTCAACAAAGGAAAAAAATTGAAAGGCATAGGGGGGGTTGTTTTGTTTGTTTGTTTGTTTGTTTTTTGTTTTGTTTGTTTTTTGGGGGGTTTTTTGTGGTGGTGGTAGTGTGGGGAGTTGTTTGTTTGGTTTTGGTTTTTTGTTTTGTGTTTTTGTTTTGTCCATCCCTGAGCTGAGGTCACAGGGCAGCCAGGATGCCTCGATCCCAAGAAGGAAGAGGCTCACTCCCCCACCCTTCTCTAAATTTAGGAGAGATGCCAGGACTGGATCACACAGGATTGCCCCTGTGTCACAACACAGAAGGACTAGACCGCTACCATGCAAGTGAATGAGAAGTCAAGTGTCGATTTAAAAATTTGCCTGAGGATAAGAATAACCTGAGATAACACAACAAAACACTTAGGACCCCAAACATGGGTATTTTATACTCAAATATGTTTTATAGTGAAAATGCTAGTTTCCCCAGGAGCTGCAGACATGAACTAGTATTTGTCCCTGTGACCCTGCTGGACCCTTTTCTCACAGAGGTACAGAAATCTTACACTGTTGTGGGTACCACACTTTGTTGCCCTTATGATACTTGGTTACTAGGGAAAATGGAAGAAAACAACACCTATTTGGGAGGAAGGGTAAAGACACTGCATTAGCCTTTAAGAATTGCCATTAGAAGTGTCTGTCTATCACCATAGAATTATTTGGCTGCCATGGGGGAAAAAAAGTGAAAAAGATGAGGGAAACTGTCCCAGCCAGCCCCAGACATAAACCTGCTTAAACATTTAGTCTTAAAATAGCAGGGCCAGGGCCAGGTGGTGGTGGTACACACCTTTAATCCCAGCACTTGGGAGGCAGAGGCAGGTGGATCTCTGAGTTGGAGGCCAGCCTGGGCTACCAAGTGAGTTCCAGGAAAGGTACAAAGCTACACAAAGAAACCCTGTCTCGAGAAAAAAAGAAAAGAAAAGAAAGAATAGCAGGTCCAGGGTAACTCAGAACCCACTACCTTCTGCCTTCTCTTGAGTCATAAGCAACAGCCATCCAGTGCTGAGAAAGGATCAACAACATGGATAGGAACCAAGTTCAGACATCAGGGATATCCAGAAGGTGGAGGGTGACTGTTAAAGCCTGTACACCTGCAGGTCCTAAAGAGAAGGCTCACTAGATGCTGAGGTACACCGACAGGAGCCATAGCAACAACAGTCTCCAATCCAGTTTACCTTCTGAATAAATCAGTTCATCTAGTACTCAACCAAACACAATGAAAAAAAAAATCCACAAAAAAGTATTATCAAGAAACAACAGAATAGACTAGACTCAGTGATGATTCAGATGTTAAAACTATCAACCAAACACTTAAAGTATGATTAATGTCATTAAAATGTCTAAGATGACTGCCAACAAAGCATGACCCCCAGTTTTTCGAGACAGGGTTTCTCTATGTAGCCCTGGCTCTCCTGGAACTCACTCTGTAGTTCAGGCTGGCCTCGAACTCACAAAGATCCACCTGCCTCTGCCTCCCAAGTGCTGGGATCAGAGGTGTGCACCACCACCGCCCGGCTTTAGTTTTAATGAAGACCGTATAATAGAGCCGTCTCTGTGACTCAGAGCCTGCAGTACTTTCTCCCTCAAACTTTATAGGAAAAGTTTGCCGACTCCTTACTTGGTAGAATAGATGACAGCATGTATAAACAGCTAGAGAAACCCAGAGACGGACACTACAAGGAAGAAAATAAAATGGATTGCTTTGGCAAAGAATTGCCATGACTTGCTCATCAATAGGCCTGGGTGTAGCCAAGGGATAGGGGATATGATTTTTAAAAATAGATCACTAGAAATAATGCTAACAAACACAAAGAAAAATGTGGAAAATGAGAATGGAATATCCAAGAAGTGGAAGATGACATCAAATGGTCCAACATAGATGTAATTAGTTTCAGAAGGAAAAGAGAAAGAGCAGGCCTAAAGAAATAAAAAGGGCCAGGTGGTGATGTCACATGCCTTTAATCCCAGCACTCAAGGGGCAGAGGCAGGCGGATGGATCTCTGTGAGTTCGAAGCCAGCCTGGTCTACAGAGTGAGTTCCGGGACAGCCAGGTCAACACAGAGAAACCCTGTATTGGGAGAGAGAGAGAGAGAGAGAGAGAGAGAGAGAGAGAGAGAGAGAGAGAGAGAGAGAGAGAGAGAGAGAGAGAGAGAGAGAGAGAGAGAGCTGTCAAAGCACAGATCCAAGACTCTCAGAAAACTCCAGGCAGGATAAGTCCATTTAACACCCACATGCTATTTAAATATTTAAAATGTAAAGAAAGGAGAAAATACAGACTTAACTGCAGTTAGAGAAAAGAGAAGCATTGTATCGACAAGCATTTAGAATGGAGAAAGACAGAAAGTAACAGGACTCATCTCCTTGTCACAAACTGTACAGTGAGATGGGAAGTCTTGGTGACCTAGAATCTACACTCCATAGACACAATCCCTAGAATCTAGACCATAACGAAGATACTTTCAGACAGAGAACGCCTACTGCTATTAGAGATACACTGCAAGAAATCCCAAGGAACTTATCTGAACAAAAATACATACTTGGCAAAAACTTGGTTCTACAAAAAGAAATGGAGGGTGGGAGACGATGGCAGTGTTGTGGCTGAATTTGATTCCCTAGCACCCATGTAAAAGCCAGATGTTGCCGGGCAGTGGTGGCACATGCCTTTAATCCCAGCACTCGGGAGGCAGAGGCAGGCAGATCTCTGTGAGTTCGAGGCCAGCCTGGACTACAGAGTGAGTTCCAGGAAAGGCACAAAGCTACACAGAGAAACCCTGTCTTGAAAAACAAAAAACAAAAAACAAAAAACAAAAAAAAAAGCCAGATGTGCTGGCTTGCACCAGAAATCCCAGCACTGGGGAGACAGAGGCAGGAGGATCCTTGGGGCTTTGTTGGCCAATCAGTCTAGCATATAATCAGCAAGTTGCAGCTTCGGTGGGAGACCTTGTCTCAAAAAGTAAAGTGGAGAGCCATTAAGGAAGACTCCTGACATTGACTCTGGACTCCACACACAAACAACACATATTCCCCCCAAAAAAAGAGTTCCCAAAGTGGTAAAGTTAAAGAAACCATGAAGGATTTTTGTTATGTTGATCCACTGTATAATTGGCTTTCAGCCAAGTGTTGTGGTACACACCTTTAACCCCAGCACTTGGAAGGCAGAGGCAGGTAGATCTCTGGGTTCCAGGCCAGGCAAGGGTATGTGGTGAAACCATGCCAAAAAAACAAAACAAATAATAATAATGTGTTTTCTAAAGAAGGGATTAATAAATTGTTTTGTAAGTGGACAAATAGTAAGTTTTTGAGGGAAAGGAGCTACAGTTTCATCACAACTACTCAGCTCTGAGGTTGTAATTCAGTAGCTACCATAGGAAATACAGAAACCAATGAGCATGGCTGCATTTCAATAAAACTTTATTTGTAAAAACAGAAAACAGGCTTAGATTCAGGAAAAGCATTTATTTAAAACATTTTTATGATAGAAAAAAACTATTCAAATAAGTACTAAAGAAAATTGCCTGAATCTAGGACTAACTTCTAATTTTTCTGAAAATAATGAAACTCATCTGTATTTTGAAAGAGAAGATTTTTATGCAAATCCATGTGAAAATTAAAAAAGTTTCAGTTGGCATTAGCAGTGTATTAAGCTCATGATAATGATGCTGGTTTTAATGTGGGAAACTTTCCTGGAATTTGCCTCAGGCTTCATATTGTACTGCTGCTTTAAGTAAGATGACCTTTGACAAAGTCCCTTCATCTACAGCGTAGGAATCAATAATGATAAAGCCTGAGATTAGTCTGTTACGTGGAACCGAAGCACAGGACCACCACTGCTGCATTTAGCCAATCAGAGTGCTTCCTTCCTTGGTGCTCTAGGTCCCGACTCTACACTGCACATAGATATGATTTCTACGAGCTAATTTTTGTCACAAAGGTAATTAAAGCACTAATATAGACTAATGGTGACATCCTGTGAGCACTCACTGTATGTAAGGACTTGTCCCTCTCCAGATAACCTAATTCTCTCAGCCGACCATCAGGCAGGCACTGTATTTTACATCACTTACAGATCGAGACACTGAGCATGAAGAAATGAAATAACTTGCCAAGACTTCGTAGAGAGTTAAGATTAAAGCCAAGCTGTTTGTCAGCAATTGTGTTTGCTACACCACTGCATGATGCCACCTTTGAGAGCAGTTGAGCATCCTACAAATCACACTGCTGGTATACATCCCAGTTGTAGACATCATCTTGAGCACTCCTGGTCTCTGCTCCCATACACTCTCGTCTCTTACCTGCCCAGTGTACACCATCTTTACTGAAAGCAGAAAGATCTGACATTGAGTAGGCTGTCAAAATATATGTTGATTAAAGCAAACACAGCTCTAATCCCAGCACTCAGGCAGGCGGAAACCCTGTCTTGGATGGATGGATGGATGGATGGATGGATGGATGGATGGATGGATGGATGGATGGATAAATAAATAAATAAATAAATAAATAAATAAATAAATAAATAAATACAAAAGCACATGCCTCTAGTTGCAGCATTCAGGAGGCAGAGGCAGGCAGGCCAGCCAAGGCTGCACAGTGAGTCCTGTCATCCTTCCCTATTTCCCCCCCCCCCCCCAAAAAAAATGCTTGGGGGAAAACCAAACAAATGGTGAGGAAATACATCATTTTTTGCTTTCTAAAACATGTTTATTAGTGCCTTTAAAAAACAAAACAAGCCATATGTGACCTATTCCTTTAATCCCAGTATTCAGAAGACAGAGGCAGGAGGATCTCTGAGTTTGAAGACAGTCTGGTCTGCATGGTGAGTTCTAGGACAGTCAGAGCTATATAGTGAGACCCTGCCTCAATGACTCTTCTAGAGGACCCAAGTTTGTAAGACAAATTGCTAAACAGTCTTAATTAAAAAAAAAAAAAAAAAAAAAAAGCAACAAACAAAAAACCCAGGGCCAGGTATTGGGGTGAAAATTGAGAGATCAGAGAAGCAGAAAAAGCCAGCCATGTTCTTACTGCTAGGAAATCCTCAGCCCAAGAGAGAGCTACTTCCTGTATACCCATCTATATGCCTTTTTGTGTTCTACCTTCTTACTCCCTCTCTCCGCCCAGCTACACCACTTTCCTCTTTCCGCCCAGCTCTCTCACTTCCTGTCTGTCTGTACAGACCTCCAGACCTCTATGGTTAACTAGTGCTGGGAATTAAAGGCCTGAGCCACCACGCCTGGCTCTGTTCCCAGTGTGGCCTTGAACTCACAGAGATCCAGATGAATCTCTGCCTGTGGAATGCTGGGATTAAAGGCATGTGCTACCATTGCCCGACTTCTGTGTTTAATATAGTAGCTGGCTTTGTCCTCTGATCTCCAGATAAGCTTTATTGGGGTACACTGATAAAATATCACCACACAAGTTCTGTTCCCAGCACCGATGTCAGGCAGCTCACAACTGCTCATAACAACAGCTCCAGGAGGCTCAGGCCTCTTTCGTGTGCACATGCTTCTGTACAGACACATACACATATTAAACATAATAAAAATAAAATTTTTAAAAAAAACTAGCACTTCTCTTTTGATTCTTGGGAGAGTGGCTATTTTGCAAGGAAGAATGTTTGCCCGGCTAGTGCATACTGGCTCCTATCACCTCACCTACCCTGGGAAAGCTGCTCATATCTGTAAACCTGTGGTGTAAGGCTGTTCACTGCTTCACAACAGGTAGTTAGATAGGATTTTTTGTAGCACGAATCCTAACTGGTCTTAATAATAAAAGCACAGAGATAGAGTGGTAAATACTGAAAGATAAGAAAGACAAAGGAGCAAACCATAGCCACCTTTTACCTTGCCAACTCCTCAGCCTGAAAAAGGGGCCTGCCAAACTCTTGTCTCTGCCTGCATTATAGTCCTCTCTCCGCTCAGACAGATCACTTCTTGTTTCTTCCTCCCTAGTGCTGGTATTAAAGGTATGTGCCACCACTGCCTGGCTTCTATGGTTAACTAGTAGCTAGCTCTGCACTCTGATCTCCAGGCAAGCTTTATTTGTTAGAGCACAAACAAAATATCACAATTTTTAGTCGTTGTGTGGGTTGATAGAAACCATGCTACATTATAGACATCATCACTGTAGTAATATTCAAATTCTAAACAGCTAGTAGAAAACACAAGTTCTTTGAATTATTTTTAAGCTTTGCTAGTATTGAATTCTGAATTTGTCGGAAATTTTTGGCTCAACAAACTACATTATATCTTTCATCTTTAGTATTTCTTATTTTAAGCACTAAGCTTATCTGGGCATACCAGCACATATCTGTAATCCCAGCACTCTGAAGCTGAGACAAGAGTATTGCAAGTTCTAGACCAGTTTCGGCTGCATAACAAGACCCTTGTTTTCAGTAGATCAGTCAGTCGGTTGGTCGGTCGGTCGGTTGGTCGAATTGTTTTGTTTTGAAAGCATACTTGGTGGTAGAGCACTTGCCTAACATGCAAAGAGCCCTGTGTTTGATCCCTAGCACTAGGGCAGGGCATCAGAGACCTCCAAGACTGAAGCCTAGGCTCCATTTGTTGCCTGAGGATTAGTGGAGACTCGGGAGCATCTAAGCTCCAGCTGCTCCTGACACTCTCATCCGATCATCTTTCTCTCATCTCATTTACTCATCTGTAGGAAGAGATTTTATCAGCCTTGTAGAATCACTGTGGACATGAAATAAACAGCATGGAAATAATGCATGCTCCAGGATAAAGACCTAGTAACAGTTCACTTCCTTCCCTCCTGATGTAGAAAGTATACTTCTCTTCTAGAAATAGTTCTTTTATCATTTTTTAAGTACTGTTTTTTTAAGATTTATTTATTTTATGTGCATTGGTATTTTGCCTGCATGTATTCTTGCATGAGGGTATTTGATACCCTGAAACTGGAGTTACAGACAGTTGTGAGCTGCCATATAGGTGCTGGGAATTGAACCCAGCTCCTCTGGAAGAGCAGCTAGTGCTCTTAACTACTGAACCAGCCCCCCTTTTATCATTTTCTAAAATAGTGACATTCTGAATGCAAAGACATTAGAATGTCAACTTTAAACATACAAATGAGACAGTTTTTAAAACTATGTAATAAATAAATGAATGAAATTTACTTAGAACTGGAGCCACATGGCCACCCTGCCATTCTCCTGGTAACAGAAGAATTCTTTCATGGCTTAGAGGCAAGCCAGTGTAGGCCACAGAGTGAACAAAACAGGCCTGTCATCACATCACTTTGTTCTTTGGTGAAGTAATGTGTGAGTACTCATGCTTTTGTTGGCCTGTCGTGTCTCTAAGCATACGACTACTGTGGGTTCCACTTGGCTTTGATTGTGAGGGTTTTGCTGTCTTGATCAGCAACACCCCACAAGTTGCACTGGTGTCCCTCGAGATCCTGGGACAGGGCCACTGGAGCCTCCCTTGTTCATGTAAAAGAGGTTGCGTTTTCCCAGTGGTGTAAGCACTGGGCTGCGGTTGTGACTTGGCAGTAGACCCCTTTCTGTACAGTGTCGGCTCTGACACTGCCACAGGGTGAACCACCAAACTCCAGGTACTCTGAGGGGCAAAGGAGGTGCTGGGATGCAGGTTTGGCAGGCGCGCTCCCCTCTGGCTCCCTCACACTGTGTTACATTGTGTTCTAGTGGTCTAGTGGCTGGGGATATCCCTCAGTGTAGACCTCCTGCCTCACGTATGCAAAACGTGGATTCCGCCACAAAAGAGAAGGCGGAGGGAGGGAGGGAGGAAAGAGGGAAGAAAGGGAAGGGAAGGGAAGAGAAAGAAAGAAAAAGAAAAGCAGTTGTGTTCCTATAGGATCTGAATTCGTCAACAATCTTTGAGAAAGTCCTATTTATCCCCCCATGTATTGTATTGTGTTGAAAGAAAAGCAATCAGATCCGCATGTGTGACAAAGGACAATGCAAAGCCTGCAACCTCTTCTCCTAGAACAGGTGCCTCCTCAGGAGATGGAAGAAGTGAGGTTCCCACCAGTCTCTCAGGCAGTGGGCCCATCAGCCTGGCTAGGTTGGTTCTCTAGAGTCAGGAATGTGTCTGCCAGCTGTGACAGCGCACGCCTTTAATCCCAGCACTCAGGGGCAGAGGCAGGCGGGTCTCCGTGAGTTCAAGGCCAGCCTGGTCTACAGAGCGAGTTCTAGGACAGCCAAGGTTATAGAGAGAGACCCTGTCCCAAGTTAGATAGATGTAGACAGACAGACAGATAGACAGAAAGATTGATAGATAAAATTAACATAAAAAGTGTCTTTCTAGGAATTATATTTTGTTTGCTATTGATGTGAAGCCTTTGTGATTAGCAGAAATTATGATATCCAGTAATTCAGGTTTTTCAATAATAGTTTAATAAGTACCAAAATTCTTTTGAGTCACCACACCAAGTAATTCTTTAAAATCGAGTTCATTTTGTCTTTACCTCACTCTTGTTCACTTCCTTTTGTGTTATATTTATACATGTATATAAATATATACGTGTGTATATAGACATATGTGTGTGTGTATATATGTGTATATATGGGTGGGCATGCCGCAGCACATGTGTGAAGATCAGAGGACAGCCTGTGGGAGTCCCTTCTCTCCTTCCACAACATGGGTTCCAGAGAGTAGGTCACCACGCTTAACAGTAAGCACCGTTATTCACTGAGCCACCCTGACAGTCCATTCCTGTCTTTTTATGCTCAGTTTATGATATATAAAACATTAATGCTGGGCTGGAGAGGTTGCTCAGTGGTTAAGAGCACTGGCTGCTCTTGCAGGGGACTAGAGTTTAGTTTCCAGCACTGGCAGCTCACAACCACCTATTACACCAGTTCCAAGGAATCTGATACCTTCTTCTGACTGCCATGGGCATCAGACATGCACACTCATAAGCATAAAAATGATTTTAAATCCCCTTTTAAAATTAATACTGTAGTATGTTGCATGACTTATAAATAAATGGAACATATTACAAGTACATACTTTTTTTTAACATGTGGGCATATTCGGTCAGAAAAGTTTAAAGACCTCTGACCTAGATTCTGGCTGACTGTCAGAAGCATCCCGGACATCAGTCTGGTGGTCTCTGAGCAGGCCCAGGGTTGGTGTCAGGAGACTTTGTGACCACCTCTGATGGCCTGTCACATTTAAGAGCCATTCAGTGTCTCTTACACCTTATGCTGAATATCATCCAATGGCAAAACCCCAGCTTTTAGTAAATAGTAAAAAATGTAAGCCTAATGTATCCATTCTGAGTTTTAGTCATAAACTAGTTCATTGGATTTTGGTTTTGGTTTTGGTTTTATTTTTGTATTTCTTAGAATGTTTTTAACACATGTTCCTACTCTTTAAGTATTTTTGGCCAAAGAAATTAATTTATGCATGAATATTAGGTTAAGTCACATGAAATTGACAATATTTTTTTTAAACTATTTTGTATATCTTAGGGGTCAGCAGTCTTCCTGATCTGTAACATTGTGCTTTTAATAATAATTTCTGGAAAATGGCCATGACATTTTCTGTGATTTGTTGGACTGGTTGGTTGACGTGGGTTCTGCAGAACTCAAGAGTGAACCCACAAGCTACCAAGCATTCTAACACTAAGCTACATCCCCTGCTCCCCTTTCAGTTGGTTTGGGTTTTGTTTTGGTACGTGTGATTATGTTGCTGTGTGCAGGTGCACACATGTGTGTCTGCACACGTGTGGAGACCAGGAGTCACCCCTCCAGCGCAGCACCTTTCTTTCTTCTTGTTTTCTTTTCTGAGGCAGTGTTTCGGTGACCTGAAACTCACCTAGTAGGGTAGACTGGCTGGTCAACAAGCCCCAGGAACCCTCCTGCCTCTGCTTCCCCGGCATTGGGGTCATAAGCACAGGCTTCTATATCTGGTGTTTTTTTTTTTTTTTAATCTGTTGGGTTGTTTTTTTTTTCTTTCTTTTGGAGACAGGATTTCTCTGTGTTGTTTTGGTGCCTGTGCTGGATCTCACTCTGTAGACCAGGCTGGCCTTGAACTCACAGAGATCCACCTGCCTCTGCCTACCAAGTGCTGGGATTAAAGGCGTGCGCTACCACCGCCCGACCACATCTGGATTTTTTTATGTGAGTTTTGGGAACTGAACTCTGTTCCTCATACTTGCAAAGCAAACTTCACCCAGTATGAGACCCCTACCCCACTGCTTTTAATTTTCAGTTACAAATTTTCAGTGATCTGGAATGCGGCTATGCATTTTACTACATAGTTCAGACTCTGTGGCGACGTCAAGTGGAAGTGATGGTGGATTGCTGTTGATTATCCCTGGTGATCGGGGATATCGTAGGAATGCTGCAGATGGCCAGGCAGTGATGGCACAGCCCAGAGCTATTACAAAGAGAAACTCTGTCTCGAAAAACAAAAATAAACCACTGTGGATGAATTAAAATCATAGATAATCCCCAAATACCATTTTAGCCATTAACTTAAGATTCTTTTCCTGTTAAGATTTCTCCCGAGGTCTCTTTTTAAGCTTGGAAATTGACTCGTTGAAGATCTGCTTTCTCTTTCCACATTCTGCTCTGCGCTGCTCTATAACCAAGAACAAATAAAGGACGGTAATATGGAGGTGGCAGGATCGAGACTCTTGACTCGAGCGTGAATAACCACCGTGATACACGGGGCTGACTCTTATGTGACCATCAAACCCTAGAGAGGTCTATGGCTAGGAGGTCAGATAAAGCAGAATCTGGGTCCTTTAAAGTAGAAGTGGGAGGCCTGACTTGAGGTGAGAAGGGCGTCTCTGAAGAGACTTGTCAGACAACCGCTTGGTCAAATGTATGCCTTCCACGTCACACACCTGTAACCCCAGCTACTTGGGAGGCTGAGGCAGGAGGACTACAAACGAAGCATGGCAAAACAATAACTTTGGGGCTGGCAGGAGGACTCAGGTTAAGAGCACTGGCTGCTCTTGCAGAGGACCTGGGTTCAGTTCCCAGCACCCACATTCTGGCTCACAACCATCTGTAACTCCAGCTCCTGGGGCTCTGACCCCCTCTTGTGACCTCTGTGGACACCAGGCGTGCAGGGAGTACACATATATACATACAGGCAAACACATAAAATAAAAATAATCTTTTCTTTACACGGCTTTTTCATTACAGGTGATCTCCTTCTTTAGCTCAAGGCTGCTACAGGCTGGAGCTGAGCTGTCAGTGGAAAGAGTCTTGGAAATCATTAAACAAGGGGTTGTGGCACTGCCCAAGGACAGACTAAAGGTAAGCCGGCTGAAGACGTGTCTGCCGCCCCTGGCTATTGATCATTTATGCGCGCGTCAGCATCTAGCTGTACTCAGAATCATGCCGCTTACCCCGTACTCATAGGTCAGAGAGACCGAATATTTGCTCTGCTCTATCCGATACCAAACTGCAGTTCAGAGAACAGCCAAATATGCTTTGACACCACTGAGTATCCCATGAGTAACCCCTGCATACCCCATGAGCAACTCTGATGTTAACACATATGTTTTTAATCCAGTCAAACAAATTGAATCATACAAACCTCACCAAAGGCTAATGGGAAGGTGGAGGCGGTGGTGATGCCAGTTACTGTGGGGCCTGACGCTTGTGAGTGCCTCCCCATGTCGTTCTGGGCCTCAGCATCTGAGTGTCTCCCTCATTCAGTCCCCTTCTCAAGTAGCTAGTGTCAGCAGCTGAAGTCATCAGGGGAGGAAGCCAGCATAGGAAGGTTAGTTTACCCAGAGGACTAGTTTACCCAGAGGACTAAACTAGAGAGTGGTTGAGCTGAGTCAGGCCCAGGCAGTCTGGCTCCAGAGCCCTTGCTTGAGATCCATACACTGCTTGCTGTATGCCTTCATACAGTAATGAAAAGTACTTCATGGAAACAGGGGAAATACTGCATTTGAGAAAATACGTGGTGTTTGTATGGCAGAGGCACTCGAGGTGAACTCATGGGCGCAAGTCCACACCTCACACCTGATCCCTTAGAGCAGTGGTTCTCAGTCTTCCTAGTGCTGCAGCCCTTCAGTACAGTTCCTTGTGTTGTGGTGAACCCCAACCGTAAGTTATTTTTGTTGCTACTTCCTAACTATAATTTGGTTACTGTTATGAACTGTAGTGTAAATATCTGTTTTCATATGGTCTTAGGTGACCCCTAAGATAGGGTCATTTGATCCCCCCCAAGGGGGTCATGACCCACAGGTTGAGAACCACTGCCTGGAGCCTGGTGTGGTAGCTTAAGTCATCTCATGAGCACTAAAACTTAGATTTGTGATGATAGCTTTTCTCTCTCAGAAAATACAAGAAACTCTAAAGGTGAGGATAGTTTATATGTCAAAGACGACAATTTACTTTTCAGTTTATGGTAGCAGAGAACACAGTAAGATCTATAAGCTAAAAAAGCAAGACATTTTGCTGAAAGTGTATGTAGCTCGTAACAAGGAAGAATTGCTCAAGAGGGTAGAAATTAAACAAAACTGTTGCCCACCCAGTTGCTAATGGTTTCATGTAAACAGATATAAGAAGGGCATTTCCAGATCTACATCCCTAGCCTCCTCTCCGGTCTCCTCCAGGCTACAGAGGAGATTTAAGGTCGTTGTATTTCCCAGAATCCTCTTCTCCCCATGATGCCACAGTTGCTGGAGATTTGGAGAGGCTGTTCTCTAGAGACAGCCTCCGGCCTCCACCAGCAGTGTTAGTCAGCTTTTCATTACTGTAACGCAATGCCTGAAGGAATCAACTGGCAAAGAGAGATTTGTTGTGGTAGTTTCACCCTGTGAATCAGTTGGCCCAAGTGCTTTGGGCCAGTCTTGAGACAGCATGTTATGACAGAAGCTTGTGACAAAACAAAATTCCAGGCCTAGTTCAGAGCTCAGGAACGGAAGAGGAAAGAACTAGGGCTGGAGAGTTCCCCAGTGACCCACAAACCTACCCATTCCCTCTCAACGCTTCCACTAAATGCTTAGCTGCTCCATGAGCAGGACACCAAGTCCTTAATGTCTGGGCCTCTGGAGAACATTCTGTATCCAGACTAGAGCCTGTCTTGCAGTGGGTGACTGAGGTCGTCAGTGGCCCCCAGCGATGCTGAAGTTTGCAGCGGCTCACGGAAAGCTCTGGAAAGCTCTGGAGCACTTCGGTGGTGTTGGCTATGATGTCACAGCTTCCCTGTGCTGTGGCTCTCAGGAAGTTGGATGTACTTGATTGACATGAGTAGAGCTTCTGTTCACCCTACCAAACCAGTCAGAGAAGTAAAACTCCTGATTTCAGGAGATAATGATTGAATGTGAAGAACTCAAAGTCTCAGAAACGCACAGTGAAGGGAAACCACAGAAGCTGCAAGGCCATCCCCAGCAGTGTGGTGGTGGTGCATCAGGGTGGGCATCCAGGAGCAGCTGGCAAGGCTTCCGCTGAAGTCCGCAGGCCTGCCCACCGCTGGCGCTAGACCTGGATTTCCTGTGTCCTTCGGGGTATGCACGTACCACCTCCATTGCCACACCAGGCTCTCAGCCATTGCCCCACGGGATAGCATGAAGGGGAAAGAGAGGAGTCAGTGACCCACGGACAGTGTCCAAAGACACTGGTGACGCATCGTGAGAAGCGGCTAGCCATTCCGCGGACTGTGTGTAAGAGGCAGAGGGAGCAATCTGAGCCTGCTCAGACAGCCGCGGACTGTGCTGGGAGGAACTTGAATCCTGGGAGGCAGGGAACAACCTGGGGTCTTCAGTCCAGAAAGAGGGGACACGATTACTACTTATGCATCCTCCCCTTCTCAATACGGCTTTGCCGCTGTCCCCCGCGGTGAGTTGGTTGAGTATGTCCTTTAAACAAAATTGAAGCCCAAGATGAGGAAATGAATAGCGAAAGAGGTACTAGCCTCCCTTTTTTTTTTTCATTTTTACTGTATTTTTTTATTTGACAAGTAAATGTGCGTATTTACATTTTAATGCAAGTGTTGGTGTGTGGGGTCAGATCAGGGTAGTGGTATATCCGTCATCTCAGACATTTGCTATTTATTGTAGGGACATCCAAAAACTCTCGCTTCAGCTGTTATGAAATAGTCACTTGATTAGTGCCAACCACAGTAGTTCTACTGTGCTAAAAGTTGTTCACCTCCTGTTTCCATAAACCAGCCTCCTGCCGCACACCCCGGCTGGGCTCTGGAATCACTCTTCTGCACTCTGCTTGTCTGAGATAGATCAGCGTTGTTCTTCCACATCTAAGTGAGAACATACGATGTTTGTCTTTGTGTGCCTGACTGATTTCCATCTCCCATCCATGTTGCTGTAGATGGCAGAATTGTTCACAGTTGAGTACTATTCCATTGTGTGTGTACTACATTTCCTTATCCATTTACTCATCCACACCCCCTGGGATGATTCCACTTCATGGCTATTGTGAAGAGTGAGGCAGACAGGAAAATGGAGTGGTTTATTTTAGATATATATCCAATACTAGGATTGCTGGATGTCTTGATTGGGTTTCTATTGCTGTGATAAAAAAAAAAAAACAATTACTTGCCGGGCGTTGGTGGCGCACGCCTTTAATCCCAGCACTCAGGAGGCAGAGCCAGGCGGATCTCTGTGAGTTCGAGGCCAGCCCGGGCTACCAAGTGAGTTCCAGGAAAGGCGCAAAGCTACACAGAGAAACCCTGTCTCGAAAAACCAAAAAAAAAAAAAAAATTACCAAAAAGCACCTCGGAAGAAAGGGTTTATTTCATCTTACAGCTTATATCCCATCATCCAAGGAAGTCAGAACAGGATCTCAAGCCGGGCAGAAACCTGGAAGCCAGAGCTGATGCAGATGCCATGGAGGAGTGCTGCTTACTGGCTTGCTCTTCATACCTTGATCAATTTTTTACAGAACCCAGGACAAACACAGGACTAGCCAGCCTAAGAATGGCACCCCCACAGGGAACTGGGCCCTCTCACATCAATCATCAGTAAAGAAACATGCCCCAGCTTACCACAGGCCAGTCCTCTGGAGACACTTTCTCAACTGAGAGTCCTTCTTCCCAGTTGACTCTAGCTTGTGTCGAGTTGACGTAAGACTGACTGGCATACTAGATCTATTTCCAGTTTTTCTAATACAGTCTCTGTACTGATTTCTTCCATACCGTGCCAGCCTTTTTAATCTTTTGACACTGTTTCTCAAAATTCTGGCAAATGTAACTTGTCAGTAAATTTTACAACTTAAATTCTACAATAAATAGTAATGCTGTAAGATATTTTTCCCAGCGTGTATAGCAATGAACTGATCCTGTTGTCACCCCAGCTTTCTAGGTGAAGCAGCTAAGACCTCAGGACACTGAGTAGTGTTCAAGTGCAGAGCTGGGTCCAGCAACACGCATTAACAAAGCAGCCTTTCTCCAGTGATATTTTACTCTGCTTGCCTGGGCTGTGATGAAGAGTACTCATAAGTTAGGGTTAGTCTGAGATCATGGTTAGCTAACATTGTTAGTAAGCCCAAATGTGAGCCAGAGAAGCAGGTGAGGTTACAGTACAGAGGCTGTATATCACGTGTGGTGAGGAGGAGGTTGTATAGAACCCGAGGAAGAGAGGATCCCAGGAGATACAGTGTCCGACCACTGCAAGTATTATATCATAGAAGAGTCAGGCATTTCATCTTTGGGGTGGAAATTGGACCAAGAGAATACCTGCAGCAAAGTCTGGGAGCAAATATAAGAACATCGTGTAATCCAAGGGCACAGGAGAGGTGGGTTAAAAGAAGTCCATAGGAGCTTGGGGGCGGCTCCTTTGGTAAACTGCTTGCCGCACAGGCATGAAGATCCATAGCACCCATGTAAAGAGCTGGGCTCAGAGGCACACATTCACCACCCCAGTGCTGGGACAGTGGAGAAAGGAGGGTCCCTGCAGCCCATCGTTAGCTAGTTCAGGTGGTTGTGGAATATGACTTTAGGCAAAGATGTGTTATATTTGTTTATGCTGCATTTTTTTTAATGATGTAAAGATGTGTTGCTTTGCCTGCCTAAGGCACCTGATTGTTGTAATAAAAAAGCTGAGCAGCCAATAGCAAGGGAATAGAGGGATAGGCCGGGCTGGTGGGCAGAGAGAATAAGTAGAAGGAGGAATCTAGGCTTGAGGGAGAACAATAGAAAATGAGAGAGCAAGGAAGAAAGATGCCCAGGGACAGACAGACAGACAGACACGGAGAGTAGGATATACAAAATGAAATAAAGGTAAAAAAGACCCAAAGCAAAACATAGATGAAGAAACAGGTTAAGTTGAGTTATAAGAGCTAGCAAGAAACAAGCATTTGTAACTAATAAGTCTTGGTGTCTTTATTTGGGAGCTGGTTGGTGGCCCAAAAGAAAGCCTGCTACACCAGGTTCAACAAGAGACCCTGTCTCAAAAATACGATGGAGGGACTGGGGAGATGGCTCACTTGAGAAAGCACTTACTGTCCCAGTGTGAGGAGGGGAGTTCCAGTCTCCAGGACTTAAGTACATGTCGGCTGGGCATGGAAGTGACAGCATTCACAAGGTGTCAATCCAGCATCCCTAGAGCAAGCTAGCTGGCTAATCCAGCTGAGTCTGTGAGCTCTGGGTTCGGTTGAGAGACCTGCTTCACAAATAAAATGGAGACAGCACTCGGGAGGCAGAGCCAGGTGGATCTCTGTGAGTTCGAGGCCAGCCTGGGCTACCAAGTGAGTTCCAGGAAAGGCGCAAAGCTACACAGAGAAACCCTGTCTTGAAAAACCAAAAAAAAAAAAAAAAAAGCAAAAAAAAAATAAAATAAAATAAAATAAAATGGAGAGCAGAGGGACAAGACTCCTAAAGACTCCTGATGCCAGCAACACACATGTGTGTACATACACACACACACACACACACACACACACACACACAAAATAATAAGGTAGAAAACAATTAAGGAAGACACCTGATACCTCTGGCCTCCACACACACGTATGTACACACATGAACACACACAAGCACATATGCTTGCACTTACCATGTGCACAGACAAAGTCTTCTGATGGAAAGCTGCACAGAATTGTACCACAGATTTCTCGTGATTAGAGTCCAGAATTTGGCTGTTTTTCCTTCCATGGTGAGTTTTGCAGAGCGGTGCCCCGTTGCCCGCAGATAAAGTCTGAAGTTCTTACTCTGGGATTCTAGACAGCTCACGGTGCCCTCCTCTCCCAGCGTCCTGCCCCCACCGCCACCCCCGGCTGCAGACAACTCTGCATCTGTGTCCTTCTGTGGCCTCCCTTTGTGGATTTGCTTCTGCAGCTCACTCGTCGGGGTGTGCAGCTCCCTGTCATCTGCTGTGCCTCTGCCGCCCCCCCCCCTCCCCACCCTGTTGCCTGGGCCTTTCCTTATCCAGACCCTGAGCATCATCCCCAAAGGCCCGGCTGAATTTCAGAGGATTTGTGAAGACTTTCCTTTCGTTCTTCCATCCACATATGTCTCTCTCCTTAAAATGCCCAGAGCCCTTTATCCCTGTGTCTTGTCCTCTTCTGTCCTGTATTGGGTGTTTGACGTCTTTCTCACTCTTGAGAACAGGACGTGTTGCTCATCTGCAGCCCCTGATGCCTAGCTCAGTCCATGAACTGAGTGGAGGGGGGAACAGCCCATGTTATGTACCGGGGGGGGGGGGGGGGGGGCGGAAATGGGCTTCTTAGCATCTGGGGGTCGAGGGATCAAAAATACTGTGCCTTCAGACAAGCTTTTCAAATTCTTTTTTTTTTTTTTTTTGGAGCTGAGGACGGAACCCAGGGCCTTGCTAGGCAAGCGCTCTACCACTGAACGAAATCCCCAATCCCAAGATTTATAAGTCTTTCAGATTTTTTTCTTTTCTTTTGGTTTTTCGAGACAGGGTTTCTCTGTGTAGCTTTGGAGCCTCTCCTGGAACTCACTCTGTATCCCAGGCTGGCCTCGAACTCACAGAGATCTGCTTGCCTCTGCCTCCCGAGTGCTGGGATTACGGCTTCAAATTCTTATTCCGCCATCTTCCGACATTCGAATGTCTGTAGCTGTCTCTCTCTGTTCTGGCACTATCCTGAACACAGCAGAGGACGAGACTAACACACCCTGCTCACACGGAGCTCACGGCTGTGGGGAAGACACAGTAAGCTAAAAGTGTCAAACAGATGCTGTTTTAGGAAGCAGTGGCTGATGGAAGCGTGCCCTTCGCCACCCCACTGCAGGACCCACACTGTTAACTGCTGCATCTCAGGCTCCTCCTCCATCCTCCTCTTCTCTTTCTTTCCTTGCTCATGACGTTTCTGACAGGTCCCGGTCACCTCGGTTGTCTTCGGGTTTTTCTGATTTTCAACAGAATCTCCTGATTCTGTTGAAGCTGTTCATATTTGGCCAAGACCCCAGAAGCATACTGCCCTGGTGCAGCGTGGTCGGGTGTGTGGTGTCTGCAGGTCTCTTTTTCTGGAGATGTTGTTTGGCATCTCCAGGCTTCTCCAGTGAAGCGGGACCATTTGGTCTATTGTAAATGTTAAACATCTTGGGAGTGACACTTGACACCTTTACTGGTACCTTGTTTCTCCTCAGAGTTTGGCCACTGATTTGACCATCCATCCGTAGGTCTGGCCACACCATGAGGAACTTCCCATTGTGGTGCTTGCCAAGTGAAGACTTTGTAGTTCCCTCTGTAGGTTCTCGTTCAGTGCTGACATTTATTTATTTTTGCCCAGATTGTTCTAGCTTTGGCAGTGGGCTCCTGGGGTTGACTTGGCTGTCCTTTGACACGCCCCACCTTACTCTGAGTACTTTTTGGGTCTGTGCGGTGCTGTGGATTAGTCTTGTATCTTCGGCGGCAGTGCAGACCCGCTGGGGGCTGGGCCACCTTTTGCAGACAGCCTTCTCTGCACCTTCCTTTCCTCCTCCCTCTCCTCCAGTAAGAGCTCGTGCTCTGTGCCATGCTGTGGTTCAGGTGCCTTCACTCCTGTGTTCTTTCACTTCGCCCTCACCGCCTCTGTCCTTTGTCCTTGCTGTGATGCCCATTTGTTTTCTAGTTCCTTTAATGAACACTCTGCCCAAGGACCCTTCCGCGGTCCATAGAAAATAGTGAAGGTTGACCTATAGTATTGACCTTAGCACAAAATGAATTACAGTGTGCAGGCCACACACTCGGATGTGGATGCATTGTCTTTTTATTGTAGTGTACTCAAGAAGAAATGGTTCTTTGAGACAGTCACATGTACATGGAAATGCAGCCTTCTTCATGGTTTTGGCCAGCAGAGATTTGTGGGGGTCCCAGAGACGTGAACCCTTGCTTAGAGTAATATACTAGTAAGGTCAAGGTCACGAGTAAATCCTTTAAGTCAGACAGGTAGTTTTGTTCTGGAACATGGAAAAAAAAATTGTACCCCTGGGCTCAGCTTGCCACTGCAGTCAGTGGCTGTAGAGGTTGGAAGATGGATGGTTCAGGTTAAAAACAGAAAACAAAACAATCCATCACCGTGTAGACGAGAAGCTGAAGTGGGTCATGCTCTGTTGATCTAAATGAGAACCTGTCATTGCCACAGATGTTACTCGGGGTGGGGAAGGCTGTTTAGCCTTAAACCAAGCCTTGCCTCAATTATTTTAATCATTTTGGGGAGGGAGTTGGGTGTTTATATTAAATTAAATCACATAAAATGTCGAGAATTTAATTCACAGTATACTACAGTATCTGAAGTTGATTGGGAAAGCTGTGTGTTGAATAGTGTTAGTATATCACATGAGTGTGGTTAAGAGTCATTCAGGGTAGTTTGCTTGTATATATTAACATAATAGTGGTGTATAATGATAGCTTTATATATGTGATGGGTTTGTAGGAATGGATTTCAAATTGGAAATACTATTTTAATAAGCTCCATGTCTTTATATGGAAGTGTGGAAGTGTCTACATAGCGATTTATCATATATATTAAAACACTACATTGCGGCTTTTTTACTACCTTGGCTTAAGAGAATCATAAAATTCATGAATTTACTCATCAGCTAAGCAGATGAGCCTGACATTTTGACATTTGCCATCACTGAAGAATAAAAACTCAATTTGTAGAATTATTCTTCCAACTTTGGAGAAGCAAACATTAAGATCTAGAAGCCTGTGGCACAGTAATTGACAGTGAACCAAATAAAGTAGTTTTCAATCAATTATTATTTGACATAGTCTTCTAAAATATTTGCATAATAGTCTGTGTGGGAATGTATACTCATTGGCTAAATTTGTCTATGCAGTTAAACAACTGGGCTGTTCAAAGTAAATAGTATTAATATCAATCTAAACATTCTCTTTTTACTGGTTTTCCATGCAGTCTGGGAAAGGCAGCCCTGGGTCATCTTGTTTTCCAGACCTTCGTGCTTAACCAAGAGACTAAGGAACAGCTCTGAACCCTTTTGCTTGTTTCTTGTCTCGGGTTTGGCAGGAACAACATTAGCATGTCCTTCGCAAGCTGCACAAGTAGCCATGGCTGGAAGCTCTTGCAGACTTCTGTACCCACAGCACAGCAGGGTCCTGGCTCCCATTTCACTGACTGAGAGCAGTTTGAGTGACGTGGGAGTGGAACGTAAATCATCCGGTCCCACGTGTGTTCACCTCATACATGAGAGATGAGGTTCCTGGTTCCCCCTTTTCATGGGCTCAGTTAATTATCTGTGTTGCTGGACGATTAAGAATGTTACCATGTGTATCATGTGAAAATTAGGTCCTGTTTTCACAGAAAATTTAATAAAAAGATAACTCTCTCTTTTAGTGCAAATAGGAAATTGTGGAATAACTTGATAAATCATAATAATTAAAAGTAACAACCAGCTCACACTAAATGAAGTATTTTGAGTGGTGGGGGAACTTTTATTAGTCTGTGGGTGCGGGTGTGGGTGTGAGTGTGCCACAGTGCGTGTGTGGAGGTCAGAGGCCAACCTCAGGTGTCGCTCCTTGACTGCCATCTTCCCCGTTTGAGACGGGGTCTCCTCGTTATCCGCTGATGTGCGTACCCAGTGACCTGCCCTGAGGTCCTGGTGCCTCTCTGCCTCCCACCTCCCTTGCACCTCTGTGTCCAGCCTTCTCCTGGGTCTGGAGACCTGGACCCAGTTCATCAGGCTTATACAGCAAGCTCGTTACCCACAGAGCTCTCTCCCCAGCCCGTAAAGGACTTTTAAAGCCTTCATTCTTAAATGTAATTTTTAGAATATTTTCATTGTTGTCATTAATTGCATAAGGAGTTACATACACACATCAAAAAAAGATTAATTTGTCTGGAGGGTTTTTTATTAGATTTTTTCATTTTATTTTATGTGTAAGGATTTTGCCTGAGTGTATGCATGTGCATGCTTATGGAACATATTTTATAGACTTTCAATATGGAATTTTACAACTTCCCCTTTCTCTTATTGGGAACCTCCTCCTTCTCTTCCCCAAATGTCACCTCTGTGAGATCACCGATTCCTGTAACGTCCAGATAGTACATTGTCACTTAACTGTGGTTATTGTACCCCACTTGAGCACAGTATTGCCGGACATCTTTGAGAGAACAAAGGCACATACAGCATCACCCAGGCCTCAGGAGAGGAAGGGTACACCCTGCAGAGGTAGCTAACCAAAGAGCAGTTCACCCTGTTTGTCAAGTAGATGGCCGAGAGGGTAAGTTACAGAAGGAAGACGTGACTGGACTAGTCAGGGGGAGTTAAGGAGAGACCTGGGCTCCACCTCATCTACCTTGAAGGAAAGTGAGGTTTACAAAGGTGAAAGAAGAAATCTAGGCAAAGGAAATCTGTGAGAGACGGTCCAAGGCACGTTTACTTAGTGTCCAGTGGAAACAACTGGACTCATAAATCCCCTGCCGAGTCAGTGTAGCTTTTCTCACTTAATGACACAATAAAGTCGTTAAACTAGTGCCTTCCAAACTTTTTGTTTTTCGAGACAGGGTTTCTCTGTGTAGCCCTGGCTGACCTGGTTCTCACTCTGTAGACCAGGCTGGCCTCGAACTCACAGAGATCTGCCTGCCTCTACCTCCCTAGTGTATGCGTCACCACTGCCCAGCTACCTTTCAAACTTTTTGACTGTCATTCCCAGTTGCGCGCGCACGCGCGCGCACACACACACACACACACACACACACACACACATTTCCACCATGGGTAGCAATATATACATTTTCATACAACTAAAACAAATACTCACTGAGTATGATGGGCTCATGATCCTGTATCTTTTTTAATTGCTGGCTAGGCCTACTAAATTGACTTAATGATTAACTGCTCTTTAATGTCTTAGAGTTTTAAAAATTCATGCATTAAGTGAATGGTTTCAAACTGTGGCCCTTAGAGTGGGAAAGGGGTATCACCATCCTCCAAGAACATGTTCAAAAATGCAGATCCTTGGGCTCCATCCAGATCTGTGGCCTGGTACTGCTCTTGCAGAAGACTCAAGTTCAATTCCCAGCAACCACATCTGGTTACATGCATATACACCACATTTGGGAGATGCCACAGCTCTTCACCTCACCATTCCTGCACACTTAGAAAGAAGCAAATTGGTGGGAATGGCTCAGTCAAGGAAGTACTTGCAGTTTACATGAGTTCAATCCCTAGAATCCACATAAAAAGCCAGGCGTGGTAGTACATGCTTAGAAACCCAGTGCTAAGAAAACAGACAGGAGGATCCCTAGCGTTTGCCAGCCTAACCTAAGTAGGTGGAGTTTTCCTGTCCTGCAGCCACTCTCAAATAATCACTCAGAGGCTTAATGCTATTTACAAATGCTCAGCCAATAGCTCAGGCTTGTTACTACCTAACTCTTACATTTAAATTAACCCATATTTCTTATCTATGCTTTGCCACATGGCTCATGGCTTGTTACCTTATTTACTACACATCCTGCTTCCTCGGTGGCTGACTGGCATCTCCCCTGACTGCCCCTTCCTCATCCCAGCATTCTCAGTTTGGCTTTCCCACCTAACTTTATCCTGTTCAGCTATTTGGCCAGTCAACTTGTTTATTGAACCAATCATAGCTACATAAATTCACACAGTGTGCAGAAGGATTATTCCACAGCAGCCCTACCCTACTTAGTAAGTTCTAGACCAGTGAAAACACTTTCAAATTATAAGGTACATGGAGGGGGGGGGTGCCTCAGTGGATAAAGAGCACTTTTGCAGGACATGTGTGAGAACCTGCATGCAGATCCCCAGAACCCATGGAAAAGCTGAGCACAGTTGCATGCTCACGCCTGTAAGCCCACAGCTGTGCGGGTAGGGAGACAGCAGGCTTGCCAGGCTCACTGGCTGCCAACCGAGCTCTGGGTTCAAAGAGAGACCCTGTCTGAAGGGAACAGGGCAGAGAGGGGCAGAGCAGGATACCCAGAATCCTCCTGTGGCCTCTGTGTACATGCACATGTGCATGCATGCACACACACACACACACACACACACACACACACACACACACACACACACAGGGAGGAAGGGAGGGGTCGGGGCAGCTAGCTAGGTTTAAGGAACAACACCCAAAGTTGTTATCCTGCCTTCACACATAGGTGTACCCTTCTCCTCCTCCTCCTCCCTCCTCCCCTTCCCCTCCTCTTTTCCTCCTCCCTCCCTCTTCCCCTTCTCCTCCTCCCTCCTCCCCTTCTCCTCCTCCCCTTCTCCTCCTCCCCCTCCCCTCTTCCTCTTCCTCCTCCCTCCTTCCCTTCTCCCCCTCCTCCTCTTTATTTGTTTTTCTTTTGTGGTTTTTTTGACACGTGATTTCATCGTGTAGCCTGGGCTGGCCTGTAACTAACACACTACCTCAGTTAGGCTGGCTTTAAACTCATGATCCTCCTGCTTCGCCCTCCCAAGCTCACTGATACCCAGGCGCACGTCTCCCCAAAGAGTTCTTACCTAAGCATCCTTCCAGCTCAAGACCTTCTGAAAACTTTGGAAGGGGTGTGACCTTAGAGGGCAGAAAGGCAAAGGTCCAGTACTCACACAGCAATGCGGTGCCTTACACAGAGCGAAACTGATCATTTGGGGTTGAGGCCACTTTCCTTACAGTGATTTTCATTCCCAGCAAGTTGAAGGTGACAGCAATCGACACAGATAATCCAGCAGTGATGCCAGTAAACATCTGCCAGACCGTTTCACTTATACTTCTTGGAACTGAATTTGTAGGTTTTAGGAGATTTGGGGCCCTGAAGTCTAGCCTTGTTCTTTGAGGAATTTGAATATCAGTGATGCCACCGGTCGGTGTGGGACAGTTGACTAGCTCATAGAACTTTTGCCTAGCAGTTCAGAGACTACACACTCAACCCGCTAAAAACTAAATGTGTTTGGAAAACTTTAATGATACGGGGACAGTAAAATGGCTTATTTGGTAAAGATACTTGCCAACAAACTTGCCCAACCCTGGGATCCACTTGTAAGGGAGAGAACTAGATCCTGTAAGGTGTTCCCTGGTCCCACATGTGTGCATCCCTCCCACCCACCCAAAGTGAGTAGGGAAGGTTTTTAAAACTGTAAAGATAATAGTTTGGTTTGGTTTTGCTTAGACAAAATCTCTCCGTTATGTGGCCCTGACTGTCCTGGAATTTGCAGTATAAACCAGGCTGGCCTGGAGCTCAAAGAGATCTTGCCTGCTTCTGCCTCCTGAGTGCTGGAACTAAAGGCATGTGTCACCATGCCTGATATGATCTTTTACCCAGTCCCACTTCAAAATATGAGTTTGGGTAAACATTTCACAGGATTTACTAATCCTTGACCCTTTTTTGGACTCTACAGACCATCATTCTCCACTTGAAGGTACCCCCTACTTAACCCTGGTCCTGGGTACCCCCTGGGTACCCCCTGCGTAACTGTCATCCTGGGTATTCCATATGTAACCCTGATCCTGAACTTGATAGCTTACTTTCTATCCAAAAGTGACCTTTGTTCATGAAGAAGGTTACATAGATGTACTTTGAAATGGAAATGACCCTATCCCATTGAAAACAGGAAAGTTTTACTTTATTTGTCATTGGGGATGGCCTGAGCATGGCAGGGCATGCATGTGTGGGAATCAGAAGACAGCTTTCACTAGTTGGCACCCTGCCTCCAACTGTGGGTGCTGGGCCTTGTTGTGCTCTGGTTGTCAGGATTGGTTGACAAGTGGCTTTACCACTGGCCATCTTACCAAACCCCGAAACAGTTGTTGGTGTTTTAACTATACATATGTGGGTGTTTTGCCTGCGTGTATGTCTGTACACTGTATATGTGCCTGGTCCCAAGGGAGGCCAGAAGAGGGCATCAGATCCCCTGGAACTGGAGTTACAGACATTGAAAGCTGTCCTGTGGATCCTCTGGAAGAGCAACCAGTGCTCTTAACCACTGAGCCATCTCTCCAGCTCCCCCAAAACAGTTGTGAAAAGCACCTGGAGTCCTTTTTTCTCTGGCGTCAGACAAGTGTCCCTGTGTCTGCCCTCAGCTTATGCAGTTGTTCACTAACTTTGGAGTGCAATCGGAAGGGCTGTATTTTATATCTATCTTTCTGTTTATTAAGTCCCAACAGTGATAGCTTGGTCTAGTGATGGCATACATTAAAAGATAGTCAAAGAATCATCTACCAGTAGCACCCTCTCTTTCCTTACTATTGTGGAAAAGAGGTGTGTGTGCATGTGTGTGAGGGCAGAGGGCAGACCTCGAGTGCCGTTCCTCTGGCATGTCCACCTTCCTTTTGAGGCAGTGTCTCCCACTGGCCTGGAATTCACCACATAGGCTGGGCTGGCTGGCCAGCAAGCCCCTAGATCCTTCTGTCCTTACCCACCTGGGATGACAAGCACACACCACCTTATATCCCTGTTTTCTCAAGAGGATTCTGGAGACTGATCTCAGATTTGTGCTTGTACAGGATCCCTTTACAGATGAAGCTACATCCGCATTCCTCTTACTATTTAAGAGAGAAATCACATGTGCAGATGATTGTAAAATACAGGGATACGTATATGCACATACATTAAAGGAAAATTATAAGATAAACTATGTGATTACTGTTCAGATCAAGAATTTGAGCCAGGCGGTGGTGGCTCACACCTTTAATCCCAGCACTCGGGAGGCAGAGCCAGTTGGATCTCTGTGAGTTCGAGGCCAGCTTGGGCTACAGAGTGAGTTCCAGGAAAGGCACAAAGCTACAGAGAAACCCTGTCCTGAAGAAAGAAAGAAAGAAAGAAAGAAAGAAAGAAAGAAGGAAGGAAGGAAGGAAGGAAGGAAGGAAGGAAGGAAGGAAGGAAGGAAGGAAGGAAGGAAGGAAGAAAGAAAGAAAGAAAGAAAGAAAGAAAGAAAGAAAGAAAGAAAGAAAGAAAGAAAGAAAGAAAGAAAGAAAGAAAGAAAGAAAGAAAGAAAAAAGAAAAGAAAGAAAGAAATTGAGCATTGCCTAGGAATCCTAGTGTGCCCTGTCCTGGAAATAAGGACCTGGGGGAGAGGCTCATCATTTCACCAGATCTGTGGGTCCCCAAGCACTGTAGCTTTGTCTTTGGGCTGCTCATAATGGAACCGTGATTGTGCACCATGCTCTCATTACACCTTCTCCTTCTCTCTCTCTCTCTCTCTCTCTCTCTCTCTCTCTCTCTCTCTCTCTCTCTCTCTCTCTCTCTCTCTCTCTCTCTCGACTTGTCTGTCTGTCTGTTTTGTTGTTTTTCGAGACTGGGTTTCTCTGGGTAGCCCTGGCTGTCCTGGAGGTGAGCCATGCCAAGCCGGCACGTCCTTGCACCTCCTTTTACTCAGCATTGTATTTGTGAGAGGCGTTCATGGTGTCCCGACATGCTTCTTCCCACTGATGCAGTGGCATTGCCGTGTTGAATCGTTGGCAGTCTAGCCTTTCTCCTGTTGGCAAGCCTTTCTCTATTTCTAACTTTAAACTTCTCAAAATAGAAAAAGTTCAATAAATGAAGCAAAATTTCACAAAGCTAAAAACAGAGAGAGAGAGATAATTCAAAAATAATGGAACTCAATCACAGCAAGAATACCATCTCCCCCAGCCAAAGCTGAGTGACAGCAGATGCTCCACCCAGTGGCAGCGGAGGGCAGAATATCGTATCCTCTATCGTTTTATGTATTTGTTTGGAGCAAGGTTTCACTCTGTAGCCTAGGCTGGTTTGGAACTCTCTGTGTAGACCAGCGTGTCCTTGAATTCACAGTCTCCCTAGTGCCGGGATTACAAGTCTGCACCACTTTGCTTCATTATAATCTTTGAAAGATTATGCCAGGTCATATCAAATAAGTTCCAGATTTTAAATTTGAAATAATTGACATTGGGGGGTTGGAGAGACGGCTCAGCAGTTAAAAGCACTTGTTGCTCTTGCAGAGGACCTGGGTTCAATTCCCAGTACCCACATGATGGCAAACAACCATCTATTACTCCAGTTCTGGGGAAGCCAGCCCCCTCTTCTGACCTTCACAGGCACCAGGCACACACATGGTGCACATATATACATACAAACACTCGTACACATAAAACAAAAATAATCTTTAAAAAATCATTTGTCATGCAAATATGTTTACTGACCACAACCCAACTAAATTAGGAATTAACGATGAAATAATTGAGGGAATGTCCAGATATTTGAAAAAACACAGCACACTTTTAATGAGTCAAAGAAGATATCACTAAGAAATCAGATTCACTTTAGCCTGAATAAAAACGAACATACACTTATGAAAATGTCTTTATTCAATGAAGTAGCATTACCTCAAAATCAAAACAAGATAAGACCTCTGAAAAAGTCAAGAAGAGTGTCTCTCATGAACAGACTCAAAAGTCTCTAAGTAGTAGCAAACTGCACCCATCAACATACAGAAAAGATTATATACCGTGACCAAGTGACGTTTGTCTTAGGAATATAAAGAAATCTAATGTGATGAGCCATATTTATGAAGTGAAGTATAGCTTGCACTGAAGAGGCCAAATGAAGTCGTGGCAAGCTCTATGCTCACGAGGTCTGAACTGTGTATTCCCTGACCTCCACAGAGAGGTTTGTTAGTCCCCATGATAGACTTCTCAAAAAACTAGGAATACAAGGGAACATCCTCACTTGGTGAATGAATATTTGAAACCCCTCCAACTAACATTATACATGCATAGTAACGGAAGACAGCATGTATTCTTGTATGATCAAGATCAAGGCAAGTATTCTTGGTACATCTATTCAGCATTGTATTAGAAATCCTAGGAGATCATTAAGATCATCATGATGAAAATCGGATTTCAACAGGGGGCTGGCAGTGTAGCTCAGTAGAGAGAACATGCCTGGCATGCACAAAGCCCTAGGTTCAGTCCCCAGCACAACATAAAACCCCAGCACTGAGAATCAGGAGGGGAGGATTATCCTCAGCCACACAGTTCAGAACCAGCCTGGTCTAGGGAGACCCTGGGGCGGTGGGATGGGATGGGGTGAGGGGTGACAATTGAAAGTGAAGAAGTAAAACTATCTTCATCTGCAAACAAAGTGATCCAGTGTGCACAGGATCTGAAGGGATCCAGGACAGTAAATTAATTTAAGGGGTTGTTGGATATGACCCATGTACAAAAAGCTGTACATTTCTTTATACTAAAAACAATGCTTAATAGACAGTGACATACTCAGAAGTGAGCGTATGCATATGTTCAGTTCAGTGGTAAGCTGCTTCCCACGATTGCTGTCTTCAGTTAATACTTTCATTAACATCGTCTAAAAGTTCTTCTTCTTTTTTTTTTTTTTTTTGGTTTTTCGAGACAGGGTTTCCCTGTGTAGCTTTGGAGCCTGTCCTCAAACCCACTCCGTAGCCCAGGCTGGCCCATCTCTGTCTCCCGAGTGCTAGGGTTAAAGGCATGTGCC
The DNA here is from genome assembly GCF_049852395.1 of Peromyscus maniculatus bairdii. Lineage (NCBI taxonomy): Eukaryota > Metazoa > Chordata > Mammalia > Rodentia > Cricetidae > Peromyscus > Peromyscus maniculatus. Next base: position 66,656,908 of record NC_134870.1, read on the forward strand.
ACCACCGCCCGGCTTGTCTAAGAGTTCTTATTTTGTCAACATGGCATGCTTGCCTCTCAGTCGGCCACTGTCTTTACCCCTCCACATAGTCACCCACTGTCGTTATCCCTCACACTTGGCCACGCCCGTCTCATCCGAATCCTTTTCCTGCGTGCGCTGAGCTGGGCACTGTTGGGAAAGCAGTACTTGGACGCTTTCGGGTTCTGCTTCCTGTCTGCCTCTGAAAGCCCAGACAGAACACTTCGTCTCCAAGTCCTTCTTTCAGACCATCTGTACTGTTTGTGTCCCCTGCTCCCCTCCCTGTGTGTACATGTATGTGTATGTCGCACTTCTCTTCATTTCGGGTTCCTTGGTGTGTTTCTGTTTCTAAACCCCGTTCTGACTTCTCCAGTACACTGCCTTATGCAGAAGAGCCACTCAATAAACCTTGCTGCGTGGTTGGAATCAGCTTGAGAACTAAGTTTCTGCTCTCAGGGTTGGTGATCTGAGAACCAGCCAGTTGATAACCCCCACAGAAAACCACTACAGTGTCTGAACAAATAATTCAATCCGTCACTACTCAGAGGACCTGGCCAGTGAGTGAAGTGGACTCCTGGAGTCTGCGCTCATTTAGAAGGGAGATACAGGCTTTATGTGTTTCTGTGTCCACAGCTTTTAGCCTGGAGCCAAGTATAGTCCAGCTAGTCACACAGCAGGGTAGTGAAGGCCTCTTAATGAAGAACTTCCTGGCCTGGGAAACCACAGAGATCAACCCGTGCTGAGCAGAGTAGTAGAATCCCGAAAGGCATCCAGAAGAGTCCCAAACTGTGTTCCTCCAAGTGTCTGCCTGGTTCCTGAGCAGTATATAAGACATTAGCTTAAAACAACCAAGGGCTAGCTGGGCAGTGGTGGCACATGCCTTTAATCCCAGCACTCGGGAGGTAGAGGCAGGCAGATCTGTGAGTTCGAGGCCTGCCTGGTCTGTAGAGCTAGTTCTAGGACAATCAGGACTGTTACACAGAAGAAAGGGGTGGGGGTGCAGAAATCTGAAGTAAAACTGAGAGCTGCAGCCCCTGGAGACTAGAAGATGAATACAGGCACCAACTCGGGAAGGAGTGCCAGACTATCCCATTGGAAGAGAGGAAATAGCAAGCTGTGTTCTTGTCTCGGGACCCTTTTGAAAGCCCAGTCTAACTGCAGTCCATGCCCACACAGCAGAACTGGGGAACACATGGACATGTGGCAGGGAACATGAGGTCTATAAACACTGAGAATTGTGGAGGAATCGCAGAAGAGGAGGAGGAGCCCCTGCGGCCGGCTACCCACAACCATGACTGGACCTTGAGCCACACCTGCAGAATCAGCTCTTACGTCCTAGTTCATGATGGGGGAGGGCTGGCAGAAACCAGAGCCTGCTCAAAATATGGTGACTCTCACAACCTAACATTAATTTTATTCAGGATACGATCCAAAATTTCCCTGACATCCAAGGAATCAAGAAAATGGAACACATTCTCTACATAAAAGAAAATCAATTAAGCTCAACCCCAAGATGAACCAGATGTTAGAACTTACAGACAAGGATTTTTTGAAGTAACTACTAATAACTCTTCTCCATTTTTTCATAGATGACACATGTTTTCAATGCATGAAAATTTAAGTAGAGAAATGAGATGTCTCAGGCAAGCAACAGAAACTACACAAAGACCCAAATAGGGGAAAGACAGAGGTTTGCAGATAGGAGATGCTAATAGCAACCAGTTAGGTAAACAGAGAGAACCGAAGTCAAGATACAGTGGCATCAGAATAGTTGACAAGCAGTAACGCAGACCCAGGAAGAGACCGCACAACCCAGCAGACAGCAGTGATGGACAGTTGCCATCCCTGTTCTCACGGGTAACCACATGGCCTCGGAGATTCCTAAAAGTGCTAAAGAAAACAGTGTGAACCCAGAATTCTCTGTCAGGTAAGGAGAGCCCTCAAGGGTGAACTCGAAGTGAAGACACTGTGAGGTGAAGGAGTCTGCTAGATGCAATGCTGCTCTGTAATGATAAAGAAGTTCTTTGGAGCCAGGCACGCGGTGGTGGCGCACGCCTTTAGTCCCAGCACTCGGGAGGCAGAGGCAGGCGGATCTCCGTGAGTTCAAGGCCAGCCTGGGCTACCGAGTGAGTTCCAGGAAAGGTGCAAAGCTACAGAGAGAAACCCTGTCTCGAAAAAAAAAAAAAAAGTTCTATGGGCCAAACAGAAGTGATGCCAGATGGAAATTCAGATTTTCAAAAACTAAAGACTATTTACAAGAAGTGATAACTGTCCAGATTACTGCATGTTTTTCCTTGATATTCTCATCCACTGTCTTCCTTCCCTTCTCCTAGTTTTACTTATAATCTGTATAGGTTCCTGTAGCCAGAAGTTTCTCAGGTCCCACCCGGCCCTCCATGGTCCAGACAAATCTCTTTCACCCATGGTCCACAGCCTCTCGGACCCAAGTAAACACACAGAGGCTTATATTATTTACAGACTGTATGGCCTATGGCTTTAGCTGCTTGCCAGCTAGCTCTTTCTTCTTAAATCAACCCATTCCTATAAATCTATATTCCAACTATAGGTTCCTAAAACTAAAAGTACTACTGTATCTTTCAAGATTGATTATGTTCATAGATGCAGATTTTTAAAAACTATAGTGTGGAAGAGGGGAGGGGAATGGTCCTATATGGTTATGAGTTGTGTATTTTACATGAGGTGGTACATTATCCTCTTTATGAAGACTGAAAAGTTACAGATCTGCTTTGTTGTCTATAGCAACCACTATGAAATCATACAAAATGACGAACCCAAAAGCCGGTGAGATAGTTTAGTAGGCAGAGCCTTGCCGTGGAAGCCCAGCAATCAGAGTTCAATCCCTGGACCCCATGTGAGGATGGAAGCAGAGAACTACCTCACAGTTGTCTGATCTTCGCATTCATCTGTGGCACACACTCACACCCCCACCCACGCCACCCTCGGCGCCCCCACGTAATAATGTTCTGCCTGCATGTATGCCTGCAGGCCAGAAGAGGGCACCAGATCTCATTACAGATGATTGTGAGCCACCATGTGGTTGCTGAGAATTAAACTCAGGACCTCTGGAAGAGCAGCCAGTACTCCTAACCTCTGACCCATCTCTCCAGCCCCTTAAAATAATATCTTTAAAAGCCAACCAAAAAAAGTAATATCCTAAAGAACACTTAAGTAATACAACTGTCACCCCCACCAAGGAAGGAAGAAAACTGAAAATTAGACAACAGGTAATAACTACATTAAGCAGTAATATCCCAAGCTCTCTTTCCAAAGGAAACATTGTCAGATTGGATGAAAGAAGACACAGCAATAAACCATCTGCAGAGGATGGACTTTAACCATAAGAACTGGAAGTAAATGGAAGAAGACCTGGAAAGATTGCTCAGTGGTTAAGAACACTGGCTGCTCTTCCAAAGGACCCGGGTTCAATTCCCAGCACCGATGTGGCAGCTCACAACTGTCTGTAATTCCAGTTCCAGGGGATCCAGAATCTACACACACATATATGCAGGCAAAACACCAATGTACATAAAATAAAAATCAATAAATTGTTTTTTTAAAAAAGGAGAGAGAGAGAGAGAGAGAGAGAGAGAGAGAGAGAGAGAGAGAGAAAGAAAGAAAGAAAGAAAGAAAGAAAGAAAGAAAGAAAGAAAGAAAGAAAGAAAGAAAGAAAGAAAAAAAAAAAAAAAAAAAGAGCCGGGCAGTGGTGGCGCATGCCTTTAATCCCAGCCCTTGGGAGGCAGATCTCTGTGAGTTCAAGGCCAACCTGGGCTACAGAGTGAGTTCCAGGACAGGCTCCAAAGCTACATAGAGAAACCCTGTCTCGAAAAGCTGGGGGAAAAAAAAGAAGAAGAAGAAAAGAAAAAGAAAGAAAGTAAATGGAAGAGGTCCTAGAAAGATGGCTCAGTGGTTAAGAGCATTGACTGCTCTTCCAGAGGACCCGGGTTCAATTCCCAGCAACCACATGGAGACTCACAACCTCTGTGACTCCAGTTCCAGGGGATCTGACACTATCTTTTGGCCATCACAGGTACCAGGTGTGCAAGTGGCGCACACATATGCCTGTGGACAAAACAATTATACATGGGCTGGAGGGATGGCTCAGTGGTTAGAAGCACTGACTGCTCTTCCAGAGGTCCTGAGTTCAACTCCCAGCAGCCACATGGTGGCTCACAACCATCTGTAATGAGATCTGGTGCCCTCTTCTGGCCTGCAGGCAGACATGCAGCTAGAACACTATACATAATAATAAAGAAATCTTTAAAAAAAACACTCACACACATAAACTAAAACAATAAAAAAGGAGGAAGAAAGTAAATGAAAGAAAAGATTTATTGCAAACCAATGAGCAGGAAGCTAATGTAGCTACTACAAAAATGTCAAAGCAAATCTAGTTCCAAGTGACGTGTGGCTGTGGCAAATGTGCATGTACTCATAACCACACTTCAAAATCATTGTCCTAGTGAGGGTTGCTATTGCAGTGAAGAGACACCATGACCACAGCAACTCTTATAAAGGAAAAACATTCAATAGGGGTGGATTACAGTTTCAGAGGTTCAGTCCATCATCATCGTGGTGTGACATGGTGGCGTGCAGGCAGACATGGTGCTAGAGAAGGAGCTGAGGGTCCTACATCTTGACAGGCAGCAGACAACCAGAAGTGGTCTGTCTCACTGGGTGTAGCCTGAGCATAGGAGACCTCAAAGCCCACCCACCCCCAGTGACACACTTCCTCCAACAAGGCCACACCTCCCATGAGTGCTACTCCCTTTGGGGGCCATTTTCTTCAAACCACCACAATCGTGTAACAAGAACATTGGCAGGGCTGATGAAACAGATCCACCCACTGTCTCTATTGGAGATTCGCATCCTTCCCTCAGCAACTGAGAGAACTAGACCAAAAAAATCAGCAAAGACATAGGAGATCTGAAAGGCTGTCAGCCACCTCCTCCTGATTGGCATTTATAGAACATCCCACGATGGTAGGATTCACTTTATTTTGAATGTGTATGGTACATTTATCTAAGTATACTCTATTTTGAGCCTTATGACTAATTTCCATAAAATTAGAATCATCAAAGTTGAGTTAGATGATCAGAAATCGATAAAATGCCAGAAAAGGCGATGTGTGACAGAAAGCAAATGTATAGGTGTGTGGAGCCAGGGGAACCTGCAGGGAATCAGATGTGAAGGGAGTCAGAGGGAGCCCTTTGGCACAAGGCGCCTGGTCTGTATCTGTGGTGATGGTCACATCATATGCAGATAGGAAAATTTATCAAATTGAACACTTGAAATTAGTGGATTTTGTTGTGTAACATCAATACATGAAAAGGTGGGGAATGCTCAGAATGTTTGGTCATTTTTATCTAACAAATGCCACAGTCTCCACTTAAAATTGGAGAGCAGAAAAGCATTGCCCAAAAGGAACATCATTTTTCTGCAAAGCCCCCATGCCAGGTAGGGTCCCATGTGCCCGGCCACCCAAAGAGAAGCGAGTTCGTGGGTGAGGACTGGAGACGCGCCAGTTCTGAGAAGGGAAGCACATGAAGCAGACATGTGACCAGGAACTAGGAGTGTCCTTCCTTGTGTCCTTTCCCACAGCAGAGCGTGAGCTCCTGTAACAATAGGAGCTATGTAAATACCAGCCTAGAAGTGAGCTGCCTTACACTCAAGAGCAAGCTTTCCATCGAAGCAGAGGACTTGTGGGAAGGTGCTGGGCTGTGTGGCATCCGTCACGTGTGATGTACCAGGGACATCCCCGGCAGTAACTGGTGTCATGGTTTCACGGTACCTTTTGTTTGAAAAGCTGCACAGATGTCTTAAGGAAATGCACCCCCTGCACTTGGTGCTGTTGCTGCATTCTGTGTGATAGCTCTGTCAAAGTCAAATGTCTCCAGCGAAGTCAGTTTGCGTTTCTGTTGTCTCTAAACAAACAGCCCAGCACTTGCTGTTACAGCAGAGCTGTGAATTACTCCAACAATTACAACTGCATGTTTTTATGTGTCTCACCAAACACATCACAGTAGTTTCCTTTGGGCACAGTCTCTGCAGCGTGCAGAGTAAATCAAAAGTAGGAAATGCTTGATGTTGTCTAGAAGTAGAATGGCATGGCAGTTTGTCTTAATATGTCTTCCAGACTCAAAGTTAAAAACGTAATATTTTTCATATGATTGCAACTGTGCTCACTTATGTTTAGAAGCCTGTACTCACAAAAGTGGAAGACCGTTCCCCAGAATGCAAATGTTTCCCGGGACTAGAAGGCTGCGGGTGGGTTGTTTGTGTGTTTGGGTGGCTTTGCCTTATTAAATGTTCTCTGGTGTTATTGTCATCCGTGATGGCCTGCTAGTACACACAGGGCAGTGCCTGCCCAGCATCAGCATGGGAAAGTATGTGCTAGCGAGCTTTGAAGTGTGTGGGGCCTCGGAACTCTTCTCGTATTCTATCAGGTCTGTACTGTAGAATAGGGCAGGAAATAGCAATCCTGTCCTCCACTGGAAAGAGCACGTCACAGAAAAGTTTCTCTGTAAAACAGAACAAAAAACCTTTGCTCCCTTCATCCCTCCAACTCACAACCGACTCACAGCAGTAAATGTCTTGAATTCTTAGTTTGGGGAAGCCGATGGCATTCCATAGCATCACCCACCCCCCCATCCCTCCCCCCCACCGCCGCCGCCGCCGCCCCAGCCCCATCACAGGGTGGATGGGACACCCCTCTGTCTCACTCATATCCTTTGTTCGTTTCCCAAGGGGGGCTCCAGAATGTGTGCTCTGCTCTGACCTCGCTGGTTCTGTGTCTCCTTCACTACATCACACTGTACCTGTATTCGCTTGCCTCTGTAATGGACATATTTGCTCATTTTAACAGTCTGTGTGCCCCTGCCCTTGCATGAAGTATGGAGAAAGGGATGTGGAGAAGACTCAGTGGATAAAATGCTCACCGTACAAGTGTGAAACTTGAGTTCAGATCTCCAGTGTCCACATAAAAAGCCAGTCCTGAAACACCTACCTATAATCCCAGTGCAGGCTTGGGGGTGTAGAGGCAAGATGATTCCTTGGATGAGGATTACCAAACAGCCGTGTAGCTGATCCAGGGAGCTCCGGGTTCAGTGATGGACCCTCTCCCAAAAAATGAGGTGGAGCCAGCAAGATGGCTTAGCATATAAAGGTGCTTGCCATCACACCTGACATCCTGAGTCCAATCCCCAAAGCTCCCAGAGTGGGAAGAGAAAGCCAGCTCTTACAAGTTGTCTTCTGACCTCCTCCACATGTGCACACATGCTGTGTGTCCATCCATGTGCATTATGTGTGCATATGTAAATGTGAAAACTAATCTTAAATAACTAGGCAGTGATACAAGAAGACCCACGATGTCAACCTCTGGCATGTGCGTGCACATACACAAATGCATCAGATACACACAAACCTGGAGAGAAGTGTAAGGGGCAATGGTTGGAGGAAAATACCTTCTGCGTTCCAGCTCATCAGCAGTCAGTGTCACCTCCTCTGTGGGACCCCGTTCCTTGGCCCTCACAGGAGGTGGTACTGGACTTAACAAAAGTCAACCCCAGAAGGAAGGAATGTACTGAGAGCAGCTTTCCCTGACTCCTGTGGACAAGTGCCCCGTGTTCTTGTGTGTCCAGACCTTACAGTATAATCTCGGTGTCTCCAGCAAGGAGACAGGAGTCAAAGCCAGGCCCCTGGCCTGGGTTGCTGCTGGTGGGGACCTGAAGGGTCTCGCCCTGGCTGCCTGCCCCGTGGCCAATCATAGCCTCTTCTCTGGAACCTTGAGCCTTTTAGTGGCAGCCTCAGCTGTCCCCCTTGGGTCCCCCACTCCTCTCCCCCTCTCTCCCCATCTGGCTTCCGAGTTTGAGACTGTCTGAAAGCAGGCGCATCCAGAAGAAACAGAAAACGTGTGAGTTCTCTTGGAACTTATTATATAAGAAACGCATGTGCTGTGCAGGATATTTACAAGGAGCAGGTCTGGACATTAATTAGAGGTCTCAGATTTGCTCTTGGCCATTAAACTCAGCAGTCATTTGTAGCTGTTCTACAGAGCACTGCTGATCGCCTTTCTCATATTGTGAGACGGACTAATCCTACTACAAGGAATCAGCCCTGATTTTAATTTGAGCCTTTTAGTTTTTCTGGTTTTGCTCATTTTCTACATCTATAATACCACGTACAATTAATACACATGTCCATTATTAAAGTTTGGGGTGGCTCATAAGTATAATATGTGGGAGTTTATCTCTGCTCTTTGCACTGCACCAACAGAGCTCTAGTGTGGTAGCGGGCATCCTCAGCTCACAGGACGGGATGGGATCGCATCTCAGATGAGTGGTAAACAACCTGGAAACATCCTGGCTCTTTGGTGCTTTCTTCTTGTTATCAAATTACATATCCTTAATAAAGCAGATTTAAGCCAGGCGGTGGAGGTCCGAGTCTTTAATCCCAGCATTAGGAGGGCAGAGGCAGACAAGGCCAGCTTGGTCTACAGAGTGAGTTCCAGGACAGCCAAGGCTACACAGAGAAGCCCTGTCTTGAAAAAAAAAAGGGTGGGGGGCAGATTTAATAGTGACTCCCTAGGTCTGGGCTTGGAGTCTGCCCTTCTCAATGTCACCGAGAGTATAAACTAGAAACAAGAAGAATGCAGTTTGTGGTCCCGAAGCCATGGAAGGGAAGATGGATTGCGTGGTCACAGAGGAGGCTCCAGGCCTGCCAGTACTCCCTTCTCCTCTGCTTTGAGCATCATTTTGCTGGGGATGGAGCCGCTTTGCCCTCGTGGACTGCCAGCGCATCCTCGGCACCGAGGAGTGCTGTGGAGCGCATTTGCCGACGGGAGACTAATCAGCTCCAGGCTTCCCCCCACCAGCCAAGTCCACGAGGCTCAGACGTTGTTGTCTTTCTTTTTTATAATTAAGGGCCTGAAGCCATTATTTCAACCTTTCCCTCCCCCTGCCTTTATGTGTTCATTTGACTGTTTTATGGGTTACTTGTGTATACTTTGTAAGCAAGCCCGGAGTACATAGGCTAAATCTGAGAGGTTAACTTGGATAGAAAGTTACTTCAATTCGGTCAATGTATTGTTAAGTGTAGGCTTTTACCAGTTCTGATTTCATATGAAAACGTTCTTTATTTTTTTAAGTGTAAGTGCAACGTGTAGAACTATATTTATGACAATTGATTTTTAGTTTGCTTAAACCCAAAGATGCTCATTTTCAGCTTCAAATATAAATGGCATGATCCTTAAGGAGGCTGTTCATGTTTTAGATAAATGTGTTTCAATACTTTGAGGTACTTTCTATTCCTTAGAACTCCCTCAGACTTTCTGTGTTTTTAATCTTACGGAATTGGCTATTTGTTTTTATACATTGTGTTTCTCCAACTCTAAATCTAAACTAAATGCTCACGCTGTTTCATTTGGGGCTGGATGAGGGGGATTAAGTTGAAATGGTGAAGACATTAAGCCTGTTCACCTAATGTTGTTTGAACAGGCTGTGTTTGCAGCCCTGCAGATTAAAAGGCTTGTCTGATGGACAGGACGCCCATGACAGTGTCCTTTCTTGGGGACCGCATGTTGGTGGAGCCCTAGTGCTCCTGCTCCATCAGAGATAGCATGGAGCCTCACTGCTTCCTGTTGAACGGGCTGTCTGGCCCCTCAGTGATAAGCAGAGACACACTGGCTCCTTGAAGGAAGCTTTTAGTAAAGTTCCCAAACTCACTGGCCAACTTTCTCCTGTGGACCATTTATTTATCAGGAAATGAAATTGGTTACAGAGTTTCTCACATTGCCAAACCTCACTGACAAAATCTAGTTTCTTCCAGAGTTCAGGAGAAGCATTAACTCTTTCTTGCTAGTCAACACTTCTGGCCTCTGTTTATGGAAAGCCACAATAGGCAGGGGCTGGTGGTGGGGAAGCGTGCAAAGCAGAAGATCGTGAGCTCAGGAGGCTCCCTTCCTAGCTATCAAAAGATGACCCCCTGGGAACGGGATTTGACTTCATATTGACATAATCGTCTTTCAGAATGAAGTGCCATTTTCACAAGACTGATTTTTCACTTCCAAAAACGAAAACTTTCAACCATGGCACAAATCACCTTATTGTCAGCAGAGTCTGCTAACTTAGACCAGCGAGTATTTTTTTAAAACTTGGTGAAACTAGAAGAAACAGAAGGAAAAAACGAGAGAGAAAGAGAGAGAGGCCCATGTGGTTGTAGGGCAAAGAAACTACTTGGTGAGTGAAGGTTAAGTTACTACAAAGTGTATAATCTAGTTCATATGTTTAAGGAGGAACTAGGCTAAATTATCCAAAATATTCTGACGCATGGAATCATTTCATTTCGTGAGGCAGAACTGGTGGCTCGTAGCATGCCATTGTAGGCTAGCCTGTTCAGTGCCGTCTCCAGCTCCAGCCTCCTGTGTTTGGAATTAGCAGGCCCAGAGGTAACACACAGTGTGCATGTGGCAGTCATTATGACTGTGGAAGTGGTTGCTGGTTAATTGGTAGCAGTGGCAGCTAGAGACAGCCTTATTTAATTTTCAATAGTCCCTATGACAGGACGCTATAAATGGGTCCCTTTGTAGTCTTGCTGTTACTGTCCTTCTCTGTGTGTCGTTAAATAGTTGAGAGTTAATATATGCACTTGATAAAATTTAGAAATGAATTTCTTTGACTCTCCTTCCTCCTTTGGAGACGCTTTTCATTTGATGTTAGCCTTGATTATCTTGGACCCCAGAGTAAGTAGCCAATTCCGATCAGTGCAGCCTGCTACCCCTGTCTGCCATGGCTTCTATTAGAACATTCTACCAATGTGCTTATGGTCATAAAACCAATGCTTAGCCTATGCCCACTGGTGGCTTTGCTCGTATCTGAATCCTGAAGAGGCATGCTGGTTCCATAAAGGGTGACTGAATGACTCATTCTCTCTCTTCATCACTGGGAGATAAGCTTTTGTGAACTTGAACTGCATTTAGATCATTGTGTCTATGGTTTCAATTGCTATCTCATAATGTTACACAGGCTAAAGTGGGTGGTTACCTTTGCTGAAGGATGACCTTGCTTTTCTCTATTCCATTTTAATATGTTTATAGCACAAGACCATATTTTTGGAAATGAAAGCAGTCCTTTATTAATAATGGGCATTAGAGGAATTTCGCTAATGGAAATGTTCAAAAGATGTGTCTGCTGCCTTTTCGTGTTTCTTATAACCTCCCATGAAATCGAAATGTTAGTCTGAGCAAATGTGTGCATTTGGCATTCTCCTTGTTGATCCAGATGTGAAAAATACTAGCAGATAGGCACTAAAAGCTTTGCCTTCATGGCTGATCTCTGCCCTCATCCTCCCCTGTGCGATCTGTGAGCGAAGAATCAGCGAGGGTTTTAGTCCTTTGTATGTGGTGTCCACATTCCACCATACAGACCCTCGGTGGCAGCAGTCCTTGTGGAAGAGAGAGCCACAAACAAACGCAATAGTCATGGCTTTTCCGCTGTAAACACTGTATATATGAGGAACCACGTGGACTCCCCATCATCCCATTTACTTACCGTATTCTCACAGTCCTTCCTCCTCAGACCTCTGAGCCCTTGAGTAAGTATCTCCAGCATCCAGTGGCTAATGTTCCTTCTCTTACAAAGCTACTGTTTGCAGTAGGATCTCCTCGCCTTTCATTTATTTGTTCAGCTAGTATTGATGGAGCAACAGCTGCTTGTGCGGCGCTCTGCTGACACGAGTGTTGGAAAGGACCCTCCTGCTCAGAAGGGTCCGCTTTCTAAAGGAGCACTCAGAGAACCGGCTCCCTGGGACCCTTCTTTTCACACGGGTGGACCCTTACGCTGATTTGGGGGTGTAAAGGGCGAGAGGGCTCCAGGAGCAAAGGAAGGAAGCCGCTGTGCTAAGTGCTTTGGGGTACCTTAATTGAGCAAATTGAGAAATGGCCGTGGGGTGAACACAGACCTTAAGAAGTGAGCGAAGAGGAAGGCCAGAGGATGCTGAGGGGGAGAGCCTGAGCAGGGCCACCCTAGTTGTGTGGTCTGGGCGAGCTGTGTAGCCCTCACTGCATGTCAGTTCTCCCTGTTGCCCACCTCACCTCCCGGTGCTCTTGGGGAACCCCTCATCACCAGTGTGCAGCAAGCCCCTGTGACGAGAGCTTCTGGATCCTCTTGCCTGCCAGCTTCACTTTCTAGAACAAAGGCAGAACCGGGAACCGTAGATTCTGAACAGTCATAAGAGAAAGGGCCGTGAGCCTCTCCCTCCCTGCAGCCTGACACTCCTCGCCTAATACGTGGTTTTAACAAGCTTAGCCATCTGGTTCCCAAGTCCGTAATAGATTAGAAGCCACAACTTAAAAGAACTGCTACAAGTTCGTATGTCAGCAGCAGTGAAAATTGAGGGCCACTTGTCCTCATTAGTCTGGAAAGGGACAGAGAGCAGCCATCCGACTGCCGCTTTTCCATGTCTCTTAAGAACTTTTACAAGTCTGCAGAGGTCATGACCCTGAAGAGAAGTTGAGGCAATCCCAGGACCTGGTGCTCTCTTGAGAAACGTAAAGCCCCTTGTCCCGGCCAGCAAGGGAAATGCCAAATGCAGAGATGGCCCAGGGCCCTACTCTGGCCTTCCAGGACAGATGAGCTGCTGAGAGACTGTCTTTGTTGGTGAATTTGCTTGCTGTTTTATTTTGGAAAGAATCCTAGCAGGATTAGCATGCTCACTTTAAAATATGATTTCACTTATAGTAGTTTACAGTTTACGTGCATTTTCATGAGCATGTTAATAACCCCGCCAGGACTTAGCTAGCTCATCTGAACTACACGGTGCCCCACACAGACAGGTAAATATGTCACTAGTGTGGTTTAAAAAGCCTGAGCCAGGCTGTCTGACCTTGAAGATAATAACCAATTTATTGTTGGTTGTTGGTTTTTTTTTGCCTGTGTTTCCTCACTCTGCATTCTGTTATCAATAGTTTTTATTGAAAACTTGTCTTTGCAGATCCCCATCCTCCCCCACCCCCCGCCCGCTTCCAGTGTTTTTAAGATTCCTTTGTGTGCATCTGTAATGAAAAGACTTCTCAATTCCATGCAGACATGCTCCTGTGGAGTGTCTACAGGGGCTCACGTGGAGTCACAAAAGGTGGTTAGCCTGTCATGTGCTGTCTTATCTCCCCAACACCCAGCGTGGAGCCCTGTATACAGTAGGCACACACTGCATGTTTCTTCACTCTAATGGGATGGGCAGGTATAGTCTTAACTAAAGTAAAGGAGCTCACGTGCCAGACTTGGAGGATGGTAGCCACAAGGTAGACCTTGGCAATATTCATGAAGAGCTTGATGCAGGGTCAGGAACAGGGATAAGAAAAGAAGTACAGCCTGTGAGCTTAGCACTCAGGAGGGAAAGAAAAGAGGATTGCAGGTTTGAGGCCAGCTTGGATTACAGAGTGAATTCTAAGCCAGCCTGGGCTACATATTTAGACTCTGGGTTTTTTGTTTGTTCGTTTGTTTTTGGTTTGGTTTGTTTTTTGTTTTTAAAAAACTATCAGGTTTGGTGGTGCAGGCTTTTGATCCCAGCACTCTGGAGGCAGAGGCAGGTGAGTTCAAGGACAACTAGAGCTACAAAACAGAGAGACCCTGTCTCAAAAAAAATTAAAATAAGTAAACAATACAAAAATGTGATGTGGTCATCAAAAACATTTTTAAAAAATGTAAAAGATTTCAAATTACAGACACTCAGACAGCTTGGCATATCTGTTAAATTTGAACACATGAACAAAGGGCTCCCCTTTCTCTGAGGTCTTCTTTTCCACAGTTTCAATTCCACCGTCAACCATGTCTGAATATATTAAATGGAAAGTTCTCTAAATAAACAGCTAGTAGTTTTAATTGCACATGGTTCCACGCAGCAGAGCACAGTCATAGCCTGTCCATCTCCTTCTGCCCTAGGTGAGTGACCCGAGCATGTAGTGTATCCACGCTGTGTGCGGTAACTGCCTGCTAATCACACTCCTTGGGTTGACTTTGGGGGGATGTAGTGCTTCTTTATCGCCTGTAGAGTTTAAAAAAGGTTGAGAGGTAAGAGTGGGGTGTCTGTAATGACTCTGTTGAATGTAAAAAGGGGGGACAAAGAGTAGTGAGCAGCAGAAACAGGAATTCCAGTGAAGGCAAAAACGCTATCAACAAGCAGATTCTCTCATTCCATCTTCATCTGAAAGTCAGATTACCTCACCAATCTTTTCTGTGTGCTGTCAGGTGATTTATATCTAACACACACACACACACACACACACACACACCCTCAGGACTAAGGAAAGATATCACCGTGCTTCACAGTTGCTATGTATGGATAATGAGGATATGTTAATCCTTATTTTAAAACATTTCTTTAACAAATAGTATAGTACATTTTGTCATACTATAAAGGATGTAATACACGTCTTTATTCATTTTTTAAAAAGAAAGATGAGTTAGACAAGGTCATAATAAATGCAGTTAGTGGTCTTGAGGAGATGTCTGCTTGGTTTAGTTTTACCCTTTGGTTTTGAGATGTGATCTCTTATAACCTAACCAACTCTCAGACTCTTCCTGAAGGTAGCTGAGGGTGGTCCGGAGCTGGTCTTCTAGACTGGTTACTGTGTGTGTGGCGGGAAGTGTGGTGTATGGTTGCAGACACGGCAAGTATGTGCAGGTAGATGAGCAACCCTCAGGAGTGAGCTCTCCTTCCGATGGGGGTCCCGAGGGTGGAACTCAGGACACGAGGCTGGCAGTGGAAGCCCAGAGATCCTTTACCCACTGAACTGTCCCAAACCTCTTTGCTGACCAAAAAAAACCCCACTATAATCAAAGCTCGTGATTTGTCTGTGAACAGTTTGAAATGGTTTTGGTTTCTGGTTACCATCCTAATCTAGCAAGAAACTAGCTCACAACAAGTAATCTCGAAGTTTATCTTAAACAGTTGAGTACTTTCAGAATTGATAATGTAAATCAGGCGTGGTGGGAAATGCTTCCAATCCCTTGAAAGGCTGAGGCAGGAGAATCACCAAAGACTCAGTGGGTGGTGTGAGCGAATGCAGCTTGCTTAAGTCACACAACTGAGTCAAAAGTTTGAGAAAGTAATTTGTCTAGAGCTTAGTTTTCCCTAAGGACACTGTTCTGAAGAGGCAATATTTAATCATGACGTGGTGACAATTTCATATTAACAGGTTCTATAATACACAGCAGAGGAACTGGATTGTGGAGCTGTGTTGGCAAGTGAGATGAACTGCAGTCTTGACTGGAGACTGGGCTTGTGCGGGGTGCAGGTGCAGAAGTCTGAAGGTCCCGTTGACTCAGTAGGGGTACACAGTGCCACCTGCTGCAGACCGTGGAGTCCTCCCTCCCCCTCGGGCTAGCTAGCTTTGTTTTCAGGTTGGTTTTAGTCAAATGGCCCAGAGCTGAAAACTCAAGAATGCCCCTCAGAAAGTGGGTGTGAGGATGCTGGGAAAAGCCTCACTCCAGTGAGTGTTTTCGGGTCTGTGTGTTTAATCTAAAGACATTTTTTTCCAAAGCTGTGACTTTGAGGGGTTAGAGTGAAGGCACCGTTCTGGATAACTGAAGTTTCGGGTTTCCACTGCTCATGCATGGCTCCACAAAACATCCTACTCTTCCCCGCCCCCTCTTCCCTTTCTAATGCTGGGCACTGAACCCAGGCTCTTGAACATGCTAGGCAAACAGCTGCATCCTGGTCACATTCTACCTGAAATCAGAACGTATGTTTCCAATCTAGAATCTTTCCAGGACACTACTTTTATAGGCATGGCAGTTGTTCTGATTAAATTTTATGTAATTTGTATAATAAGAGTCTGTATAGGCTTATAAATTATGAATTTGATTCATAAGTAAAATAATTTAAAACCTAGTCCTTGAGCGTGGCCACTTAGTGTCTCATTTCTATAAAGTTAGGTTGGTACCGTGTGTGGTAGCATGGCCTTTAATCCCAGCTCTTGGGAAGCAGAGGTAGGCAGATCTCTGCAGGTTTGAGGCCAGCCTGGTCTACAAAGTGAGTTCCAGGACAGCCTGGGCTACATAATAGAGTGACTCTGTCTGAATACAAACAGAAACAACAACAAACAGGACAACTTACTAGCCCAGTTTTTCAACAGTTGAAGATCTTTTAAACGTGGATAAGAAATGTCCTGCTGGTCCTCCTAATCTGGCCTGCCGCTTCCCAGCCTGCATTTGCTGTGGCAACTGGACAGAGTGTAGAGCTACTTCAGTGGAGACTCCTTCGATGTGTGTGTGTGTGTGTGTGTCTATGTCTGTGTGTGTGTATGTGTGTGTGTCTATGTCTGCATGTGTGTCTATGTGTGTGTGTCCGTGTGTCTGTATATGTGTGTCTATGTCTATGTGTGTGTGTGTCTATGTGTGTGTGTCCGTGTGTCTGTATATGTGTGTCTATGTCTGTATGTGTGTGTGTATGTGTGTCTGTCTGCATGTGTGTGTCTATGTGTGTCTATGTCTATGTGTGTGTGTCTATGTCTGTCTGTGTGTCTATGTCTGTATGTGTGTGTGTCCGTGTGTCTGTATATGTGTGTCTATGTCTGTATGTGTGTGTGTCTATGTCTGTATGTGTGTGTGTCTATGTCTGTGTGTGTGTCTATGTGTGTGTGTCCGTGTATCTGTGTGTGTCTGTGTCTGCATGTGTGTGTCTATGTGTATGTGTCCATGTGTCTGTATGTGTGTCTGTGTGTGTGTGTGTATGTGTGTGTGCTTGTGCGTCTGTGTGTGATGTGCTGAGTGCATGCTTGTTCTCTTACTGTCGTCGTCATCGTTGTCCTAAGTTGTCCTAACAAAGGGAGTACATTGGGCAGCCGTGGTCACCGGCTTCCACTTACTCTGGGGAGGAGGAAGGGGAGAGCATCACCGGTGGAGTGGTGTGCACACAGGTCCAGCTAGGAAGGCCTGCATGGCCGTTCTGTTGCCTTCTTTCCCACATCAGGCAGCTGGTCCACACGGCTTTCCAGGTTCATCACAAAGCCCTTGCTGTCACTCAGCCCCCATTTCTAGAAGTGAAGTCGGTTTTCGAAGCAGGAACTCTGTCCCTCTGTGCCACGGGACTCCCGTTTCCTTTCCAGATCGTGCAGGGGGAGGGGACACATTGTGCCGTGCATGGGCAACAGGCTTGGCTGCGTGCCAGAATGAAGCTCGCCAGTTAGGGTGCATTATGCCTCTTGTCCCCAAAATCTTGAGGCGTCTGCATTTCCTGAGACCTGTGAGGGCGGTGAGGGCACTGGTTTCCCTTGAGGCAGGAGAGAGCAGCCCCACCCACCTGGACTGTGTAGGCCCCAGAGCTACGCCTGGGGACTGACAGGGATGTTAGGCCCTGGGTGGGAGCTGGTAAACATGCAGAAAGGTCACTTTAGGTGACAAGAATTCTGTCGTTGTTCCTAAGCCATTGTTACTGATGCTAATGTTTACAGAGCGGATGAGCCGAGATTAAAATGCAGAACTACGAAACTGTATTAGAAAAAGTTGACTGAGACTTTTAGACTATTTTTTCTCATGCGTAAAAATAGTGAGAATTATAGTTTGTTGTGTTTGGTTTGGTTTGATTTGATTTGGTTTGGTTTGGTTTGGTTTGGTTTGGTTTGGTTTGGTTTGGTTTTTCGAGACAGAGTTTCTCTGTGAAACAGCCCTGGCTGTCCTGGATCTCATTCTGTAGACCAGACTGGCTTGAACTCACGGAGATCCGCCTGCCTCTGTCTCCTGAGTGCTGGGATTAAAGGCGTGTGCCACCACCACCTGGCTGTTTCATAGTTTTAATAAATGCTTTTATAATACAAAGGATCACCCTGTGATTTAATTCATTCTCACCAGTTTGGTAATACTCCGATGAAATTTATGATGCCCAGATGTTGAGCTAGACGAAACTAGAGTGGTCATGGGTTAATGGCCGGAGCTAGCAGTGCGCACACGGAGTTCACTGCACTGTCCCTCTGCTTCTGTGTTTGCAGGCATTTGTCCCAGGCAGTGTTGGGCCTACCGGCTTTCTGAGTCAGCCTTCAATGTACAGGCCCCTCCCCCACAGAGCAGCAAAGTGTAGTGTATCTGTATCCTCACCTCCCACTGCCGCTGAGCTCTGACCACAGAAGAGCCAGCAAAACGACCAAGGATTGGCCATTTGATTAGGATCCCAGTGTAAAATCATGAAGACCCACCCATCAGCCAGATGACAAAGAAATATATATATATATTTGTATATAGTCATAGATTAGTTATAATTAGTTATATAATAGTTATAATTGACAAAAGAAGGCTCAGTAGGTCACCTTTTGTCTTATTCAGGCCACTAAACAAAATACTGGAAACTGCTTATAAACAACAGAACTCGATTTCTCCCAGCTCTAAGAGCTGGAACTCCAAGACAAGGCGCTGGAAGATTCAGTGTCTAGTTCTCACCCTCCTGACTGTGGGAGGAAGAAGCTAGCTCTCCAGGATCTCTGACGAGGTCACTAATCCCACTCATGGTCCCTCATGGCCTGATCAACCCCCAAAGACCCCACTTGCAAATGCCACCATCTTGTGACTCACATGTGAACAGGAGTCGGACACAGACATTCAGTCCCTGGCCTTACAAGAAAGGTTTCCTGGTTTTATTCACAGCAAGTTTCTTCATCACTGTCTTCCATGCTTGGTAGAAGAACTTGTAGATGTGTCCACGGGTCAGCTGCTCCCAGATAAGCCCAGCCCTCGCCCTTCTTTAAACTGAGTCTTGGTTTTTCGAGACAGGGTTTCTTTGTGTAGCTTTGCGCCTTTCCTGGAACTCGCTTTGGAGACCAGGCTGGCCTCGAACTCACAGAGATCCGCCTGCCTCTGCCTCCCTAGTGCTGGGATTAAAGGCGTGTGCCACCACCGCCCGGCCTTAAACTGAGTCTTTAAAGCAGTGTTTTCAAGGCCTCCATGCTGAGCGGCCATTGTTTCTCCTCCAGAGACTCTTACAGTTTTCACCTTGGTTTTTGATTTTTGGTTTTTGGTTGTGGGGAGTGGGTTTGTTTGGTTGTCTTTTTTTCTTTTTGTTTGCTTGTTTGTGTTTTGTTTTGTTTTGAATTTAGAACAGAATCTTGATTTTTTTTTTTAATACAAAGTATATTCTGTATTCCTTGCTATAAATAAATCCAAATAAAGGGATCTTTTATAGTTTGCTTCCTGGATCTGCTTTTAAAATACAGTAAGTTAATTGTTGAAATTCAGAGTTTCCTTTTTGAGAGATCCTTTGAGATGCTTTGTGATTATTCTCAAGGTAAATTCCAATTTTGTTTTAATTTTCATGCTCACAGTGTATAAGCAATTGAATTCTCCACGGTTGTTCCCTGAACATAGCTAAGGAGATAAGCAATGCTCCGTCTCTGCTGACAGATGTGGATTCAGAGCGACAGAAGCCTGTGCTGTACACCAGGGCTCCTTGCGCTCTGGAAGCGATGCTGGCCTTCGTGCGCAGGTGTTGTGCTCACCTGAAGTAAACAACGGCGGAGCCCAGAGCAGAGGAGGGCTCTCCGCTCTCCAGGCCTCTGTCCTTGCAGCCAGAGCATGGGCTCTTGTGTAGCAAGGCAGAGTACAGTCTGAGTCCAGCCAGCAGAGCCTGCCTGCCTGCAGGAACCACTTCAGTACCCTGGCCAGTCTGCAGCCTTGTTCTCTCTCAGCTGCAATAGTTTGCAGATGAGGTAACTCTGGCGAGGAGGTGATGCTGTGCGTCTGACTTGGCTACTGTCAGAGCCTCCTAGAAAACTCACATGGCCTGAATTTCTCTGCCATTTACAGCCGAGATGACAGTGGTGCTGGTCATAAACGTTTGTGCTTCCTCATCAGTGTATTTATTTCAATCCCAAATAACTGGTAAATATGACAATTGCCACAGAGAGCATCCAGTGCCGGCCACCTGTCTTTTGCCCCCTCGAATCTATCTCAGCTAGGAAACGAAACAGGGCAGGTGTCAGGGTTAGGCCCGGCAGGGCTGCAGCTTTCAGACTGTTAATGGCATGTCACAGTTGCTTGCAAGCCCCTGGCCCTGAGTGCGTATTTGGGATTACACATCTCAACTCCATATCCTCATCATCCAGAGCCACCATGGAGAGAGAGACAGTTCAAACACCAAGGTCTCCAGCTCCTTGCCTGGCTACCACTCCGCGCCTCCGCCCATGGATTGTGCATGCTCACCTGTGACCCTGTGGCTCGGTGGGAAGCAGATGCCGGCCCTCCTCACAGCGGCGTGTGCTGCCTCATCTCTGACACGGTGTCCTAGCCGAGTGTCACTGCTTTGCCACCTAAAGCATTCTGTTCCAGGAAGCTGCCTTCTGTCTTGTTCTCCTTCATAAAAATGTGAACTGTGATATACTCAGTACCCTTCAGGAACAATTGGAGATTGTGTAGACCCGTACCGTCAGTTAAGTCTCTAACGTGCTCCGAGGCCAGTCCAGATCCCCGGTTTGGGATATGATAGCCAGTTTCTACACTGTCAGCCCAGAGTCCTGATGTCTAAAGTCCCTGCTACCCGGGAGAGCTGAGAGTGCAACCCAACATAAAATCCTGAACTAGAGAATCCGTAAGCTTTCCCTTTTTTAGTTCAGTGTGTAGTTCTCCAGCTTAAACTTTGTAGATGACAACAGCCTGCCAAACAGCTGGACACACCTGGCTCAGCCTTTTGGCCAAGGAAAGGATAAACCAGAAATTATGAATGGGAAAGAACGGGGAAAGGCTTCATAGATGGAAGGTGGAGTCTCCGTTTCCACTTACAGATCATGCTACTCCGGCTGTCACTTGGTTTCTGCGGGTACTTTCCTTGGTGGCATCCATCTGATGTCTGGATCATATTTGATCTGTGATGGCTTATTATCCTGTCTCTAATGTTGTTTGGAAAGCAGAGTCGGCAGTAGTGACAGCGCCCACGGCCTCTTTGGTTGTTCTGGGACGGCACTGGGGTAAAGGACTTCAAACGCCTTTGGTGTTCTCTGAATCTTTGGGCGACTGCTTTGTTTCAGGAAGGCAGGAGCAGAGGTGACAGCTGGAGAGATGGACATGACCTGCCAGGGTGTCTAGGAAAACCCTCGGGAATTGTGTATCCACCCAGCCTTGCTGTCTGCGTCACAGGGCCAGCCCAGTCAGTGATGCAGAACACTGACGTTCGAGCTTGGTTAGTCCTCGTGGCTTTGAAAATATTAACAAATCATGTGATGTGCTTTGAATTCAGAGATGACTTACATTGGGTAACCACGTGTCTGTCACCAGGCAGGGAAGTCACAGGTCGAGTTCAGCCTACATGGATCTCACTTGGGTCACTGGGAAACCCATCCATGGGATGCACAAAGGGAGCGTTCCTTCCTCATTTGAGCCATGAAATGTCAGAACTGTGGCTTTGGAACTATGTGTGGTGGCTCATACATGTAGCCCCGGTACTAGGAGGCCAAGACAGGAGAGTAGCCACAACTTCAAGGCTACCCTGAGCTACACACTGAATTCCAGACCAATCCAGGCTACAGAGTGAGACCTATGTCAGAAAGTCTCCCCACCCACCCCCACCCAAAATATTGTGAATTTAGGTCTGTGGGTCCTTCACAGAGCTTGCTTGCCCTTCACTGGGCTCTAGGTTCCATCCACTACACACATGCATACACACACACACACACACACACACACACACACACACACACACACAAATACACGGGGTTTCAGTGTGATCCCCTTCCTGTGTGTTGAAGAAGGCAGCTTAGCAGCCACAGAGCTTCCCACACACTGCCTGGAGCAGGTGACTCCTCCTGTGAGGAGAGGAGAGCCCTTGGCTGAGATGGGCACCAAGGAGTACTGGCCACACCTGGCTCCCCCTTCTTGCTGAGAAATAACCAGGACAGATTTACTAACAGTGAGAAGGCTCCTGTGCAATCTTAGGGACCATCAAATTTGCTTGAACTTAAATCCAAAACTGTTCAGAAAAGCTAACTCCTGAGAAGGTATAGACAGCATCTTGTCTCAGACTGTCTTTGCTGGAATTCCCTTTCCAAATACCTCTGCGATATACATGGCAGAGCCTGGCTGATCCCACTGATAACATGGCCCAGGCTGGAGGTCACTGCTGAGTCTTCTGTCTGTCCTTGTCCCGTCATCCTCTGCAAGTCATCTCATGCGTAGCTCCCTGTACACATCTCAAATACAGCAAAGATCCTTATTTCTCATGAATTTATCTAAACATGATAGAGAACCTGCTTCTAATTCTCCACTCATCTCTGCTCGTCCACAAATTAGTCTGGAAAAACTAGCGTGAAGACAGAGATTGTAGATGAGCCGTTGAAGCTTACACCCCAGACCGCGCATTGCCTTCTTCACCCACACTGCAGCCCGGAGATGCGGGTTTTCATCTTACGCACCATGCTTCACTCTGGCTCCTCACCCCCATGACCAGTATGTTCGTAAGGGGGTTCTCTTCCTTTACCACAGTGATAGCTGTGTGAAATGCAACACCTACACCATGGCCCGTGTCTGAGGGCGGGCTCATCCAGGTGACAAAGTCACAATGGTGGTGACATACTAGCAGATGGAAGTCTGAGTTCCAAACAGCAGAGCTCGTTTCTCCTTGGTGCCATGGACTTCATAAAGCTCATTTGTCCCAGGTAACTCTGGGACACTGCTCCGCTAAACTCACCCGGTGTGTGGGACCCTTTCCAGAATTTCTTCATCAATCTTTGTAAATGACTTCATTGTGTGCGTGTGGGTATTTTGCCTGCATGTCTGTCTGGGTACCACTTGCATGCCTTGTCCCTGTGGAGGCCAGAAGAGGGCATCAGATCCCTTAAAACGGGAGTTGCAGATGCTTGTGAGCAGCCACGTGGATGGCGGGAACCAAACCTGGGTTCTCTTCAAGAGTACTCGGTGCTCCTAACCACTGAGCTGTCTCTCCAGCCCCAAATGGTTTGATTTTATCGAACTATTTTATAGATAACTCTCCGACCTCTTACGCGTCTAGCCATGCTCTTGTGTACTAGGGGGCACATCTGATGGCCTGGGGAAATCTGGTGTTCTAGTCAGATCACACGTACGGCCTACACTTAGCCCACTCTCTTTCCACCCAAGCCCCCAGCTCCTTTCTGTGAGCTCCCCTCAGAAGTGAAGGAGGGCACAGTTCCTGTTACCCCTTGAGTCCTCTCTGGGCCAGCTTGTAGCAAAGGTTTTCCAGACAATTCTGTGCTGTCTCCCTGACCTGCTGCTGGCCACCCCACGCCAGCCGGTCCCACCCCTATCCCTGCAGTCAGAGAGCTCCAGGCCGCCAGGAGCACCCAGCAATGAGACATGCACAACTGAAGACACGGAGAGCCACTCTCCTTTCCTGGGGCCTCCGCCTTGAGAGAAGGTCCCAGCAGGGATACTTGCTCAGACTTCAGAACTGAGCCTGGCTGAAAGAGGTCTGAGCAAAGTACAGTCTGCTGTGTACATGTATGAAAACATCGTAAACCCAATCTTTTACGTAATATTAAAAACTAGTATAATAGCCGGGCGGTGGTGGCGCACGCCTTTAGTCCCAGCACTCGGGAGGCAGAGGCAGGCGGATCTCTGTGAGTTCGAGGCCAGCCTGGTCTCCAAAGCGAGTTCCAGGAAAGGCGCAAAGCTACACAGAGAAACCCTGTCTCGAAAAACCAAAAAAAAAAAAAAAAAAAAAAAAAAACTAGTATAATAAACGCTTTTCTAAAAATGAAAGTAATATCAACAACAACAAAAATACAGTGATTTGCTGGTCAGTGTGGGGAACGTCAACTTTAAAAAATCCTTCGTTCTCCCCAAGAATCTTAGACTCTGTGATAAAAAGCCGTTAGACTCACGGTAGACACGCAAGTGATGGAGCCATTTCTGAGCTCCATCACTTGTGGCCTGAACCTCTGAGGATTGTGCCTGCCAGCTGGAGAGCCCCGATGGCCCCCTGCATAGCCAATGACTGGATCCTGGACATGCCGCATACTGTGACCTTCTGAGCCCCCTGACCATGGGCTCCATATTATGGCTCTGTTTTCTTTCTACTTGTCTATGTGGTGGTTGAAATGAGAAGGCTCCCATTGGCTCTAATGCTTGAATACTCGGTCCCCAGAGGGTGGAACTGCTTGGGAAGGATTAGGAGGTGTGGCCTTGTTAGAGGAGGTGATATCTCAGAAGACTCATGCCCATCCCAGCATGCTCTCTGCCTCCAGCTTTCCAGTTGAGATGTGAGCTCTCAGCTGCTCTGCTGCCATGTCTTTGCTCCGCCATCAGGGACTCCAACCTCTGGAACCCCAAGTCCAAGTAAACACTTTCTTTCACAAGTTGCCCTGGTCGTGGTGTTCGTCCCAGCAATAGATAAGTAACAAAGACGGCAATGTTTACTAGACAGTGTCTCTTTATATAGTCCAGGCTATCCTAGAACTCACTCACTTGGGATCCTCATGCCTCACTTACCCAAGTGCTAGGATTACAGGCGTTTGAGGCCACACTGGACAGCAGAGTGAGAAGATAGAGGCTGGAGAGATGGCTCAGTGGTTAAGAGCACTGGTTACTCTTCCAGAGGACCCAAGTTTGATTCCCCACCCACACGGTGACTCACCACCATTCTTTTCTTTCTTTTTGTTTTGTTTTGGTTTTTTTGTTTGTTTGTTTTTTGAGACAGGGTTTCTCTTGTAGTTTTGGTGCCTGTCCTGGAACTCACTCTGTAGACCAGGCTGGCCTCGAACTCACAGAGATCCGCCTGGCTCTGCCTCCCGAGTGCTGAGATTAAAGGCGTGAGCCGTCACCACCCCCCGGACAGCTCACCACCATTCTTAACTTCAGTCTAGGGGACTTGATACCCTCTTTGGGTCTCTGCAAGCACCAGGCACATACCCGGTGCACATACATAAGTGCATGCAAAACATCTCTACACATAAGATGAGTAAATAATGTATAAGGACTTTTTGAAGCAAAGATAGTAATCACAAATTCATGAGAAGTAGACGCACTCCGCCCTCCGCGCCGCTGCTCGGGGCTTGGCCTCCTTCTGCAGGTGGCTGCATCCTGACACATTAGCGACTCACTCTGTCCCTCCGTTCTGCTCAGCCAATAGTCGGGTGAATTGATGGGTCGGTTCTTCCAGGTTTGTCGGCTCCCTGTTCCTCCCATGTCATGCCCAGCCTAACTCTCTGCTCCCAGTGTTGGGCAGGACCAGCCGGAGTCTTCGGGTGCCTCCTCTTTGCAGCTCACCCACGCTCTGCCGGCACCCATGACTCCTGCTGTAGTCCACACAGGTCTGCACAGAACATCAGCCCTCTCTTCCCTCTGCAGCCCCAAATGCAGTACCCGGATGTAGTTGTTGCTCAGTGACGATAGAGGGAGAGGTCACACCCCGATGGGCTGAGGTGGGTGGATGGCCGGAGGCTGTATGATCCTCACATCTGTAATGCAACCATGGACTTCACAAGGAGCACAGTTTTCTTTGCTGCCCTGTGACAGGCTCATGAAACCACTTTTCCACTGTCTGAGCTGGCTGCCCACCACAAACCAGCACTGTGGACAGTGGCCTGCTGGTCAGCCCCAGCCCACCCCAGCCGCCGGCCAAGTTTTGGCTGCCTCAGGCCCAGGGGCCACCCTCTACTTGTCTCCCCTACTTACTGTGTGCAGAAAACTTTCTGGAGTGTGCTGGGTAGCTGTTTGATTGTAAATTGCATTAACTTCCTGGAGCCATGCCAGGTACTGGCTGGATATCTGATGCTATCTGTGTAGACTTTAGGTGGAAGCTGGAACTCTCCACTGAACTTCTGTGGTAATAAAATTATTACAGTTGTACCCTACATCTGCTCACTGACTTCCTGTGGGTTTTCACCGGGTCACATGACTGACAACAGAGGCAGGCTGTAGGCTTTTGGTGTGCTTGCTGCATCCAAGTCTCTCCGCCAAATCAGACTTGTGCTTTGTCTCCGAGCTAAGCATCCGGATGTCCCACTGTGGTAGGTTGACTTCACTGGAGGTGGCCCCACTTGAGAGTCTAGCCTTACCTCTGGCTCCGAAACTCAAAGCAGCAGGGTTGCTGTGAGTGGCTTTGGACTAGGACCAAGCTCCTAGCTTCAGAGGTGGGTTTTCTCCCGTATCGGGACCTAGCCACAGGCCAGGAATCCTGAAGAGAGCTGTGAAAGCCAGGGTTCCTACCAGAAGCACCTGCGCTGATATGGCCTGCTGCTGTCCTGGGCTGGCAAGAGCCAGAAGAGCTCCATCCTGCCTGGTAGCCCTCTTGTCCTCTCAGATACCTGTCCCTTCCCAGGACACGGTGGTCCTCTGCACACAGTAACCCACAAGTCACCGGCAGGAGCCACAATGGGGCCTGAGAAGTGCCCGAGAGACAGAGAACAGGAGGAGAAAGCTAAGAGCAGAGATGGCCTGAGGTGTCCACTGGCCCTCAGCTGGCCTGCCGCTGCTAATAGCATTTCTTGGTGTGTGAGCGATGGAGACACTCCCCAGTGAGGAAACTGGATGTCCCTCAGCCACACAGGACGGCATTCTTGTTCTCCGTAGGCTTGCAAAGGAATGTAAAAGGAAGGATGACTCTTTCTGGATTGTTGATTTGACTCTCAGACTGACATTTTTGGACTGCATCCTGACAAAATGTGTCCCTGGTGTCTTTAGCTCTAAATAAAACCTTTTGTCTTTCTTTTCCTTGGCTCTTGAGACATCTCAGAGAAGCACGTGTCTTAAGGACATCTGTTCTGGTCTCCATAGCTAACCAGACAGGTTGTGGTAGTGGGGCTGGGGGGCATGATGATTGTACCGCAGGCCCAGACTGTGCCACTGTATACACAGGCGTCAGGTTGGCTGAAGAGCGTTTTGAAAATTCTTCCTCTGTATGCCCGTTATCTGCTCTTTCGGAGTCCTCAGTCAGCTGGGCTCACAAATGACTCATTCCTGTGCTTTCGAGTGTTCGCCTCCTGTCGCCAGTCTGGAAAACAGGTCTCTGTTTTCCTTTGTGAACCATGTGACCTGCTGGAGAAGATTCCAGAAAGAACCCAGGAAATAGCTCACGATTCAGTCATTCACTCAGGGAAAAAGGTAATAGCCACAGAGAAAGGGTGCTCTGCTGTGGTCTTGGGGCCACTGTGCTGTGTCCAGATGCAAACTTT
Organism: Peromyscus maniculatus bairdii; assembly: GCF_049852395.1. Classification (NCBI taxonomy): domain Eukaryota; kingdom Metazoa; phylum Chordata; class Mammalia; order Rodentia; family Cricetidae; genus Peromyscus; species Peromyscus maniculatus. The sequence goes on from NC_134870.1 coordinate 66,684,062, forward strand.
TCCCCAGTAGTGGCAATGCGTTCTCGTCGTACTGTTCTGTCTCTGCCCTCCACTCTGGGACTCACGGTGCACACTCAGGAGACTGCAGTTTGGGAGGAAACACTGTCTATAAAAATGATCAGCTCTTCACCAGCCAGCATGCAGGGACTAAGTCCTGGAGGACACTTAGTAGTAAGTTAGTTCCTAGGCCACCACGTCACTCAACAACAGCCAACTATTGTCTTGGTCTTAGACAGTTAGAAGAACTGGCCTTGAAGACCGTCAGTTGAATGGCCAGGACAGGTGAGTGACCTCGGGGAACAAGGTGTCTGCTGTGAAGCTAGCTGTGTGAACCCAGCACCTGCTTGACTTGAAGGTCACACTGGGCTCAGCAGGCATGGCAAGGAATAGAGGGGTTTGGAACCCCCACGAGGGTCATTGATGGCTGGTCAGAATCGAAAGGAGTTCTAAGTCCTGCATTTTATACCAAGTGAGAAACCAAAGTCCCAGGGAAATACCCTATGTGTATCATGTGTGTGCACACAGTTGTGTATCTTGTGTGTGTGTGTGTGTGTGTGTGTGTGTGAGAGAGAGAGAGAGAGAGAGAGAGAGAGAGAGAGAGAGAGAGAGAGAGAGAGAGTTCAGTCAATGTCACATCCCCCAAGCACTCTACCGAGCTGTCCCTGAGGGCTCCAAGCAAAAATGCTAGGATGGGGGGTGGGGACTTAGCTCAGTGGTAGAGCACTTGCCTAGCAAGCGCAAGGCCCTGGGTTCGGTCCTCAGCTCTGAAAAAAGAAAAAGAAAGAAAGAAAGAAAGATGCTAGGATCCCCCTTAGTTCAGCCCCACCTACCCAGTCCCATGCAGCTTAGAGAACTGGCTTCACAGCCCCAGCTCTGTCTTGGATGTCGCTGAAGGGGCCACAGGATCTTACAAGAAGACGAGGAATACCTGTGTCGTGGGCCCAATTTCACTTACATAGTAGAAGTGGCCTCCTGCCCCATAACTATAAGTGGAAACCTGCCTGGGGCCATTCTCTCCCTTCCTGTTGGCCTGCTTCTGAGATAAGGACAGAGGCCAGCCATTCTTCAGACCCACCTCCTTTCAGTGGCATAGCTCTGTTCCTTAGAAATGTCTGTGGCGCCGAGAGACGTGGACTCGGTCACAGCCTTCCTGGTCTCCTGTATTTGGTGGCTGTGTGTCATCTTGCTGTCAATAGCAATGGCCAGGAGTCATCAGATGCCTTCCCTGGGTTAGGCGTTCTGCTAGGCCCTTAGGCCGTCACAAGGCGTACCTAATCTGAGTGTGGTACAGTCCCATGCAAACTCTCAGACAGAAGTGCTGCATTCCAGCCTGAGTGTGAGCAAGGGACAGGACTTCCAAAGCCACCAGTAATAAGGCAGAATTTATCTAATTTATTTAATGTCATCAGTCATGTCAGATAGGAATTGCCTTGCCATAATCTCAGAATGCCGGAGACTCGCTCTGTAGCCCAGGCTGGTCTCAAATTCATAGAGATCCTCCCACTTCTACCTCCCTAGTGCTGGAGAATAATTACTGATGTGTTCTGGAGAACTTCTGTTGGAATAATTATTGCTTAGCTTGAAGAATAACTACATTATAAAATCTACCCATAGCTACCATTGACAGTCTGCCCTGGTGAGTGCTCGGACATCCCCCTGGTGATTGTCCCCAGGATGCACTGGCCATTATGGACACCTCGTGACAGTGAGACTGTTCACAGTGCATGGGAGCTTCGGCTGTTTCTGGCTAAATTGTTTACTTCAGATGAGAGGGACGGTCCTCACCTCATACCTTCGTAGAGAGTGAAAGGGGTTCTTGTTATAACTGTTGGAGTGGACACCCACCCCGGGGTGCTGGGTTCTCATTATAACTGTTGGTGTGGACACCCACCCGGGGTGCTGGGTTCTCCTTATAACTGTTGGTGTGGACACCCACCCCGGGGTGCTGGGTTCTTGTTATAACTGTTGGAGTGGACACCCACCCCGGGGTGCTGGGTTCTCATTATAACTGTTGGTGTGGACACCCACCCGGGGTGCTGGGTTCTCCTTATAACTGTTGGTGTGGACACCCACCCCGGGGTGCTGGGTTCTTGTTATAACTGTTGGAGTGGACACCCACCCCGGGGTGCTGGGTTCTCATTATAACTGTTGGTGTGGACACCCACCCGGGGTGCTGGGTTCTCCTTATAACTGTTGGTGTGGACACCCACCCCGGGGTGCTGGGTTCTTGTTATAACTGTTGGAGTGGACACCCACCCCGGGGTGCTGGGTTCTCATTATAACTGTTGGTGTGGACACCCACCCGGGGTGCTGGGTTCTCCTTATAACTGTTGGTGTGGACACCCAACCCGGGGTGCTGGGTTCTCGTTATAACTGGTGGTGTGGACACCCACCCCGGGGTGCTGGGTTCTCGTTATAACTAGTGGTGTGGACACCCACCCCGGGGTGCTGGGTTCTCGTTATAACTGTTGGAGTGGACAACCACCCAGGGGGCTGGGTTCTCGTTATAACTGGTGGTGTGGACACCCACCCGGGGTGCTGGGTGCTTTTCCCTTTTCCACAGTCTCCATAGTTCAGGACTACCTTTGACTCCCAGCCCTCCCAACAGGTCAGTCGCAGGATTTCCCAGCACTGTGAGAGTGGGTACATCTGGTGACTGGCAGTAGCTTAGTAAGAGTTCTTGCCTAGCTCTCTGCAGCTCAGCTGAAAGGGGTCCTCTGTGAGCAGTGCCAGTCTCTCAGACATACAGACAGTGGTCTCTCACAAAGGTGGCCTCGTATCCCCTCCCGAGAGCTTGAGTCATTTTTAATCCTAACAACAACACAGCCCATGCTGCCTGACGGCTACATTGCCACCCAGGACTGCAGGGTGTTGTAAGGAGCAGCGGTGTGCTGGGCTCTGCCCAGAGCTAATCCTAAGCTACTTCCCAGAACTGAATCTAAGCACCATGGCAGAGTGTCTAGAATGCTAACACTCTTTTCTAACCGCCCTGGTCAGTCAGACGGGGACTAAGGACAGTCAGCCTCACCCCACCCAGTCGCTCTGTGTCCTTGAGGTAGGCACAGCGCCTGCTGACCAGGTCGACCCTTCTGTTAGGGGAGAGACTCGGCCTCAGCAGGACAGTGTGCTGTGTAAGCCGAGGCTGTGTGGGGAGCAGTCCTTGAATGAAGTCTGAAGACCGCTGCTTGGTGGTAGCTTCTGCCTGTCCCTCTTGCTACAGGGGCTGGTTTTTCACAGATGGCCACCGTAAAGGTTGGTACTTGTCCGTACTTAAGGGACACTCTGGGGCCAGTTTTACCGCAGCGGAGCAGACAGAGCTAACTGCCCGTGGTGTGTGACAGTGGCCTGTGGTGTGGCCGTGATGGCGAAGGCCAGAGCACTTCCTTTTTAAGAACACTCTATGTGCTTTTCAGATGTAACTCAGAACTCCCCTCACCACAAAATCATCTGTTTAACTCTGTCCTTAGATCATTCTGGAGCCTTGAGGATCTAGCACGTGGGTGTTTTCAGTTCTGCATTATTCTGTTACTTCAAAATTCCTACAATGTGTGTGTGTGTGTGTGTGTGTGTGTGTGTGTGTGTGTGTGTGTACACGTGTGCATGTGGGGGGGGTGTGTACACGTGTGCATGTGTGTGTATGTGTACACGTGTGTGTGTGTGTGTGTGTGTGTGTGTGTGTGTGTGTACACGTGTGCATGTACCTCATCTACCCAGAACTCCCTCCCCTCAATCCTAGAATCCCCAGCCAGCCCCATTTCAGTTCAGACCAAAGTTTCCACCTCCCCTAGGGATCGGCAGGGCCTCAGTCTCCCACACTGGGGTGGAGGTCACTGTATAGGGCATCCCCTTCTTCAGACCCTCCCAAGACTCCCGACACCTTAGCCCGGAGTCCAGGGACCTTTGTGTCTCAGGGCCAGACACTCTGCTCGTGTTAGCACTCCCTTCTAGACAACATGGCGTGACTTGGGACTCACACCCGCTGTCCCTTTGAGGACGTGCTGCCCGCTCCCTCTGACCATGCTGCCACGCTGCCCCTGCAGCATCTCCCCCTCTCACCCCTTGATTGTGAGTGTTCCCTGTTGTCCCCGCTGCTCCTTGTCTGTCCTTCCATGAGGGTGTACTTCCTGTGAGAACAGGAACTGCTACACCCCCAGGCCCCGGCCCACACGGGCCTCCTGGCACCAGGCAGCAGACACTGGAGTAAACAAATGTGCTCCGTGATAAGATTCAGCGAGATGATAGACCTCGCGTATCTGCCCCTGTGTGCGTCTGGGGCATAGAGATTACGTCACCGACACGTTCCCCGGCCACGTGAGTTCGGAACACCTACCAGCACCGTGCTGGGGTAGAGCCACATCAAGCCCAGAGTCTCAGCCCCTGAGCACAGGGGATGCATATGGATGCCTCGCTCCTCCCTCCTCGTCCAGCCCTCTCCCTCAGCTTTCCTAGGACCCTGGCTTGCCCCTGCTCTCCCCACCCCACCTGCAATAGGGATTATCCCACCACAGCCTCTCCTGGCGGGGTCTCCGTGGCTGGGGAAAAGGCCACAGGCTTTCTGTAGACCCAGCTGCTCCTCAGGCTCAGGAAGAAGATGGCCTCTGCCCCGAGTGGATTAGTAGGTCAGGAATAAAATTCTAAAAAGAGTTAGAAACCAAGTCCTGTTACTACGGTAAAATGTTAAGTGCTACCTCAGGCCGCTACCCTGCAGGCTCAGAGGCCATGAAGAGTGCTCCAGACACTAGACACTGTACAGAGCCAGCCCTGAGGAAGGACCTCGGCCTCTCTCTGTCCCCAGGAGGAAGAGGAGGAGGAGGCCAGACTGCAGAGCCAGCTGCTCCCTAGCCAACCATGCCTCTCCCTTGAGCTCAGGGCTCGGGACTTTTTGGTTTTTTGTTAATAAAAATCACTTTCTTGCAAAGAATTTATCACACAGCCAGATTAGCCCAGCCACTCAGATGAGCACTTGCCCAGACCAAAGTCTGTATATCTCCCTGAACTTCATACAGTCAGAAGGCTGAGAATTTTTGAGGAAAGATTCTCACCTCCAAAATGACCCACTCCCCAAGACAGGATGTCTCAAGAAGAGCCAGGCCTTGAAACTGAGCAGGAGGGGATATTTGCCTTGTCTGCCCTGCAGCCTTTTACCCCCACCTCCTTGAGGTCATATTGTTCGTTGTGGCCACAGGTGTCTTAGTCAGGGTTCCTATTGCTGTGATAAAACACCATGGGCAAAGCAACTTGGGGAGGAAAGGGTTTATTTCACTCACAATTGCATATAACAATTCATCATCAAAAGCAGAAACTCAGGCAGGGAAGGAACTTGGAGGCAGAAGCTGATGCAGAGGCCATGGAGGGCTGCTGCTTACTGGCTTGCTCCCCATGGCTTGCCCAGCCTGCTTTCTTATAGAACCCAGGACCACCAGCCCAGGGATAACACCACCCACCATGGGCTTCCCCCCTCTTCCCATCAACCACTAATTAAGAAAATGCGCTACAGGCTTGCTTACAGCCTGATCTTGTGGAGACATTTTCTAAATTGGGGCTCCTTCCTCTCAGATGACTCTAGCTTGTGTCAAGTTGACATAAAATTAGCCAGCACAGCAGGTAAGTTACATTCTCCCAGAAGCCATTGGACAGTCAAAATTTGTGAAAGGCCTGGCCCTCCGAGCCTGTGACCACTCTGGGGAGGGCCTTGCGTACACACACCACTGCTTTTCTTGTACATAAAAAGTCATCTTGTTCTCATTGCAGAAATTTCCAGAACTGAAATTCAAATATGTGGAAGAGGAGCAGCCTGAGGAGTTTTTCATCCCTTACGTCTGGTCTCTGGTCTACCACTCGGCAGTAGGCCTGTACTGGAACCCACAGGACATCCAGCTGTTTACCATGGACTCTGACTGAAGCGGGACACCCCCACCCCACCCCCAGCCAGCAGCTCTGCTCGTCACCCCATGTCTAGGAGTAGAAGCAGACAGACTGCCTGGTGCGTCTCCTGCCACCGTCACACAGCCTGCTTCCCTCTCACGCTGTGAGGACTAGGAGACGCCACCAGTGCGCAGGTCACTCAGCTTTGGTTGTACTGCAAGGGGGGTGCGCAGTAATAAAAAACGGAAAACTTGCTGTTCAATCGGTGCCTTATTTCTAAACTTGTGAACCCCAAATCTAGAGCTTTCCTGGGATCCTGGTGCCTTAGGCACATAACAAGCACATCAACAGTGCATGCCATTTCTTTTTTTTATTGTTTTTAGATTTATTCTAAATCTAGAAAGCTAGAAACTTTCTGTTTACTTATATTTTGTTTACTGTAAATTACTTGTATTTCTGTTTACTTATATTTTGTGTGTGTGAGTTTTTGCCTACATGGGTTTTTGTTTGTTTGGTCTTTTGTGGGGTTTTGTTTGTTTTTTGAGACAGGGTTTCTCTGTGTAGCTTTGCGCCTTTCCTGGAACTCACTCTGTAGACCAGACTGGCCTCGAACTCACAGAGATCCACCTGCCTCTGCCTCCCGGGTGCTGGGATTAAAGGCGTGGGCCACTGCCATCCAGCTTGCCTACATGTTTATATGTGCACCACATGCATGCCTAATGCCTGCAGAGGTCAAAAGAGGGCGCCAGGCGGGAACTGGAGTTGCAGAAGGTTGTGAGCTGCCATGTGGGTGCTAGGAACTGACCCCAGGTCCTCTGCAAGGGGTGCCCTTAACCACTGAACCAACTCTCCAACCCTGCGAGGCTTGTTCTCATACTGTAGCTAAACTGAAACTCACTATGTAGCCCAGGCTGCCCTAGAACTTACAGCAATCCTCCTGCCTCAGCCTCCTCTGAGTGCAGGGATTACAGGTTTGTGCCAACACATCCAGCCTACACATCTGTTTTCTCAAATATTGAAATGTGTGTTTTAGTCGCTTGTGCAGCTTCTCTTATGTGTCTCTGTGTGTGCATGTATGCATGTGCATATATGTGTACACGCACATGTGTGTATGTGTGTGCATGTATATGCATGTAGGTGTTTGCATGCTGCTTAGCAGCCCAAAAGTTCATAAACACTGTACCTGCCAACATGACACTAACTTTCAAGGAGGGAAAATAGCTTTTTGGGGTGGGGGTTGGCCTCTAAGCCGTACCTGGAATTCAGTTGGAGTCATGGAGGTTGGCCTCTGAGCCATACCCTGATGTTTATGGTTTTTTGGGTCTTTTGGGGGGTCTGCCACCCAGATCCAAAAAAAAAAAATAACACATGAAGCCTTATTATTACTTATGAATGCCCGGCCTTAGCTTGGCTTAGTTTCTAGCCAGCTTTCCTTAACTTATTCTGTCCACCTTTTGCCTCTGGACTTTTCCTGTTCTCTTACTTCTGTGAATCTTACTTTTACTCCGTGGCTTGCTGTGTAGCTGGGTGGCTGGGCCCTGGAGTCCACCTCCTTTTCTGGCTCCTCCCTCTCTCCTCTCAGATTTCTCCTTCTATATATTCTCTCTGCCTGCCAGCCCCCGCATCCTTGCTCCTGCCTTGCTATTGGCCAGTTCTTTATTAGACCATCAGGTGTTTTACACAGGCACAGTATCACAGCTTCACAGAGTTAAACAAATGCAACATAAGCAAAAGCGACAGACTTTAAATTAATATTCTACTACAGTACCTGGATTTCAGTTGGAGTCCTGCACAAATTAAGTTCATCTACTCTGCATTATTTGGGGCAGGGGGGGCGGGGCTGTGCTGAGTGGAGTAGCAGATGGTCCATGGCAGTGCATTCCAAATCAGTGTGTCAACCTTCGTTCACCCCGCTGGTCCATTAGAACCAGCCTCTTCCACCTGTCCCCATTGCCCTGGGCTAGAGGCAAAAGTGCCATGGACCCCATGCATACAATGTGGGTGGTGTCCCCTGGGTGAGCAGACTGAGCCTTCTTTCCCCAGCTTTCAGGTAAGTGGGTGGTTCACTTATCCCTTTCTCGAGTAGACAGAACTGGAGCTCTTCCCTGGCGTGGTGGGTCCCGGGGCAAGGGTGGGCTCTTCCCTGGGGTGGTGGGTCCCGGGGCAAGGGCGGGCTCTTCCCTGGGGTGGTGGGTCCCGGGGCAAGGGCGGGCTCTCCCCTGGGGTGGTGGGTCCCGGGACAAGGGCGGGCTCTCCCCTGGGGTGGTGGGTCCCGGGGCAAGGGCGGGCTCTCCCCTGGGGTGGTTGGTCCCGGGGCAAGGGCGGGCTCTCCCCTGGGGTGGTGGGTCCCGGGGCAAGGGCAGCTGTCCTGCTGCTGCCTCCTTGTGTACCAGTTCCCCGCGGATGGCTGGGACCACAAGCTTCTCCCTGGCACTGATGTCCCAGTCCAGCTCTGAGAGCAAGGCATCTTGAGGTGGAATGGCCTAGTTAGCATTGCAGGCAATGGTGATGTGTATTTCCTACATAGAAAATGATTGACAGACATTGCAGGCAATGGCGATGTGTATTTCCTACATAGAAAATGATTGACAGACATTGCAGGCAATGGCGATGTGTATTTCCTGCATAGAAAAATGATTGACAGACATTGCAGGCAATGGCGATGTGTATTTCCTGCATAGAAAAATGATTGACAGACATTGCAGGCAATGGCAGTGTGTATTTCCTGCATAGAAAAATGATTGACAGACATTGCAGGCAATGGCGATGTGTATTTCCTGCATAGAAAATGATTGACAGCCTTCATTTGTCTTCAATGCATTCTAATTTGCTTCCTTTTCCTTTAGAAAAAAAAAAAAAAAATTAAGGGTCCTGTGAAAGATCTACTTCTTTGGGAGTCTAGGCCTGAGCAGGAGCATGGGACATCAGTTACAAGACTGGCAGTTCCTATAACAGGACTTACAGTCCCCAAAGCCTATTCACTGTGATGGGGGCACACTGCCAACAAAACCTCTGGCCCCAGCCTCAGTGCTTGCCTCCTACTGATCCTCTCTTCTGCCAACCCCCTCTTCTGCCTCACGGGCTCACCGCCCACCTGGCTGCTCTACTGGACTGAGGTCCACAGCTGCTCCGCTGCCTGCCTCGGTTCTGCAGTCACCGGGGTTTCTTTTAACCATTAGTAAAGGAGGACAGGTTGATCACAGGGCAGTAGACTTAAGTGATAAGCTGGGTTGTGCTTGAATTTAGATACTAATTTGATTAGAACTGTCAATTAAAAAGCTGTCGGGGCTGGAGAGACAGCTCAGCAGTTAAAAGCACTTGTTGCTCTTGCAGAGGACCAGAGTTCAGTTCCCAACCCCTACATGGTGTCTCACAGCCATAACTCAATTGCAGGGGATCCAGCGTCCTCTTCTGACTTCTGTGGGTACCAGGCATGATCATGTATGCACATGCATACATAATGAGTGTGTGTGTGTGTAAATAATGAAATAATACAAGATTATCCTATGTTCACAAGAAGGTAAAAACTGACCTCTGCTACTTACTACCCATGCATGATATGATGGAATGGACTTCTGATTTTTCCTGAAATAAGAAACAATTATTGCAGCCAGGCATATCCCTAATCCCAGTACCCAGGAGACAAAGGCAAATGGATCTCTGTGAGTTCAAGACTGGACAGAGCTACATAGTAAGACCCCGTCTCAGGTGCAGGGGAGAATCATTATTGTGTGGTGTCGCTGCATGAACAACCAGAGATTCTGCAAGGCTGTGAATGTTTTAAAGAATGCCCCGCTCTTGAAAGAATCTCCTCCTGCTTTCAAGAGTTCAAGTTCTAAGCCTGGCTCCCTGTGTCACAAGATGCATGAGCAGCAGCCTGCAGCGGACCCTTGCCGTTCAGCAGTGCAGGGAAAACGGCTGCGGGACAAAGGAACCAGAGGGAAGGAAGCTGGTGGCGTACAAAAAGCATGCCGCTGCCCACGTGACTCTCTTCAGGAGGAATGCACCAGAGCCAAGTCCACCGCATATTCCGTGACCCTCAGGCCTTCCAGAAAACGTTCCCAAGGGGGACACTTTGAAGCACTGAATGTTTTCCTTGTCTTTGGCCTCAGCTCTCCCAATGCTAGGATGACAGACATGGGCCACCACACCACACACTGAATTTCCTGACATGTTATTCTTTAGGCAACATGGCATCCCTCAGCCCCTGGGGAGCCGGGTCCTTGCATCAGAGCTCTCGGCAGAGCTAAGTGGCCACGTGCCGTGTTCAGGCCACCGGGTACACCGGGGTCCTGACCAGTGGGTCTCTTGGCATTTCCAGACACCACCTGCGGCCTCAGTGCTTGCCACTTGATAGCTCTGCGTTATTGTTGTGATTCTGCCTCTAAAGTCAAGGCCACTGCCGTGGCTTCAGCACCCTCAGAGGTCCAGGGTGTCACAAACAGTGAAGACTGACATTTGCCATCAGCATGAAACACTGAGGGCCAAGCAGTGCCCATGCCAGGCAAACTGGTTTTTCTTTCTTTCTTTCTTTCTTTCTTTCTTTCTTTTCTTTTTTTTTTTTTTTTTTTTTTTTTTTTTTTTTTTTTTTTTTTTTTTTTGGTTTCTCGAGACAGGGTTTCTTTGATGCCTGTCCTCACTCTGCAGACCAGGCTGGCCTCGAACTCATAGAGATCCTCCTGGCTCTGCCTCCTGAGTGCTGGGATTAAAGGTGTGCCCCACCACTGCCCAGCAGGTTTTTCTTTCTTTAAATATAGTTTTGGGCCGGGCGGTGGTGGCGCATGCCTTTAATCCCAGCACTCGGGAGGCAGAGCCAGGCGAATCTCTGTGAGTTCGAGGCCAGCCTGGGCTACCAAGTGAGTCCCAGGAAAGGCGCAAAGCTACACAGAGAAACCCTGTCTCGAAAAAACAAAAAACAAAAAACAAAAAACAAAAAAAAAACAAAAAAAACAATAAATATAGTTTTGGATGGCAGTAGAGCAGAGCCATTCAAGATCCCCATGCAGGCGCATGTAGTGGCACACACCTTTAATCCCAGTACTTGGGAGACAGAGGCAATAGAGTCTCTGAGTTTACGGCCAGCCCAGGTACATAGAGTTCCAGAAAAGGCAGGGACCAGGACTACGTAGAAAGACCCTGTCTCTAAATAAATAGATAGATAAATAGATAAATAAATGGATGAATAAATAAATAAATAAATAAATAAATAAATAAATAAATAAATAAATAAATAAATACAGACCTGCACCCAAAGCAAGGAAGTCTTAGAAAAGGCAGGGGCCAGGACTACATAGAAAGATCCTGTCTCTAAATAAATAAATAAATAAATAAATAAATAAGTAAAATAAATAAATAAATAAATAAATAAATAAATAAATAAATAAATAAATACAGACCCCCCACCCACCCACCCAAAGCAAGGAAGTCTCAGCAGCAGTTCATTTCCCAGCACCTAACCTGACGTCTTATCACCATGTGAGCGCTCAGACACAAGGCTCATGTTAGTACCCAGCCTATCATAGTCTGCTGTGTGCTACTGTCCCGGAATACCCTGCCCAGGCCATGTGTAGAACAGGAACCAAGGCCGGAGAGACAGCTCAGGGGTGGAAGAGCAGCGGTTACTCTTGCAGAGGGCCCAGGTTCTGCACCCGCGTGTTGGTTCACAGGCAGTTCCAGGAGATCTGAGACCCTCCCTGACCACATGTGATACACATACATGCCTGAAGACAACACACACACATATATACAAAGTACACACACACACACACACACACACACACACACACACACACACACACACACAGTAAAATCTTTAAAGGAACGACTGAGCATGAAGTTGAAGAATGAGACAGTGCTGTACCATTGGGCAGGTAACACTTCCTATTAGCTCTACGGTGCCTCCAAACACTTGGTCACTATTTTGGTAAGATTTTAAAGTTACTGGACACATGGTTTGGTTTATCTAGGCTTCCTTTGCTATCTCTAGACTAAAACTTTATGGGTCTTACAACTGTATTGCTAAACCACCTGAGGACTAGATGAAGAATGCAGATCACCTGTATCCCCAGCTTCCAAGCTCGCTGGTGATGGAAACAATGTAGGCCTTGAGATCTTGCTACATACTACAACCAGAAGTAACTATGTATCCAGAAACCTACTACAACCTGAAGTCACTATGTATCCAGAAACCAGACCAAATGAATTACTGGCCTGAAAAACCATGGGAGGAAAAACACAATAGAAACACCCAGAAGAGGTCCAGATATGTCAGTCACAGATTTCCAACAGCTGTGCTCACTGTGTCCAAAAGTCCGTGGCACTGGGCCTGAGAGATGGCTCAGCTTCTGAGCGTTCACTGCTCTTGCAAAGGCCTCAAGTTCCCAACATCCACACTGGGCAGCTCACGACAGCCTGTAACTCCAGCGCCAGGGGATCTGTTGCTGTCTCAAGTGGTACATATAAACTCATGCAGCAAACACACAATACATAAATTATAAAATAAATCTTTTTTATTAAAAACCAGGTGTATTGCCAAGAGTCTGAGCAAAGCATTGAAGGCGGAAAACGTTTGAAATTTTAGAATGTTGAGAATAGTTCAGTAGATGGGTTTAAAAACGGATTAGACATAACTCAGAAAAGAACCTGTAAAGCAAATCGGGGGCGTTGAACTGGGTGAAACCACAAAGGAAACTGGAAACATTTTGAACTGCGTGATAGTAAAATTAGTACAACTGACAGAAAGGAGCTAGAGAGGGGCATCCATGGTTAAAAGAACAGCTTGCTCTTCCAGAAGACCTGGGGGTCTGTTCCCACGCATAAGGTGGCTCACTGCTGTGGGAACTCCAGTTCCAGAACATCCAATGGCCTCACTCCTGTAACAAGAAGTCCACGGAGTCTGTTTAATGGGTAAAGGAATTTACTAGGGGAAAAACTCACTGTACCTAACAGAATAGTCACAGGTTCTGGAACACTGTTCCGGCCGCCTGATTCAGTCCCATCTCCAAAACCTGCATCTCAGGTCTTAAGGGTCCTCGAGGCCACGCCCCAGGGGCATGTACTTCAGGGTCATAGGCAGGTGGTGCAATTACCTGCTGCATCTCCAGGGGTGGTGCTTCAAGGTCATAGAAAGGACAGGTACCCACTACACACTCCTCTGATATGCCCTGGCACCAGATGTCCACAAAGGGCACTCCCATGCAGACAGGGCACTCAGACACATAATAAAAATAGGTATTTCCGAAAAGAATTCTAATTGAAGGGGGCTGGAGAGATGATCTGCTGAGAGCACTTCCTCTGCAGGGCATAATGGTGCATGCCTTTAATTCCAGCACCTCGGGAGACAGAGGTAGACAGATCTCTGAGTTCTAGACCAGCCTGGGCTACAAAGGGAATTCCAGAACAGGCAGGGCTGTTACACAGAGAAACTCTGTCTCAAAAGAAAGGGGGGGAAAGTACTTATTTGTACAGAGGACCTGACTTCAGTTCCCAGCATCCACATAATGTCTCATAACTGTCTGTAACTCTATTTCTTGGGATTCAATGACCTCTTCTGACATCCACAGGCACCAAGCACACACGTGGTGCACATACGTTCAGGCAGAACACTCGTATACAAAACAAACCTTAAAAAAATAAAAGCTAGAAGGCCAGGAGATATAAGATGCAGATCACAACCGGGCGGCGGTGGCGCACGCCTTTAATCCCAGCACTCAGGAGGCAGAGCCAGGCAGATCTCTGTGAGTTCAAGGCCAATCTGGTCTACAGAGCGAGATCCAGGAAAGGCGCAAAGCTACACAGAGAAACCCTGTCTGGGGGGGAGGGGGGATACAGATCACTTGCCTAGCACTCATGATTCCGTCCCTACCACCACATAAGACCAGTTGTAATGACACAAACTCATAATTTGAGCACTCGGCAAGGCCAGAGGAGGAGAAGTTCAAGGTCATCCTCAGCTACATAGCAAGTCTGAAGCCACTGTGGGTTACGTGAAACCCTGCCTCCCCAGATTTAAATTTAAATAAGGAAAACCACTTGGAGTGCAGCTAGAACTGTTTTTGGATATGTCTGTTGTTAAATGCATGTTAGAAAAGAACAAAGATTGAACATTAGATATCCAAGCAACAATCTTAAAAAGAAAAAAGCCGAGCTGGGTGTGGTGGTGCACACCTTTGATCCCAGCACTCAGGAGCCGGAGGCAAGAGAATCTCTGTGAATTAGAGGGCAGCCTGGTCTACATAGGGAATTCTAGGACACCCAGAACTACATAGTGAGACCCTGTCTGAAAAAGCAAAAGCAAAAAACAGCCAGGCAGTGGTGGCACACGCCTTTAATCCCAGCACTTGGAAGACAGAGGCAGGCGGATCTCAAGACCAGCCTGATCTGAAAAGCAAGTTCCAGGACAGTCAAGGCTATACAGAGAAACCTTGTCTGGGGGTGGGGGTGGGGAAGCCAAAACTACTGATACAAAAGAAAATACAAAGGACTCAAGTAAAAAGGCATTTGAAAGCACTGAGGCTTGGTGAATCCCTTGACAAGACTCATCGAAGCAGGAAATGATGATGGAGAGAAAAGCTGGGGTCAGGGTGGGAAGTGAGTGTGACTTCAGATTATTCAGACTTCAAAAACCAGTGATTATTGCAGGACCAGGATTGATAGCACACAGCTATAATCCCAGCACTCAGAAAGCAGGAGGGATGCAAGTTCAAAGCCAGCATGGGGTTCATAGTGAAACCTGTCTCAAAAAAAGGAAAAAGGACAACGATACATTAGAATCAGTCTATTTCCTGCTGGTACATGGAACTACACAGAATGATCTATTAAGAAAAAGACTTTTGGGGCTGGAGAGATGGCTCTTAACCATGGGGTTAGGAGCACTGGGTGCTCTTTCAGAGGATCTGGGTTCAGTTCCCAGCATCCACACAGACGCTCACAACTGTCTGTAACTCCAGTTCCAGGGGATCCAACACCCTCACACAAACATACATGCAAGCAAAACACCAAGGCACATAAAATACAAATAAATAATAAGAGAGAGAGAGAGAGAGAGAGAGAGAGAGAGAGAGAGAGAGAGAGAACTTTGGCTGGGTATGGAGCATGGTGGTGCACACCCTTAATCCCAGCGCTCAGGAGGCAGAGGCAGGCAGAGTTCTGAAAGTTTAAGGCCAACCTGGTCTACATAGTGAGTTCCAGGAGAGCCTGGGCTACATAATGAGACCTTGTTTCTAAAAAGGAAAGGAAGGAGAGAAAGAGAGAGAGAGAGAGAGAGAGAGAGAGAGAGAGAGAGAGAGAGAGAGAGAGAATATATGTGAGAATTATTTCTCAGGGTTTTGAAAGTTTGAAGTTCAATGTCAGATTCTAGTGCCTTCCAGCTGCTTCATGACGTGGTGGAAATACCACATGGGACCAGAAGAGAAAGAGAATATGGAGAAAACAAATCTTACTCCATCAGGAGCCCTCTCCCTCTTGGATGGTCACAGTGGCAGTTCTATTTCAGCATGTTCTGAAGGCCAGACTTACACCACAGCACACCGATACCTTCCAAGTGGAGGCCAAACGATCTTGATCCAGTGATGGGAGTGTACATACACCACACATAGTCAGTGTACGTGTTACACATGATCACAGGGATGGGAGTGTACACACACCACACACAATCACTGTAGGTGTTACACATGATCACAGGGATGGGAGTATACATACACCACACACAGTCGCTGTACGTGTTACACATGATCACAGTGATGGGCATGTGCACAAACCAAACACAATCACCCTACGTGTTACATATGTATGGCATGTATAGGTCAAACATGCGTCAGTAGAGCATTTTGAACAAAATGAACAAACTCATTCAATGATGACTAATAATAACAATAATAAATGTATAGGTCTCCAAAACAGCATATGTTGGTGAAAATGTGGAGTTAAAAGAATTCCTGTACCACCCGTGGGGACTGAGACAGGCAAACATCATCACTGTCTGTCACAGCTGAGGCTACTCTGAGACCTGGCACTTCCAACGCTCAAAGAATGCCCAGAAAAAAATGCTCACGTGGGCACCGAGAGACAGGATCAAGGGTGCGGACCGCGGATGCTTCCAGTAATTCAAGACTGGAAACATCAGGGATGCCCACCAGAAGAATGTACAAACAGATGACGGTGCAAAAAATAGGTCCCAATACAGTAGTCCCTCCCTCATCAGTTACCTCTGCCTGGAAATACTCACAGAAAGTTCCAGAAGTATGCGACCTGTAAGTCTTAAGCTGCTATCACGCGTCTCAGTGAAGTCTCGGGACCTCTGCTCCACCCAGCCATTTCCCGGGTGTCCACCCACCCAGGACCTGGAGGCACTTTCTTTTCGTCTGCATTATTAGTAGTTGCCTGTTTATTCACTCTCGTTCTTTAGAGGCTTTGGTGATGTGTTCCAGGAGCTGCATGGTGTGAGATACAGAGACAAGCCAGACAACCCGACTGGACAATCCAGATGTCTTCTAGTGAGCCAGCCTGCCATTAGAGATTTGCAGATGCAAAAAATGATACCCCTTCCTTCCCGTGAACGCTTCCCTTTGTCTTGAAATCATTCTTTGTGGAAATAGTTCATTATCGCATCACGGGTTCCCTGTTATATTTTAATGAGTTAAACATTATTTTGGTTTAATTTATAAATAAATGTATTGATGGGTGTAACCTCCATGAACAGATTGGAGGTGCCCAGTTATTTTCTTATGGGACAAAGGGACGTTGATTCCCAGAAGCCTGGAACCACTGAGCTCCAGGCCAGTGTCTGGGCAGATGGCTCTGGTTTCTGGTCTCAGCGTCTGGTTATCAATATTTACAATGAAGGCTTAGAAACAGTGTTCTGACCCAGCGTGATGTCAGATTGAGAGCCTACTGAATGCGCTCCAGATAGGTAGCAGGCTGGCTTTGTGGGTTGAATCATAGCCGGAATAATGATGACGCTCAACCCTTGGCTCTGAAAGTTTGAATTTAGGAAGTGGGTCGCCTCCGTGGCTTCATACCCTACACTCAGCATCTGTGTGTGTGGCTGCCCCCCCCCCCGCGCCCCCCGCGCCGCCCCCCCCCCCCCCATCACCGAGGAACCTAGGGCCACCACTTCGCCTCAGAGCTCTAGCTGCTGCCACTGTGCTGTCTCCCACCTCAGCCAGGTGGCGCTGCTTGAGGAGAACCAACCGGGTTTGTGTGGAACCCAGTCGGTAAATTCTTGGGCTTTCCAGAGCCTCCTGTGAGGAAAGCCCGCCGCATGGGGCCTCTTGAGCCACAGGACTTCAGGTTATTTGAACTGTGAGATAACACTGGCGGTAGAGAGAATGTAAGTTCTCTGAGAACAGGGATTCTGGTTTCTGCATGGCTGACTCCTGGGAGAGTGTTGATTGTACCCTGCCAGCATCTCACTGTTTTGAGATGTGGGAAGCACTCAGTGACTTACAGCCAGCATTTCCCTGTATGATAAGAAACCCCAGAAAGCGTGGGGGCGGGGTGTGTGTGCACGCCTTTAATCCCAGCATGAGAGGCAGAGGCAGGCAGATCTCTCTGTGAGTTCGAGGCCAGCCTGGTCTATAGAGCGAGTTCCAGGACAGCCAAGGCTGTTACACAGAGAAACCCTGTCTCAAAAAAAAAAAAAAAAAGAAAGAAAGAAAAAAGAAAAACCAGAAAGGCTAATGCAGCTAATGTACCCACTCTCCTCCACAGATGAGGTTCTTATAGCAAGAAAAGGGGAAGACCAGGTAGGCAGCAGCATGCAGTGATGGAAGCAGAGGGCAGGCCTGCTGGGAGAGCCCTGTTTAGTCCTGCTTAAGACCCACAGTAGGGTGAAGCTGCTCAGAGCCAAGGAACAGATCCCAGGACACAGGCATGTCTGCCTGCGGAGGGCCAGGAGGAGAGGAGCCCACAGCATCCACTTCCCTTCCCAACCCATTCTCCTCGGGGTCATGCACACAAGCCGCAGGCTACATGTGTATACGTGAACTGCACACTGTACACATGAACACAAGCTGTGTGCCACCACACACACACACACACACACACACACACACACACACACACACACGGGAGCCACACAGCACATGGATGCTTCTCCATCTCCCAGAGTCAGCTTAATAGGAACCAGGGCTTGGGGAGAGCAGACAGTTTATGACGACTCAAGCCCTAAAATGGAAACATCTGTCCCTACCATGGCTTAGCCTCTCCCGAGCCCAGCCTGGCTCCTGAGGGGACCACCAGTCCTCTGGGGACAGCAGCATAGAGGAGCCCTCAATCAGAGAGCTTCTCCGGGCCTCCTGCTGTGTACCCCACCACTTTGTGACCTCCTAGCCTTGATATACTGACCAATGAGGGCTGGGACCGGCCAAGGAGGTTTCCTCTGGAGGAGTCGGGCTCCAGCCGCACCCCACCCCCCAGACCCTCTTTGCTCTCCCGCTGCCTCTGCTCCCGCCTGCCTAGGTCCTCACCCCACCCCCATCTCCCTGGGGGTTGCCATCTCCTTTGAGGTTCAGAAACTTCCTTCCCAGGCAGCCCACACCAGGCTGATGAGATGCCAACTGACAGGCCCCTGGAATCCCTGTCACCACACTGGCACATTCCAGAAGACAGCAGCTGCCCCCATCCTTGGTTCTCTCTGGGCAGACAGCCCTTTCTGGGGAAAGCCTTGCTCAGAGCAGCCTGCCTGCCTGGCCTGGCTTCATGGTAGGCACCTGTGTGCCCAGGACCTGTCTGTGCAGGATGTACTGAAGACAGGGTCTGAGGAGCAGGCCTGCAAGGGACCCACATGCACCGTATATAATACCTGTCGGCTGGTGCTTCCCAGATGAGAAGGGATTCACGGTGATTGGTGGCCTAAACTCACCTGACAGCTTTGTGGAGGGAATTTGGCAAGAATCTGAAGAGCCCAGTGCAGGGGTGGAGAAGCCGCTAAGCCCAGGCTCTGGCCAGAGCTAGCAGGGGAAGGCCTCAGAACGGCACTGTCTGTCTTGGGCAGTGGAAACAGAAGAGTCCCTCTCTGTGGCCAGGTATAAAGCAGGTGTTGCGGCCACTTCTGAGGAGGACCGGCCCCACTGGCCCAGGTGAAATCCAGGCCTGCCAGATGGCTCAGCCGGTAAAGGCATTTGCCATGCAGGCCGGATAACCTGAGTTCCAAGATGGAAGAGAAAACCAACTCCGAAAAGTTGTCCACTGACCTCCACGTGTACACTGTGGCATAGGCATACACACACACACACACACACACACACACACACACACACACACACACACACACATTCTTTAAATAACCTGCATCTACCCTTCCAGAGCCTCCATTACCTCAGCACAGTCCTGCCACCCAGGGCCCACTAAAGGGTGGCTCTTCTCAGGCACCTTGAAGCCATGGCCTGCCTGCGGTCACCTCATGGCAGCCTGGGGTCCACAGAGTGGACCTTTGTCCCTTCTCTGAAGACAGGAAACAAAGGCAGGAGCAGACCAGAGCCTTGCTGTCCACTTGCCTGATGGCTGGCAGGGTGAGGGGCTGGGCTCCTGAGACGGAGGAGAGCGGTGATCTGGAGAGAAGGGTCTCCAGGGGTTGGAGGAAGCTGCAGGATCTGTTAGCGTGGGATGAGGGCAATGGCCTGGTAAGCTCCACACAGGGACCTATCCACTCAGCCACCACCCAGAGCAAGCGTCCTAGGCAGAGAAGCAGTCCAAACCAGCCACCCCAGGAGAGAACAGTACCCAGTACCCACCCACTCCCCGATTGCCAGTCCAGGGACCAGGAACCCAGATGCAGCTCAAGTGGCCGTTTCAGACTGGACGCATCTTCAAAGCAGGGCTGTTTGCCACATCCTTTAGGCAACTTTAGAAGAAGTTTGTGAAACCGGCACTTGACTGGCCAGCATGTTTGTGAATGTGCACAAGTGTGTACCTAGTGTCTCTGATGGCGTCATCCTAGGCGGCGGGGGTGTCTCCTCCGGGATCGGGGTTCACTGCTGCTGCCTAGGAGCCGAGGGGTTGTGCTGATGACAGTGATTGTCGGGCTTTAATGGAAGGCACAGCCTGAACTCACTGTGAAGAGCCCCCAACACTCAGGCGGCCATCTCCTGCCTGGGCCCCTTCCCCGACTCTCCTGATCAAGTCCCACCTTTAAGGTGATCTGAACCTTCCTTTTCTCACTTCTGAAAGGCCAAGGTTAAGCCCCTGTGGGATGGCTTTCTCACTGAGTCTCACACGGTCTTCCCTCTCTCTCTTTTGGTCTGCATCACTTAGAAGGACACTAACCAGATTAGGTTAACATCCACAACGGGACCTCACTTTACCATAATTACCTCTGTCAAGACTCACCTCCAAGCCCTGGAGGATGGCGCAGTGGTGAAGGACACTTGCTCCAGCATAAGGGCCGGAGCTGGAATCCCAGCTCCCACGCTGGGTGGATTACACATGCTTTAACTCCATCCCCAAGGAGTCCAATACCCTCTTCTCAACTCTGGGGGTACACACACACACACACACACATACACACACACACACACACACACACACACACGCACTAAAAGGAAAAATAAATCTAAAGACTTATCTCCAATGACAGTCCCATACTGAGGTACAGATGGACTGATGGGCTGGACTTCAACATATGAATTATGGGGCACAATTCAGCCCGTTACACTGGAGCTTTCCTGAGCTTGGCCAGACCCTCAGTGCCTCGATTTGTAAGTACATTTAATGGCCGACCTCTTTCTTCTTCTACCGGGCAGACACCCAACACATCCTCTAACACTCATATGGATACACCCACCTTCTGGGCTCCAGTTTAGCGGGCTGGGCACCTGCTCCTTCCCTGGAATTCTCGGAGAGAGTAGCAGCCCTCCCTGACCTGCTTGCTGCTTCCTCGGACACTAAGGTCAGTCAGGCCCTGCACGAAGTCCTGTCAGGTGTGGTTGGTTACCAGCCACTGACTCCCTTTCCCCTCAGGCCCTCGAAGGGGCTGTCCAAGCCTGCCCTGCCTCACGGGCTGTTGGCTTGACTGCCCGCCGCTTGCGTTTTCTTCCTGCTGTATCTTCCCAAGCACGGGTTGCTTGTCAATCTGCAGTGTCTGTCTGTCTGTTCACTGCTGTAGCTGCGTCCAGGCAGCAGCAGACAGAGGACGCTCCTCTGTCAGAGAGTAGCAGAGATGCTGTGGGAGAGACAGCCAGGGCTGGAGAGGGCAGGAGGCCTGGAAACACAGGGGGAGAGGTAGAAAATCAGCCAGGAGGATCCTCAAATAGACTCATAGGAGCAACCAAGCATCTATCAGTCGCTTCAGACCCTCAAGGGAGGCTGTCAGGGTGGTCCCAGCGCTCAGCCCCTCTGCCCGTGACTCTGCTCCTCCATGTGTCATACGCTCTCACAGGGACCTTCTAGGTGCCAGCCCAGTAGACCACAGTGTTTGGGCCACACCCAGTGTGCGCCTCCCAGGGACACCACAGGGACAGTGCGGTGCCACACCATGACCTGGGTCCTGAGACTTTGGCTGGGCCCCACCCCTCCTTACCTGAGTCATGGAATTCTCCAGAGGTGGGCAGGGCTGCCGCCTGGAGCCAGGAGAGGTGAGCTCACGGTTCCTGTCCACCACTGGGCCTGCCATGAGGCGGGGGAGGGCGTGTCTCCCCCCCTGGGTGTGGCAGGAGAGCTCCCGTTCACAGGGCTGGTTGTCCTGACCTGGAGCCTGGAGAGCTCAGGCGCTTCCTCATAGACCTGGGACCTCCTGACCTCTCTCCGCCTTCCTCACCCCTACAGCTGGCAGACCCTGAGCTCCAGGAGCCCAGGTTATGGGGCTGAACATGAGTCATGGGGGGAGGGGGAGGGGGTGGGGAGCCTGGCTCTAGGTAGGCGTCCCTGAGCTCTGGATCCCAACCTAAGCCATCCAGGGCCCCTCAGGCTCAGCCTTACATACACATACAGGTATACATATTCACGTACATACACACACAAGCACATGCACACATAGACACACGCATGCATGCGTTCATACACATGTACACATATAGACATATACACTCCCATGTGCACGCACACATACATATGTGCACCTACCTCTGCTACAGGGAGGAAAGGTACAGCTGGAGGCATGAAGGGAAGCCAGGGAACAGGGCGGCTGCCAGATGGGTGAGCAGGCTGGGTGCCTCTGGCATGCTGTGGGCCCGGAGCCCAGTGTCCCGAGGACAGCTCCGGATCTCACATTCTGGTGCCTCCCGTAGCCCATGTGTCCCCAGCCCAGGGTCCAATCGGGCAGATAGACAGCCCCGCCTCAGATCTAAGCTGGTGACGGGAGACCCCTAGATGGGCCCCTGTGGTCTTCCCTCATTCCCTCCCCAAGGGGACCCCAGAGCACAGCGGTGCCCTCCCTCTTTTAGGCCCCTCTCAGGCTCACAGGGGCCAGGTGGGTAGAAGCTGAGTGGACAGACATCACTCCCACGCTTCGGGGCTCTACGACAATGGTGGTTAGGCGTTTTGTTTTGTTTTTCAGGAGGGGAGAGCATTTTTGGAGGCAGTCCTCCTGTCCTGGGGCGTGAGTGAGTGGGAGTCTGAGGGCCTCTGAAGACAGAGGAGGGCTGGAGAGATGGCTCAGAGGTTAAGAGCACTAACTGCTCTTCCGGAGGTCCTGAGTTCAATTCCCAGCAACCACATGGTGGCTCACAACCATCTATAAGGAGATGTGGCGCCCTCTTCTGCTGGGCAGAACATTGTATACATAATACATAAATAAATCTTAAAAAAAGTAAAAAAAAAAGAAGACAGAGGACAAAGGACAGCCACTGAGTCCCATGTGCAGGGGCAGAGGGGCCCAGGTGGGAAGGGACCCTGGGCCTGTGCTGTGTCTTAACCATCCTTGTTCTAGCATATACTAAAGTGTCTTGTGATAAAACACTCAGGAACAACATCAGTCAGACAAAGTCTTCCTACGAAAGTGGGTCTCTGGCGTTTATTCCTGCAGCTGCTCCGTAAGGGAAGCCGGGACGAGAAAGAAATGGGAAACATCTGGGTGGGAAAAGAAGCAGTCAGCTGTCTCTGGTCACCAGACATGATCTTCTATGTGGATCGTCCTAGAGAACCCATTAGAAAGGACTGGGGGCTGGGGGCTCAGCGGTGAAGGGCACTGGCTGCTCTTCCAGAGGACCTGAATCTGGTTCCCAACATGCACCTCAGCTCCGAGGGATCTGAAGCCCTCATCTGGCCTCCTCTGGTACCAGCACAGCACTCACATAGCACAGACAGACTCACACATAAATAAAATGGTTTAGAACTGAAGGTCCACGAGATGACTGGGTAGGTAAAGGCACTGGACACTACACTTGACGGCCTGAGTTCAATGCCCTGGAGCCACATGGGAGACGGAGAGAACTGACCCCAACAGGTCATCCTCTGACCTGTACCCACACTGTGGCACATGTGTACACACACGTGAATTAATGAGTTAATGAATTAACCTTTTTTTTTGAGGAGGAGGTTGTTGAGACAAAGTTTCTCTGTGTAACAGCCCTGGCTGTTCTGGAACTCGCTTTGTAGACCAGGCTGGCCTCGAACTCACAGATATCTGCCTGCCTCTGCCTCCAGAGTGCTGGGACAAATGGCGTGCGCCACCACTACCCGGCTCATAATTTTTAATGTTTAAAAGGGTTAGGGTCGAGAATGAAGCTGGCGGCCGAACCCTTGCCTAGTGTATAAGAAGCCCTGGGCTTCTACCTTCAGCTCCACAGAAAATAAAGACCTAATTATCAGAACCAATAACCCAGGTCAACGCATCTACCGATGGAACAACAAAACCAATGTGGGCTGAAGAGATGGCTCAGTGGTTAAGAGCACTGACTTTTCTTCCAGAGGACCCGGGTTCAATTCCAGCACCCACATGGCTGCCAGACACCCATGGCAAAACACCAATGCACATTAAATAAAATAAATAAAAATTAAAAAAACAAAACAAAACAAAACAGAACCCACACAAATTCTGGGTGGGTGTGGCAGATGGCAATTGGCCTGTAATCCCAGCCTTGGAAAATGGAGACTGGGGATCCAGAGAGCAAGCTAGATTGATGAGCTCTGGGTTTGATTTAGAGACCCTGCTTCAGGTAAGGTGGAAAAGCAACAGGGGATGATTCCTGACAACCACCTTGGGCTTTCATATGCACACACATATCAATGTATGTGCAAGCACACATGCATGTAAATATGCACACACACACAAAGACACACAAAGATGGAGAACAAAAATCAATGTAATTCCCATATACTGGAAATGTGCAGACCAAAATGAAGAAAACAGTTCTATGTACAATAATATGAAAAAGTAACCAACAAAACACAGGCTCTTATTCTCTAAAAGTTATTAAACACTGAAGGAATTTTCAAAGATTAAAATCAATAAAAAGCTGGGACTGGAGCTGGAGCTGGAGGGCTCACTGGTTAAGAGCATTTGTTGCTCTTGCAGAGGTCCTGGGTTCAGTTCCCAGCACCCACATGGTGGCTCACAACAGTAATGCTAGTCCCCGGGACACAACACCCTCTTTTTTTTTTTTTTATCATAGAAGACTAATTATTAATCTGTATTTTTTCATTATCCATTACAATCTAATTGAGTTACATAAACATAATACCTTAAATGAGAGTAGAAATATACATACAGGTATAACAAAATTAAATTTGTATCAATAAACCAAAATCTATACCAATGAAAGACATTTTAAACAAGTTGCTCTTTAATAATCCACCCTTTTATCCCATCATATCTACATCCTGTATTTCCATATCAGAAGGGACTGTAACCCTCCGGTGTTGGTCACAGTGCAGTCTTGGAAGATTCATGCTGTCAAAGGCAGGAGAACACATCATGAGTATTCCTGCACCCTGAACCCACACCAAGTTCACAGACACACAGCATGTTCATCCTGGGCCAACAAAGGTTGACTCACATGAGCTCATGCAGATGTTGCCCTTACTACAAGAATAAAATCGCAGGTGTGGTCAGTGCCCAGCAACACCCTGCAGCTCCTGGTCATAGGTGAAGAGGTCCTAACCCTGTACCCTCGATTTCAAGACCTTAAGGTCTTTTCTTTTCTTTGTGTTTATGTATTTTTTCATTATCCTTTTTTTCTTTTTTATTTATTTATTTATTTTTCTATTATCAGCTTGATACAGTACAAATTCTTATCCTAATAGTGAAATGTTTCACTGAGGCTTCCCAGTGATTGAGTAAAACCAAAACTTATTCTAAGCCACAGTCATCCCAGAGTCCTCCCTGCTAGGTAGCCTCCCTGGTTCTGTGGGTTGCAGTCTGATTGTTCTTTGCTTTATATCTAGTATCCACTTATGAGTGAGTACGTACCATGTTTGTCCTTCTAGGTTTGGGTTACCTCACTCAGGATGATATTTTCTAGTTCCATCCATTTGCCTGCAAATTTCATGCTGTCATTGTTTTTCTCTGCTGAGTAGAGAAAAAGCCATTGTGTATACGTACCACATTTTCTTAATCCGTTCTTCAGTTGACGGGCATCTAGGTGGTTTCCAGGTTCTGTCTATTACGAATAGACGACACCCTCTTTTATCCTCCACAAGCACTGGGTACACACATGCAGACAAAATACTGGTACCATAAAAAAATTTAATAGAAAGTGACTCCATGTTCCTGAGCAGCTGTCGTATCGTAAAATGGCGACACAGCGCTGCCGAAATGTTCCTATCTGTGAAGCAAGAACAGGACCTCACGGTGGCCACACCCCCAATGCCATCCCACCTGGCCCCAGCAGCTGGCCCTTCTGTCACCCCCCATTGCTCCTGTCACCATGGCAACCCCCAGATGGGCTCCTGGGAGCCTCCTCTCCCTCCTCTGACCAAGGGATGGATGCTCAGAGCACGGGATGGATGCTCAGAGCACGGGATGGATGCTCAGAGCATGGCAGTGGATGCTCAGAGCACGGGATGGATGCTCAGAGCACGGGATGGATGCTCAGAGCACGGGATGGATGCTCAGAGCATGGCGGTGGATGCTCAGAGCACGGCGGTAGGCTGGTGACTCCCACTATAGTCTCTTCTGACATGGATCAAGTCCTCCCAGGCTTCCTGCAGTGGCTGGATCCAGTAGGCACTGAGGCCTTATTCTACATCAGTGTATTGTAGGAAGAGAACACAGATTTTGAAGCCAGGCAGACCTAGTTTGGATCCTAATGGTGAGCAACTTTTGACATTGCTTAATGTCTCCATGCCTGTTTTTAGCAGCTATAACAACTGATCGTCTTACTGGGTAATGGAAATTAACATATAAAGTACCTCCCACCTGGTTTGACAGACAAGACACAGGTCTGTCTCGGCTCATTCTCCTAGCCTCTTCACCCCTACCCACAGTGCTCCTGGGTCAGAGGTGTGCTCTATAGATAGTCCCAGGCCTGAGGAAGGGCTGGGACAGAGGGCACTGTTGCTCAGTGGCCTGACCTCCCACACTGCCCACAGCCCTTGCGTCCTTGGTGACTGGACTAGGGCAACCACAGTCGTCTACAGGTTTAGAGACACAACCGTGACAGCTGGGAGCTATAGACCGGGCTTAGACAAAGAAGCCGGACCTGAGGCTAAAGTCGCTCACTCCCCTGAGCACAGGAAGACTTCTTCCTGACAACTACCTCTGTTAGCACCCCACAGTGCTGACTGAGCGTTCATGACTCACACAGTACTCAGAGCCAGTCATGGGCTGGAAAGCACTTCTAACCGGCACTTTATAGGGGCACCGTCTGTAACTGCAGCTTTACAGAGGCGGAAACTGAGGCAGGCTGGCCCAGGGTGGTCCAGGCAGAGCACCAACCTGCCAGGCGCATCTCTAAGCCCCTAAGTGGGTGAGCCCACTGCCTTGACAAGAGCCATTGAACCAGCTTTAAACTGGGAAGGGAGATAGTGAAGTCCTAACCTGGATCTGGACTCAGCATGCACAAAACAAATGCTCACCACCCCTCCTGCGCTCATGGGGCTTCTGAGCCGACACCTGGAAGCTCCCAACCCTCCTTCTGTCCCAAGCATGGCCAAACTGGCTCTGGGGTCTGTAATGTCTGTAGGTCCTTGTTGTCTGTAGCTCAGAAAAGCCTGCCTGGCGGTCTTACCTGTGTCCCACACATTCCATGACATTCATCTCTGTAGACATGAGTGATGACATCCACCCAGAGAAAAGCTGCAGAGAGGTGTCTAGGACCAGGTCTCCATTTTTTTTTTTGGGGGGGTTTTCGAGACAGGGTTTCTCTGCGTAGTTTTGCGCCTTTCCTGGAGCTCACTTGGTAGCCCAGGCTGGCCTCGAACTCACAGCGATCCGCCTGGCTCTGCCTCCCGAGTGCTGGGATTAAAGGCGTGCGCCACCACCGCCCGGCCTCCAGGTCTCCATTTTTGTCGCTCACCGGTCCCCTAGCCTCTGTGAGTCTCCATTGCCCATTTATAATGGAGGGCTGGGCTCTACTCCTGATCAAGCATGGGGACAGCACAGCAGCACAGACAGAGTCCAATAGCAGCTGCTCACAAGTGGCCTGGATTTGGGGGTTGTGTTTGTTTTTTAATCAAGGATTTAACTTTGTGTGAACATTTTGCCTACATGTATGTTTGCACAGCGCATGTGTGGCTGGTGCCTGCTGAGGTCAGAAGAGGGCATTGGATCCCCTGGGATTAGAGTTAACACGTGGTTGTTAACCACCATCTGGGTGCTGAGAACCAACCACCATCCTCTGCAAGAGCAGTAAGTGTGCTTAACCACTGAGCCAACTCTCCAGCCCCAGGTTTGTTTGTTTTTAAACCAGAGTCTTGCTATGTTGCCCAGGCTGGCCAGAAACTCACCAGACCAGGTTAACCTCCAACTTAAGAAGTCTACCTCTCTTTGCTGGTATTAGAGGCATGGACTGCCTGTCATGTCTGCCTGGCCCAGGTTTTTGAGAAGCCAGGCTGAGGGGTGAAAAAATCCTGAAAGAACAAAACTAGGAAGAGTCATGCTTTGTGGATGGGCTCATGAAGAAGCCTAAGACCTATGGAAAGGGAGGCCAGGTGTGCTAGGTGCTGGGGACACATGGCGGGAGTCAGTGGTGGCACAGCGCAGACTGACATCTGTGTGCTGTTTACTAAATACTAGCCACAGGCCGGGGCTGGGGCTCCTCACTATCTATCTCCCCAGTAATCAGTCCACTCTGGAGAAGACTGAGGCTAGAAGCCTTAGCAGCCTGAGGCCGCTGAAGCAGCTGGACTGGGAGGCCTTTTCCATCTGTGCCTTCAGCCCGGTGGCTGGGCCACAGCTCACAAGGGAAAGGTTGAGCCTTGCCTGGAGCAGGGTTCCAGGGCAAAGAGCAGCTGAGGACAGCTGTGGTGGCCAAGGCAGGCAGAAGACCAGTGAGCTGAAAGGCAACAGTGTCACCTTGGCGGGGGATCCCGGGATGAGGCAGAAGGGGCTCCCATCATCTCTGTGTTTCCTTTAGAATCTGCTTGAAACATCCTTGCTGATCTGTGGGGTTTCTGTTTGGTTTTGTTACTTTTAGACAGGATTTCACTGTTGTAGGCTGACCGTGAACACTCTATGTAGCCTGGGCTTAATACATTTTTCATCTAGACATAGCTTCCAGACGAGAAAAGTTTTTTTTAAAAAAAAAGAAGAGGAAGAAGAGGAAAAGGAGGAGGTGGGGGAGGAGGAGGAGGAAGGAGGAGGGGGAGGAGGAAGAGGAAGGAGAAGGAGGAGGAGGAAAGGAAGGAAGGAAAGAAGAAAGAGAGAGAGAGAGAGGGAAGGAGGGAGGGAGGGTGGGGGAGAGAGAGAGAGAGAGAGAGAGAGAGAGAGAGAGAGAGAGAGAGAGAGAGAGAGAGAGTCTGTCTAGGGGTTTACTCCTTTAATCCTAGCGGCCCTCGGGAGGCAGAGGCAGGTTGATGTCTCTGAGGACTGCCTGATCTACATAGTTAATTCCAGGACAGTGGGGGCTACAGAGAGACACAATAACAAGTCCAGGGAAAAGAACTTAGCCACAAATAATATGACTGAGCCAGTCAACAGGAAATCGAGGCTCTGGGAGGAGGGGTGCAAAACACAGGAAATGCTCCCCAGGCTTCCTGCAGACCCCAGGCTGGGTGTCCCCTCTCAGCCCCCACTTGCCTTGACATGAGGTTGGATGAGGGATGAGGATTTGGGAGGTTTCTTATTTTTTCCTTGGAAGGAAGAGGGAGAGAAAGGGAAGGGAGGGAGAGAGAGGGGTGAAGAAGGGGTGAGGAGAGAGGTGGAGAGGGACAGGAGAGAGAGGTGGGTGGAGAGAGGAATTCTAAACTTCAGTAACAGAGAAAGTCAAACGCTTTTGGGAACGCAGCAGCCGGACGGCTGGGAGCCGGCTCGGCCGCTGACCCATTTTCCGGAGGTGTCCTCCGGAGACCGGAGATAAGGCTGGCGTCTGGAGGGACTCCGCTCCTGCCAGAAAAACATCTTCGCGTATCTGGGCTCCTAGGGAGCCAAGAGACTGAGCCTAAGCCTCTGGCGTCCCCTACATCCCCACACCCCGCTGTGCCGCCCTGCCTGGCAATCCTCGATCTCAGCAGGACCGCAGCTGGGGAGGGCCGAGCAGGCTAGCTCACTTCCCTTCCTGGGCGGTGAAACGCTCTCGGATTCTGAACTTTGGGATCCTGTTCAGGCTGCCAAGAAGCGGGTCTCCAGGCCTGGGGGAGGCACCCAGGCTTGGGCACACCTGGTATCTGCACTCAATCCGCTGCCTCCGACGCTTAGGGCCAGGGTAAGCCCTGCTGAATTTGGTTCCTGTGCCAACAGGGTCTACCCAGAGTCCCCGTAGAAAGAAAAATGCTATCCTTTTGCTACTTAGAAACTGAAAGATTTGAGGAAACCGGTGTAATTTTTAAAATTCAGGGCTGAGGAAGTATCCTAGTTAGACTTGTAGAGTACTTGTCCAGCATGCACAAAATCGAAATCCACCTCAGCATAAAACCAGGCCTGCTGGCATGTGCCTATAATCCAGCTCTGGAGAGGTGGATGCAAAGTCATCTTTGTCTACATCGAGAGCTTGAGGCCAGCCTGGGCTACATGAGACCCTATTTAAAAAAAAAAAAAAAATGTACAGCAAAGTGTGGTAGCACAGGCCTGCAATCCCAACCCACTAGGAGGTGACCCACAGTAGGAGGATTGATAGTTTCAGGCTAGCCTGGGCAATACAGAGGTGAATCTCATCTTGAGTAGAAAAAACATTTGCATGCCATGTACAATAGAAAAGATCAGAATACTAAAGGTGCAGGATGAACCAGGAAAATAAGCAAAACATTTCAGGGGAAAAGATGTCCCAGGAGAGAACAAATGGTCTGGAAATGTCTAAGAAGATACTCATTTGCCCCAGGACAATTAGACAAGATTGTGGCCGTTTTTCATGAGCTGAGCAGCATTTGAAAAGATGGCTGAACAGCCCTGTCTGGAAAGCCATGGCCAGCAACAGCAAGGGGTCCCATAAATTCCCCCGTCTCTGCATGCTTTGGGGAGAATGTCCAAGATATTACTTAGCTCTGTGAAAAGTGAGACAAGAAGGAATCTGCTCAAATGTGTGAAAATAAAACAAACCAAAGCTGAACAAGGAGAGAGTAAAACCACCAGACGTGGTGCACGCCATTAATCCCCCAGCACTCGGGAGGAAGAAGAGGCAGGCAGATCTCTGTGAGTTCAAGGCCAGCCTGGTGTACAGAGTGAGTCGCGGGACAGCCAGAGCTACACATAGAGAAACCCTGTCTCAAAAAACCAAACCAAAAGAGAGAGTGAGTGTGTGTGTGAAACCTGTGTGTGTGTTTGGGGCACGGGCAGGCAGGAGAGAGACAGGAAAAGGAAATTCCGGTGAGAGGATGAGGAAGGAGGGACTTGCTTCAACAATTTGGTGTTGTTCTAATTATTATCTAGGGGGTAAAATCTAATAGATTTTTTATATTCTAAAAATGAGCAGAAAAACGAAGTCAGAAAAACCTGGGGTGCGCTGGCGACAGCGTTCACCTGACGGCGGTTTGGGTTCTAGGAGACAAAGTGGGAAATCAAAGTCCAGGTGTCTGGGGGTCACAGGCAAGGTGGGGGCTCCCGGCTTCCGGCCCCTCCAAGCCCTCTCTAACTCTTTGACAGGGGAGCTGCTCCTTGAAGCCTCACGGTCCTCAGCCACAGACTTCTTCCAGGGGGATCTTTCTGGAAGGTGGAGATTGCTACAACCCACAGTTCCCCGGGATGAAAGCCCTGAGTGTGGCCCCCTGTGTTCCTCCGTCCCTTCCTG
This sequence comes from Peromyscus maniculatus bairdii, assembly GCF_049852395.1. Taxonomy (NCBI): domain Eukaryota; kingdom Metazoa; phylum Chordata; class Mammalia; order Rodentia; family Cricetidae; genus Peromyscus; species Peromyscus maniculatus. The sequence goes on from NC_134870.1 coordinate 66,715,183, forward strand.
GCTTGCCTAAGTTGACACCCACTGCTAGATGTGCCCCAGCCTTGGGGAGAGTCCATGTTCTCTTCCAGGTCACGCGCACTCTCACCTAAGGTGGGCGCTGCCTTCTGTCCCTGCCCTTGCCTCTGACAAGGCTCTAGGCTCACTACTCTGTCATGGTCTCAGCAAGCCACACACTGGCCTCATTTACTGAAGGGGGAGATGGTGATCTGCTTCTGAGGGGTTCCGAGGCCTCTGTGGTCACAGTTGACGGTGAAGGAGACTCTTCCTCCTTGGCTGTGGGCTTCCTCCCACCTCCCCTCATGGAGGTCTGTCCATTTCCTCCCTGTAAACCCCTCCGGGCCCTGGCCTGTTCAATATGCTGCCCTGCAGGGGTGAGGAGAGAGCAGCTGGCAGCTGCCCAGCCAGCCCCTGAGGCCCAGAGGACTTCTCACTGTCACTGTGGGCAGAAGCGGCAGGGGCGGCCACAGCCAGCCTCCCCGCAGAACCCCACACACTCGGCTTTCCAGTGCCTCTTCAAATGCAGTTTCCCCCCTTACATTACAAAACAGTCTCGCTGTTTAAAAACAGATTCATGGGTCTGAAGTTAAGAGCGCTCGCTCTTGCAGAGAACCCAGGTTTAACTCCCAGCACCCACATGACAGCTCAGAACCATCTGGAACTCCACTTTCTGGGAATCCTTGCCCTCTCTTGACACACATGATGGACATACATGCAAGCAGGCAGAACCCTTATATACATAAAATAAATAAATCTTTATGAATATATGAGTGAAAATAAACAACTCTTACGAAAATAACAAATAAAGTGAAAAAGTCCATCAAGAGGCTAGGGAGATAGCTTAATTTGGAAAGTGTTGTCTGGACCTGAATTTGATGTCCAGCGCCAATGTAAGAATCTAGGCAGGCCAGGGTGGTGGCGCAAGCCTTTAATCCCAGCACTCAGGAGGCAGAGGCCGGAGGATCTCCATGAATTTGAGACCAACCTGGTCTACAAAGTGAATCTCCGAACATCTGAGCTTAAAAAGAAAAAAATGTGTGTGTGTGGGGGGGCATGCACCTGTGGAACCCCCCTCCCCCCATGGGGACTAAAGACAGGAGGGTCCCTAGGCTCCCTGGCCAGCCAGCCCGAACTAATCAGTGAGCTTCAGATTCAGTGAGAGACACTGTCTCAAAACACAAGGTAGAGAGCTCCGGTCTTCACGTGCATAGCATGTGCCCAGCACACACAGTTACCACAAGCATGAACTTGTACGCATGCTCACAACACACAAGTCAAGCAGGGCGGTAGACAGAGCAGACGTTGACAGGCCCCCCTCTCTCCAGCTGCTCTCCAGAGAGAGCTCCTCTTCAGTGTAGAGAAAACCCTTCCCGACCTCTCGCGCCACTGGAGCGTGTGTGTGTGTGTGTGTGTGTGTGTGTGTGTGTGTGTGTGTGTGTGTACACATCTGGCGTCGACACCAGAACGCCTCCTTTCTTCCTGCTGCTTCCCAAGCCCCCTCCTCGTCCTGGGGCTTGGGGTCTGCCGATGAGGCTCGGCCGGGGGTGTCTCATTTGATTCCTTTATTCACTGAACCAATACCAGCTCGGCCTGTGCACAGGGAACCAGCCATGGAGCTGACTCTGCACTCTCCAAGGCTGTGAGGGAGGCCCTTGCTAAGTGACATTCTCTCTCCCCAGGTGCTCCTTCCTTGGGGGGGGGGGGCTCTTGCCCCCTGACTTTGCAAAGCTTCCCATCTCCCAGGAGCCAGCTCTTCCTGATCTCTGAGCCCCCCACCCCCCGGTCCCTCCTCACTCGAGTTTCTCACTACTTATGAAGCCACTTTTATTTTGTTTAACTATTAAGTCACATGTGCCCTGTGAGTGTTGGGGACCTACATTGTGCTAGAGTCTGTGCTACAGAGTGAGGTCCACTGCTTAAAATTTGTGACAAGCCATTTTGGTAGCACACGACTCTAGTCTCAGTACTGGGGAGGCTTGGACAGAAAGGTCTCCAGTTCAAGGCCAGCCTGGGCTACATAATAAGACTCTCTTTCCAGAAGGACGGGAAGGAATTCATCACACGGCTACAAAGTTTACATGTAGGAAACTGAGGCACAGAGAGATAATATGACCAGTTCAAGAACACCCCAGGGGTCAAAGTGGGGTTAGTCCCATCCCTAAACCCAGGAAGATTCTTCAGATACCACCATGGGTCAGGCACCACCTACCTGTCTACCATTCCCATAACATACTCTGGGTATCAGAGGCAGCTCTGATTTCAAACCTCCACCAGAGGAGTCTAGAGCTTGGGTCTGGAAGTGTGGCGTTCATCACCTGAGTGACAGCTGGGTCACGTGGCTTTGTGGGAAAGAGGTGAAAAGAGTGGGGACCCTGTGGGTGCCCCAGCTCTGCCCATCCCTTGAGAGAGGAAGGGCTGTGAGTGGAAAATGCTAGTGAGGAGAGATGGGGGGGGAAGGTGCCGGGGGAGGGGGCTCCTCGGCTCCCCCTGATGAATCCTCCAGGCATGTTTTGACACACCTCCCGCTGGAGGGTGCAATTATTTGCAGGGAGGGCCTCTACCTGATCATTAATGGATTGTTCCTGTGCTGCACGAGGCGGTTGCTTAGAGACTGGGTGAAGGGGCACATTTTCCGACCCTGCGTGAGAGTCTACAGGAAGCTGATGGTGGCCCACCTGCTCCCAAGACCCCTCAGAGCCAGCATCCACCAATAGCAGACTCCTGGGAGCCAAGCAAGGTCTTCCCGCCTAGTACTAGAAGAGAGAGCTCAGGCCTCTGCCTCCAGTTATCCCTCAGGGTAGCTGGGTCCTGTGCCTGGGTCCTGACTCAGTGTCTGTACCGTGGTAAGCTGCATGCCGCAGCAGCAGAAAACGGGCGGTTCCGGTGGCCTTCTGGGGCCCTCCCTGGTGGAGGGTTGGGCGTGGCTACCTGATGCCAGGCAGCAAGAGAGGCTTCTACACCAAGAAAACGCTAAACTCCAGGGTCGATAGAGAGAGCACACAGCACCCCTGGGTTAGACAAAGCAGCTCTCCCCTACCACACCCTCACCAAAGGAATTTGGTTCTAGTAAAGCCGCCGCCTCCATACCACTTCCCCACTACCGTTACCCCCATTCAGGGGCTTGTAGGAGTGCTCCGTTGCCACGGGCAGAAACTCAGATTGGTTGTTTCTTGTTTAGTGAGCACCTTCAAGTCTAATGAAGCAATTTCACAATTAAAAGAAAGAAAGAAGAGAAGGAAAATAAAAGGCAAGCCGCCGAACACAAACCCCTCTGGCTGGACACACTTGGTTAACGGTTAACACCTCTAAACGCAGTTCTCGTCTACAAAAAAAATGGAGATGTTGTCGTTATGGAGAAAGGATTTGGGGAGAGAGGCTGGAGAGATGACTCAGCAGTTAAGAGGTTCCAGAGGACCCCGGTTCAAGTCCCAGCACCCACATGGCAGCTCACAACCAATTGTTAACTCCAGTTCCAGGAAATCTAATGTCCTCTTCTGACTTCTACAGGCACCAGGCATCCATGTGGTCCAGACATACATGGCAGACAAACACTCACAGCCATAAAATAAAAATATAAATCTTTAGCCATTCGTGGTGGTGGCACACGCCTTTAATCTCAGTACTCGGGAGGTAGAGGTAGTTGGAGCTCTGTGAGTTTGATGCCAGCCTGGTCTATGTAGCAAGTTCCAGGACAGCCAGGACTATCTAATTTAAGATTCTTTGTCTAAAAAAAGAAAAGAATATAGAGATACTTTGTAAGAATTGGAGTCAAGACAGGCAGTGGTGGCACATGCCTTTAATCCTAGCACTCAGGAGGCAGAGCCAGGCAGATCTCTGTGAGTTCGAGGCCAGCCTAGTCTATACAGAGCGAGAGCCAAGACAGGCACCAAAACTACACAGAGAAACCCTGTCTCAAAAAACCAAAAAAAAAAAGAATTGTAGTCAATGTTGAATCACTGAGATAGAGCTCTAGGACTCATGGCTCTTCATTCATTCATTCATTCATTCATTCATTGGGAGAATATTGTGCCTCCCGTGAGCCTAGCTTTTCCGAAGATTCTCAGCAAGCAGAAGAGAGCCCAAGATCAGAGTCCCCTATCAGTGGTACATTCTAGCAAAGCAGCCAGTCCACTGCGGCAATGTCAGAAAAAGGCCACTCACGCGAAACGTCAGGTACTAACGTTACCATGACAAATAAAGTTGCAGGTGGAACGAGGGTGGGAAGGGAGGGCCTTGCTGAGAAGTGGCATCTGATCCCAGACTTGAAGGAAGTGACTCGAAGGAAGTGAGTGTGAACCTGCCGACCTGAGCAGAGCAGAAGGTTGAGAAGGCCAGGGGCCAGGGGGTGAAGAGGCGAATGAGTCAGGACAAAGCAGACAAATGGGAGGAGGCTGAGGCCAGACAGACAGAGGGCAAGTCAGGGATCCTCAAAGAGAGGAGTTGGGTGGCCTTGGGCTGCAGAGAGAGTTGAGGAAGCCACTGTGCTGGCTGGTTTGATGTCACCTCCATAAGAGCTGGAGTCACCTGAAGGAGAAACCCTTGTTCATCTCACTGGTCAAGAATAAGGGCACTACCACAGATTTTGAGCTATTCAAAGCAAGCTTTATTAAATACGGGCCATGTCCATTCCCAGGGCAATTGGGCCAAATTACGTTAATCTGGGGCTCATAAAGGCAAAACCCACAAGGCTATGTACTTCCCTCCTTCATCCAATCAGGGGCAAGCATACATCCTGATGTACTTCCTGGCTACGTACATCTGTCTACGTGTGATCAAGTACACATCCTGTGCAGTTGGAGCAACCAAGCTTGTTTACAGAAGCAAAAACACAGTTTGTTGTCTTCCATGAACAGCCCCAGCATTCCAGGAAGTTCTCTGTCCTTGGGCAAGCAGGGCATACAGGTCAGAAGCATTTTTAGTCCATACATCTCTTAGACACAGTAATTTAAACTTAAAACATGACATTAGCCATTACACCCTCAACTGAGAAAATGCCTCCTAAGATCCAGCTGTAAGCAAGTATATGGGGCATTTTCTTAATCAGTGATTGATGGGGGAGGGCCCAGCCCATTGTGGGTGGTGCCATCCCTGGCCTGGTGGTCCTGGGTTCTATAAGAAAGAAAGCTGAGCAAGCCATGTGGAGCAAGCCAGGAAGCAGTCCCCCTCCATGGCCTCTGCATCAGCTCCTGCCTCCAGGTTCCTGCCCTGCTTGAGTTCCTGTCAACTGACTTGGCTTCAGAATATGTAAACCAAATAATCCCTTTCCTCCCCAAGTTGCTTTTGTTATGGTGTTTCATCACAGCAGGAGTGACTCCAACTGAAACACCACCCTTTCCAGGCTCCCCTTCAGAATCACTGGGAAGACCACCACAGGCGGGCGTCACTCAGGCTTAGAACAGAAGAGCTGAGGGAGGAGAGTCAGTCAGTAAAGTGTTTGCTATGCAATGAAGACCCACATTGGGACCCCTAGAATCCAGGTAAAGCCAGCACTGTGTTAAGTACCTGTCAACTCAGCACTGGGGCTGAGGGGTGGTGGAGAGAAGCAGATCCCTGAAGCTTATTGGCTAGCCAGCCAGCCCACCCTAACTCATGAGCTTCCGGTTTACTGATGGGGAGTGATTTAGGAAAAGACACTGTATGTCTCCCTGTAGCCCCCTTGCACGCACATGTGCACGAATACATACACATGTGGGAGCACACCTCAAGCACAACTTGAGACCTGCTTTATCACTCTCTCTACCCTATTCCTTTGAGGCGGGGTCTCTCGCTGGACCTGGAGCTAGGCTGGTCCTGTACGCCTCGGTGACCTCTTGGCTCGACTCTGCCAGCTCCAGGGTCGCAGGCACGTGCAGCCACACCTAGCTTTTTTTTTTAACTGATTTCTTGAGATTTGAACTCAGATTCCCATTCTTGCAGGGCTGCATTCTCACCCACGGAGCTATCTCCTCAGCCCGGGATATCTGGAAGGCAGAGTCCAAGGGGCTTCCCGGTACAATGAGGACGTGGTGTGACAGGGAAGAGAGGTCAAAGGTGACTGTGGGTTGTCAGCCTGCTCGTAGAAGGGCAGATTGCCATGAGCCCGGATGGGGGGACCTCCAGGGACAGCACAGTAGGGAAGCTCAGGAGAGCAGGCTTGCCAGGGTCAGAATAGACCAACCCGTGACCTGAAAACAAGGACAGATGGGCTCACGAGTGCCCTCAGCCAGCAGGGGAGGCTGGGGGCACAAGGAGTCGGGGGTCTGAGGGCCTGATCACTGGGCAAGACACTCCAAGAGGACAGGGAGAAGGGAGGAGGGGTGTGAGGCCAGGAGAGGGACAAGAGCAAGAGGAGGTGGGGGATGGGCTGGTCAGGGCGGCAGGAGCTGTGCACTTGGAGGGGGCGGGGAAGCTGAAGGAAGGGAGGGCCAGCTGATGGCCGCTGAAGACCCAGGCTGGGAGGACTCCATGCTCATCATCGGGCTGTGTAAAGTCAGCCATGGAGCAGCCATTCCAATGCTCCTGGGGCAAGACAGAGGATCCCCGGGAGGCTGTGGGCCAGGAATGGTTTACACAACAGGCTTCCCCGGCTCACACAAGATGGAGGGTGAGTGCCAACACCCAAGGTTGTTCTCTGATCTACACACACAGACATGCTGCAGCCCATGTAAACCTAGACAGAGACAGAGAGACAGAGAGAGACAGAGAGACAGAGACTTTTAAAAAGAAAGGAGAAAGCTGGGCACGGAAGGGCACAACTTTAATCCCAGCACTCAGGAGGCAAAGGCAGGCTGATGTCTGTGAGTTTGAGGCCAGCCTGATCTACAGAGCCAGTTGGAGTACAACGAGGCCTACACAGAGAAACCCTGTCTTGAAAACCAAAACAAAACAAAAAGCTGGCTGCTTGTTCCTCTTCTCAGGTTGTCCCCAAGCTCACAGGGAACCATATGGGCCCCCACCATCCAGAAGAACAATTCCAGGAGACCTCCAATTCCTCAGCCTTCCTGAGACCAGCATGGCCGACTCTGTCTTGGTCCCACCCATGCTCTCCTGTCTTTCTCTGCATCGTCCCTCATAGGCCTCAGGCTCTGTGGACATATTAACTGAGCCAGCTTCAGTAGAAGAGGTTTGGAGAGATGCCCTTCTCTCCTGAACAGAAAGATTAAGCTACCACGACCTTGGCAAGTGATAGCACCTCTCTGAGCCTCGGTTTCCTCATCTGCTTAGTGGGCACTCACTATACCCTTGTTCTACCTGGTTTCAGAGGCTGGCAGGTCACAGCCCTGACCCTGGTGCTGGAGACAACCCTGGGCCTCAGTGCCTCAGTTCCCCAGATACAATATTCCTTTCATCTGTCATCTGTTTTCTTCTTCTTCTTCTTCTTCTTCTTCTTCTTCTTCTTCTTCTTCTTCTTCTTCTTCTTCTTCTTCTTCTTCTTCTTCTTCTTCCTTTTGGTTTTTCGAGACAGGGTTTCTCCGTGTAGTTTTGGTGCCTGTCCTGGATCTCGCTCTGTAGACCAGGCTGGCCTCAAACTCACAGAGATCTGCCTGCCTCTGCCTCCCAAGTGCTCGGACTAAAGATGTATGCCACTACTGCCCAGCTCTTTTTTTTTTTTTTTTTTAAGTTACGTTTTTATTCCTTGAGAATTTCATGCAGTATTCTTTGATTGTATTTACCCAACTCCTCTCAGGCCCTGCCCTACTCACCCAACTTCATGTATTCTCCCTTCCTCCCTCTTTTTAAACAAACAATCAGAAACCAAAACCTGTGCAGTTCCCTTTGTGGTATCTGACTCTTCCTGGGCATGTGGCCTGCCCTGGAGGGTGGTTTATGTACTAGGTGCCATGCCACTAAACAAAACTGACTTTCCCTCTCCTAGGAGCTATCAGATGCCTATAGCTCCTTACCTGGGGTGGAACTTCACGCTTACCTTTCTCCCTCCATGCCAAGATTTGGTCTGGTTTGACCTTGTGCAGATCTTGTGTATGCTCTCACAGTCCCTGTGAGTTCATATATGTTTTCCCTGTTGCGTTTGGAAAACAGTTTCCTTGAAGTCATCTGTCTTTTCTGGCTGTTAGAATTTTTCCCCTGCTCTTCTGTGTAGATCCCTGAGCCTTGAGGGGAGAGGGGAGATATCGATATCCCATTTAGGACTGAGAATTCCGAAGCTTCTCATTCTCTACATGTTGACTAATTGTGGATTACTCTGTTAATTGCCATATACTATTAGTAGAAGCTTCTTTGATGAGGATTGAGTGATGCATTGATCTATTGGATAGTGATATGTCATTAGGAGTCATTTTATTGCTGTGTCCGTATAGTAGAGTAATAGAAGTAGATTTTTCCCCCCTGTGGCCCATGACCTGTCTAGCTTCAGGTTCTTGGCTTCATTGAGAGTGTCAAGTATGGGTTCCATCTTGTGAAATGGGCCTTAAATCCAATTTTTATTTATTTATTTATTTGATTTTTTTTTTTTTTTAATTTTCCGGTGCTGAGGACCAAAACCAGTGTCTTGCGCTTGCTAGGCAAGCGCTCTACCCCTGAGCTAAATCCCCAACCCCGGCCTTTTTTTTTTTTCTTTATATGCCGAATGCCATTTATTGAAGGAAGGAGGAGGTCTTAAATACAGGCTTATAGAGGGTGCCACTACTGCCCAGCTCTTTTTTTTTTTTTTTTTTTTAAGAATTTACTATAGCTGGATGGCAGTGGCACACGCCTTTAAACCCAGCACTCGGGAGGCAGAGCCAGATGGATCTCTGTGAGTTCGAGGCCAGCCTGGTCTACAGAGTGAGATCCAGGACAGGCACCAAAACGACACCGAGAAACCCTGTCTCAAAAAATTCTATTAGGATTGGGAGGCAGAGGCTAGAAGGTCAGGAATTTAAGGCCAAGGGCCATTGAGATGAGTCAGTAGGGTATAGGAGCTTAAGTGCGGGCCTATCAGACTGAGTCTAATAATCAGGTCCTACAAGATAGCAGGAGAGAACTCATTCCCAAGAGTTATCTTCTCGGCAGGGTGCTTATGCCTTTAATTCTAGCACTTAGGGAGGCAGAGGCAGGCAGATCTCTGAGTGAGTTCCAGGACACCCAGGGCCACACAGAGTGAAGTCCGTCTTGAAAAAAAGAGTTGCCTTGGTTGGGGATTTAGCTCAGTGGTAGAGCGCTTGCCTAGCAAGAACAAGGCCCTGGGTTCGATCCTCAGCTCAAAAAAAAAAGAGTTGTCTTCTGACCTCCACAGCGGTGTCCCCCGCAATTAACACACACACACACACACACACACACACACACACACACACACGCCTCACCTCTACACATGCCAGAATGCTAATGAATCAAAATGTAAAATTCAAGTTAAAATTTTTTTTCAATCATATAATGTGATCAGCATATAGCTCAGTGGTGGCGTGCTTGACTCATGTACAAGAGACTCGGGGTTCAATCCTCAGTGACACCAAAGAGAAAGAGAGGGGAAGAAAAGTGACCACGTGGGGGTTGCCCCGTAGCTGGGCCGCCGAGTGCTTGCTAGCCTCCTGGAGGTCCTGGGTTAACCCGGCACCTCCCTGCCACGGAACAGAAACCCTGTATGATGGTGCCTGCGTGAGACGATAGCTCCAGAAGCCAACACCATGGAAACTGGAGGCAGAATACAGTAACCCCTGCTACTGAACTGTAAGCTTGAGAGTTACAAGGTTTAATCGTGCATTGTGTGTTTCCCACCACAATTTTAAATGCATTTTTTAGGAAACCTGACTTGAAAACAAATTAGAGCCCAGAGTTTCAACGGCAGGCCTCTCAGCGTGTAAGCGTCTGCTCCATTTTCACAGCGGCGGCTGCGGCACACACTGACTTCACTGTATCTCCCAAGCCCAGCCCCCAGCCCCCACCTCTACCTCCTGTCTCCCAGGTCCTGCCTGTCCAGGCTCTGCCCTCTCCCCTGTACCCCAGAGTGTATAAGCACCCATACAGGGCCCCCGCGTGACCTGACACCTGGCCAAGGGTGTTAGAATGCAAGGAATGTGGCTCCTGGCAGGACAAGCTTCTAGGAGAGAGGAGAGATCAGAACCCAGAACCGGAAGTGCTGGGTCCCCAGGCAGCCGCACACAGAGGCGACACTGGCCAGAGTTCTTGGGTCTGGGCCCTGGCTGCACACCACACTATCCCATGGGACATCGGAATCCTTTCTTTTTTCTTTTCTTTTTTTCCCCTTCTTTCTTTTGTGTGTATGTGGGGGTGGGGGTGGGAGGTAGGGGCCTGTGGTGGGAGACAAGGTCTCACCATGTAGCCTTGACTGGCTTGGAGCTCACTGTGTAGCCCAGGCTGGCCTCAAAATCACAGAGATCCACCTGCTTCAACCTCCTAAGTATTGTATTAAAGGAGAGCATCGTCACAGCGATCCATCAGCTTTATTTCTAAAGCGCCCTGGATGGGGACAGCACAGAGGCAGAGTTGAGAACAGCTGCCCCTGAGAGCGGGACATTTGTGTGTCCCGACAGGCTCACAGTCAGTGGGAACTCTGGCCTAGGGCATGGATGTCCCCCCTCCCCACGTACCCCATTCACCATGACTTAGGAGCTCATCTCTTGGCTGCACTTGACCTTGGTCAAGAACTAGCAGGCACGAAAGGACCCGCCTGGAATTCCAAGACTATCACACACACAGTCCCCACCACCTCCACTCCACCCCCACCCCCCACCCCTGCCTGGAAGCCAGGCTTGTTACGTCATGTGTCAGAGCCCTGAGTCACTTCAGATGTCTCTGGTGCTAGCCACAGAAAAGCAAGCAAGCAAGCAAGCACCCCACAGGAGAGAAGCCATGAGCCCAGCAGGTCTCCCACGGACCTACTCTGTAGCTCCATGTACAGGACCAGGCTATTTTAGGGGGATAAGATCAAATGGGGGGGACCAGTTGCCCCAGCTACTTTTGACTCTGTGCTTGGGGCTATTTTTGTTGAGGGCACAGGCTGGTGACACCCCCACGTCACCAACCACTCTGGGTCTGAAATTAAATGTGTCTGCCGAGAAGAATGAGTGTGAATTCCTATAGGATAGATGGTTGCCTGGCAACACAGTGTCAAGGCCAAAACATAAGCCAGGGCAGGATGGGTGCAGGAAACACTCAGGTTTGCCATGCCAAGTCCGGCCTGTGACAGTCTCAAGAGGCTCTGATACTCCAGAAACTGGTGTTTGCCCTGGGCAGCTGTGGTCCCAGCTGAGCCACACAAGGGCCTAGGTTCCATCTCTAGTACACATATGCACGTGCGCTCTCTCTCTCTCTCTCTCTCTCTGTCTCTTTCTCTCTCATGTCCTACCAGACCCCAAAACCTACATTTTCTTTTTTCTTTTCTTTTCTCTCTCTCTCTCTTTTGGTTTTTCGAGACAGGGTTTCTCTGTGTAGCTTTGGTGCCTGTCCTGGATCTTGTTCTGTAGACCAGGCTGGCTTCGAACTCACAGAGATCCACCTCCCTCTGCCTCCCAAGCGCTGGGATCAAGGGCATCTGCCACCACTGCCTGGCAATGGTTTCTTTTTTAAAGATAGGTTCTCATTATGTAACCCTGGCTGGCCTGGAGATTGCTATGTAAACCCTATTGGCCTTGCACTCACAGAGATCGGCCTGCCTCAGCCTCCAGAATGCTAGGATTAAAGGCTTGGGCCACCATGCCCCAGAGCAACTCTCGGCCTGTTACCATGTCAAAAGGAAAACAGTACTTTTTTCTTTCCAGGCCAGCTTTGCATATATTAACCACCCTGCAAGGAAAACTCCATGGATCAAAGTTTGGCCAAGTCACCACTTCATGCTGGCTTCCTTTACAGAACTGGGAACAAGCAGGGACTTTAAAAGACTACTTGCTTGGCTGCCATATGAGATGCAGACCCTGAGACCCTGGAGTGTAAAGTGACTTCTTCCCTGCCCCTGAGAGCTATAGGCAGAGCCTCTTGTTGGTAGCCAAGACCCTCCTCCCCTGTGTCCAGCCAGCCCCCCATTATCTGACAATAGGGGGAGCTGACCTGTGATAATTGCAAGAACACGCCTCAGAGGTGAAAGGCACAGAACCCCAAGTGGCGTTTTTATGATTCTTGTGACATCATCACTTTGAAAAGCTTATCTATACACACATCTCCCCACCCAACAACAAAGCCAGCTTCAAAAAAGACAGCCCTGCAGCAAGCTGTTTGTTTCACGAGTTGCTTAGCAAGGAGCAGCATCTGTTCTCCAGATTCTAAAACTGTAGGTGTTGTGGGCAATGATGTCTCCCAGGTCTCGCTGGCCCCGGCCCTCCCTTCTCAGGTCACCAGGCCACAGTGTCTGCCATGGGGGTGGGGTGGTGCCCAGAGCAGGAGGCCACAGCCAAGAGGAGCCTTGAAGCCTCCTCTCCCCTGACAAGGCCCACCCAAACAGCTTCCAGAATTCTCTAACAGGCCTCTGTGTAGGTGCTCAGAGACCCCCTTCGAGAAAGCTTCCCCTATCAATTCTGCCTTCCTCCAGAAAAGAGCCCCGTGAGGTCAGAAGTCCCTTGCTCCCCGGCTCTTTGGCAGGCTGGAGGCTATCAGGCCTCTCCCTGGAGGAATGTACTAGATCAGAAATCTTCAAACCCTTGCCCTAGAGAGGACAGCAGAGTCTTCGCTGGAACTTTGTCTGTCTACAGTCTTGTGGAACTCATGGCCTGCACACTGCCACTGAGGGGAGCCTCCTCTCGGAGCTATGATTTATTGTGGGTATGGGTATTTTGTTTGCATGTATGTCTGCATACCACTTCTGTGCCTGGTGCCCACAGAGGTCAGGAAAGGGCATGGTAACCCCTGGCACCGGAGTTAGAGATGGCTGGGAGCCACCATCAACCCCAAATGACTTAGGGGATTTTTTATTTTGTTTGATTTTTGAGACAGTCTCACTAAGTAGCTCTGGCTGGCCTCAAACTCACAGAGATCCACCTGTCTTGGCCTCTGTTTCTGGAGTGCCGGGAATAAAGGTGCGCACCACTTAGAACGTTTTGGAGCAGCAAATTCTCCACTCCTATCCCAGATGCCACTGAATCAAAACTCCAGGGTTGGAACTAGGCAGCAGCCATCAACAAGCCCTACATTCTCTCTCTCTCTCTCTCTCTCTCTCTCTCTCTCTCTCTCTCTCTCTCTCTCTCTCTCTCTCTCACACACACACACACACACACACACACACACACACACACACACACACACATACACACACACCCATTCACATACACCTGAGGTTCAGGACATTTTTTTTTTTTTCCGAGACAGGGTTTCTCTGTGTAGCTTTGCGCCTTTCCTGGATCTCACTCTGTAGACCAGGCTGGCCTCGAACTCACAGAGATCCACCTGGCTCTGCCTCCCGAGTGCTGGGATTAAAGGCATGTGCCACCACCGCCCGGTGAGGTTCAGGACATTTAAGCTAAACTCTAAGCTCCCTGAAAATAGGATCTACCTGCTGGCCACAAGTTCAAAGGCAGCATGGTCCTCAATTCCAGGCCAGGCAAAACTACAAGAGCTGAATCCTGTCTTAAAACCACTATAAATAGATGATAGATATAGACAGATAGGTGACAGATAGATTGACAGACTGACAGACAGACAGATGGTAGATAGACAGACAGACAGACAGATAGATAGATGAAATAGGGAGTCATGTATGTTGGGGGATGGTGACCCACCCACTTGAGAGGCAGAGACAGAAAGATCACATCGAGTTTAAAGTCAGCCTGGTCATCATAGTGAGTTCCAGGCCATCGGAGGCTACATAGTCAGACCCTGTCAAAGCAAAACAAAGTGACTAGAAGTGATTCTCTGGTCACATACTGTCTGATAAACAAGGGCCATCGTGGCTTCTCATGAAGCGAGGCCACTGAAGGGAAAGGTCCGATCACACACTGAAGAATAGCATGGGCCCCCGAAGAGGTAGTACCCACAATTCCTGAGGAATGAAGCTACTGGGGGCCGTCACTGCTCCTCAGCCGGCCGCAGCTTGTCCGGTGTTGACTTGCTGCTCCCCTTGCCCAATTGCAGCAGCTGTGAGTTCAGAGAGGAGCCTGGCGGACTCATGGCTTCTCCAAGCCTTCCATCCTCACCCTGGCCTGGCAGTCAGGGCTCCAGGAAGAGCCATAGACAACAACCACAGGCTCCTGAGCTGTGCCGCATTAGGGCTGACCAGAGGCAGGCAAGAGCCACGGCTTGTCACCATCTGTCCCACGCTGATCCCCATTCTGGCCAGGTGACATGGGGATACCACGGGGCTCAGCCCTTGGAGGGAGAGTCTGTATAGAGCAAACTCACACACCGTGTTATGAAAAGAATCCCTTGGGAAGGCAATGGGAAGCTGGGGGGCGGGGGGGCGATCCCTCTATAGAGCAATGGCACTCAGGGCTGTCTGGGAAAGGGTTCTGGAAAAGGGAGAGAGGTGTATAAGCTTAGGGCTTTCCAGAGGACATTTTTCAGAGGGTGTAGGATGGTGGGACAAGGTGGAGAAAGGATCTCAGGGGAGCAGGGAGGTCGGTGGGACCACCCTAAGGGAGGCATGACAATCATCCCCGACCCCTGTGTACTGTTGAACTCATTGGTATTAACTGGAGTGCGTACTGAGAACTAGCACCCCCCTCACGACACCACACCAACAACCACCAGAGACCAACCATTGGGCACAGCTTGACAAATAATCGTCGCTAACTCTTCTTCCCCCTGGGTGGGTCAGAGCAGGATTTTCCCTGCATGTTCTGGGAGCCGTGAGGTCATTGTGTGGGGGTGGGTCGGGGAGAGAGGAGAGGGCAGCGTCTTGCGATTTATTTCTACATAAATAACTGGCTATTTTCGTTTCGCTACTGGGTTAGATGCCAAGTATCAATTAAATATTTTTTGAAGGAAAAAAAATAGATGTATTAGTCCCGGCTTCATCCGTTCACGTACATGTCTGCCCTTGCTGTTTGTGAGGCTGTGTGTAGGTGGGAGTGTCTGTGTGTACACATGGGAAGTAAGTGTTCAACAGCCCCCCTATGTGTGGAAGATACACTATCTCCATGTACACACTTACGCCCCAATGATTCCGGCCTTTTAGAAATTACTGAACTGCTTCATGAAGGCAGCTCAGAATATGACTGGGTTTAGCCTGTGGAGGGGACAGGGTGGGGGAGACACGTCCCCTCACAAGCCAGCTCCCCTGAGGACAGAATAGAACATCACACTTTACTTTATGACCAGCAGGTCATTCGTCTATATCTGCTCTTGAAAGCCACTGAGGACATTTTGCCAATCACTAGGAGAAACTGAATAAACAGAGCCAAAACAGCTCAGCTCGCCGCGGCTGAGTAACTGTGAGGAATTCCTCTTTAAATAGAAGTTTAAGTAAATACAGAACGATCACTTTACAGGCGGCAGCTCGGGGAGCAATGGGGGAGAAGGCAGACTGGAGCCCCCTCCAGGAGAGGAGAGCGGGAGTACCAGGAGCCCCCCCCTTCCAGGCACAGAGGAGGGGAGCCGACCCCCGGTGGCCCTGAGACACTCTTGTCCTGCTCTGCGGGG
Source organism: Peromyscus maniculatus bairdii (assembly GCF_049852395.1). Taxonomy (NCBI): domain Eukaryota; kingdom Metazoa; phylum Chordata; class Mammalia; order Rodentia; family Cricetidae; genus Peromyscus; species Peromyscus maniculatus. The sequence goes on from NC_134870.1 coordinate 66,730,681, forward strand.
GCCAGGAAGC